>NC_137933.1:34934215-35519215 GCF_963969265.1 Rhamphochromis sp. 'chilingali' | reverse complement strand
GATGAAGGCTATTTTTTATCGCTGAGACAGTAAATAACCAAACTGAATTAATACTTGTAAGTGCACAGTTTCCTCCATATCAGATGTAAAAGTGTGGTTAGTAAACCTGCATTAGTGCAGACTTGGAGGGTTTTTAAGGCACTTCAATTAAGTCTAGTTGGTTGGAAAGAGCTCTTAATGTGGCTGGCCTTCCATGCGAACCCACAAACTGAGTGAAAGTGTGTAAGGAGAGCTTGGCTCAGAAGGGCCAGCCAGGCAGACTGAAGTGCGGTTTGTAGCTTAAATAGGCCACTGCTAATGTGAAGGACAGAAATAAACCCAGACCTGTACCATTATCTTGGTGCAAACACATCACATTACACAATGTCATAGCAGAGTGTAGTAAGAAACCTCTAATGTGTATTGAACAACTCATGTCGGACATTGTAGAAGATTTCACTGTGCCTGGTAGTCACTGGCAGGAAAACATTACGTCATGTAGTGTGATATAACATGACGCTGGTAGGTGATGTGGAAATCATCTGCAAATGCTCTTTAAATAACTGAAAACTATTAGACTTTGTGGTTTAAAAAAAGCTGAACAGGCTGTTTGTTTTCTGCAAAACTCTTAAGGTTTTACTTTTCTTTGATTTTGAAATTCACTGATTAACAGCGAAGTGGTAAATGTATCATCTAAATAACAATAATAACAATCCTGTAGCAGCAGCGGAGCGATGTAGAGAGAAGAATAAACTCATGCAGCAACTTGAAAAGGTTTCATAAACGAGGACCCGCAGATTATTAAAGTCTTTATGAAAGATGTTATCGTCATGTCAGGCCTGTAGGAAGAGAAATGAAAAACTGCTCCTTGGTTTGTGATACGTGAACAAAGCAGATGAGAGCGGTGGAAATGAAGTAAAAGAATGAAAGACGGAGATGAACACGAGTAGATCAGACGAGGGGAAATGTGAACGATAAACAGATGGATATAAAGAAATCTGTGAAGGACATAAAATTGGATTTCAGTGTCTCTGTGAAGCAGATAATAACACAAGAGATCCGCTGGACAGACCTGGTGCACCTAAACGCGTAGTGAGGGTGTGCTGGGAACGTCTAGCAGAGGCCCCAGTCCGCGAGATATTCAACGCACACCTCCGGCAGAGCTTCAACAGCATTCCGAGGGAGACTGGGGACATTGAGTCCGAATGGACCATGTTCAGCGTCTCCATTGCCGAAGCTGCTGCATTGAGCTGCGGCCGCAAGGTGGTTGGTGCCTGCCGTGGTGGTAATCCCCGAACCAAATGGTGGACACCAGAGGTGAAGGGAGCCACCAGGCTGAAGAAGGAGAACTATCGGGCTTGGTTAGCCTGTGGGACTCCGGAGGCAGCCGACAGGTATCGACAGGCCAAGCGGAATGCGGCTCGGGCAGTGGCTGAAGCAAAAACTCGGGTGTGGGAGGAGTTCGGAGAGGCCATGGAAAAAGACTTTCGGACTGCCTCGAAGAGATTCTGGCAAACCGTCAGACGTCTCAGGAGGGGAAAGCGGTGCTCTACCTGCACTGTGAATAGTGCTGGCGGAGCGCTGCTGACGTCGACTGAGAAAATTGTCAGGCGGTGGAAGGAATACTTCGAGGACCTCCTTAATCCCACTAACACGTCTTCCGAGGAGGAAGCAGAGTCTGGGGATGAGGGGAATGACCCGCCAATTTCCGGAGGCGAGGTCACTGAGGCAGTTAAACAACTCCTTGGTGGCAGAGCCCCTGGTGTTGATGAGGTCCGCCCCGAGTTCCTGAAGGCTCTGGACGTTGTAGGGCTGTCCTGGTTGACACGCCTCTGCAATGTTGCGTGGAGATCAGGGGCAGTACCTGTGGACTGGCAGACCGGGGTGGTGGTCCCCATCTTTAAGAAAGGGGACCGGAGGGTGTGTTCCAACTACAGGGGGATCACACTCCTCAGCCTCCCTGGGAAAGTCTATGCCAGGGTGCTGGAAAGGAGAGTTCGTCCGTTAGTCGAACCTCGGATACAGGAGGAACAATGCGGTTTTCGTCCTGGTCGCGGAACACTGGACCAGCTCTTTATCCTCTCCAGGATACTTGAGGGTGCATGGGAGTTTGCCCAACCAGTCTACATGTGTTTTGTGGACTTGGAGAAGGCATTCAACCGTGTCCCTCGGGGTGTCCTGTGGGAGGTGCTGCGGGAGTATGGGGTGTCTGGCCCATTGCTACGGGCCATTCGATCCCTATACAACCGTTGCAAGAGCTTGGTTCGCATTGCCGGCAATAAGTCGGACTCATTCCTGGTGGGTGATGGGCTTCGCCAGGGTTGCCCTTTGTCTCCGGTTCTGTTCATAATTTTTATGGACAGGATTTCTAGGCGCAGCCAAGTGGCGGAGGGCTTTCGCTTTGGTGGCCTCAGAATCTCATCTCTGATTTTTGCAGATGATGTGGTTCTGTTGGCTTCATCGGGTGAAGGCCTCCAGCTCGCACTGGAACGGTTCGCAGCCGAGTGTGAAGCAGCGGGAATGAGGATCAGCACCTCCAAATCTGAGGCCATGGTTCTCAGCCGGAAAAGGGTGGAGTGCCCACTCTGGGTCGGGGATGAGTTCCTGCCCCAAGTGGAGGAGTTCAAGTATCTCGGGGTCTTGTTCGCGAGTGATGGGAGAAGGGAGCCGGAGATCGACAGACGGATTGGGGCTGCAGCTGCAGTAATGCGGACGCTGCACCGGTCCGTCGTGGTGAAGAGGGAGCTGAGTGTAAAAGCGAAGCTCTCAATTTACCGGTCGATCTACGTCCCTACCCTCACCTATGGCCACGAGCTGTGGGTAGTGACCGAAAGAACGAGATCGCGGATACAAGCGGCAGAAATGAGCTTCCTCCGAAGGGTGGCTGGCCTCTCCCTTAGAGATAGGGTGAGAAGTTCGGCCATCCGGGAGGGGCTCAGAGTAGAGCAGCTGCTGCTCCACATCGAAAGGAGCCAGCTGAGGTGGTTCGGGCATCTGACAAGGATGCCCCCTGGGCGCCTCCTGGGTGAGGTGTTCCAGGCATGTCCCACCGGGAGGAGGCCCCGGGGCAGACCCAGGACACGCTGGAGAGATTATATCTCTCGGCTGGCCTGGGAACGCCTTGGTATTCCCCCGGATAAGCTGGAGGAGGTGGCTGGGGAGAGGGAGGTCTGGGCCTCTTTGCTTAGGCTGCTGCCCCCGCGACCCGGCCCCGGACAAAGCGGATGAAGATGGATGGATGGAGATCCGATTTGATGAGCGGTGTCAGGCCTTAAGTCGGAGAGTAAACTACACAAGATGAACATGCTATTTTGTATTCATACAAGCTGTTTTTATTAGTGAAGTGATATGAATTGTAAATTATAATCTAAGCCTAAATAGACATATAACTAATAGTTTTACCAATGAGGTACACTCACTTCAACCCACAAACTAACAACCCATGTTTTCAGCCGTTATTGTGGTATCGTTATTGAATCACAAGGTAAATACGTGAAATGCATCAGCGGTATTGTGAGGGGCAGAAAGCAATCCCATAGCTAGTTTGATGAAGCTTTTTAATTATGACCTTTATTATTTAGGCTAGATTAGACCAGACTAGTATCGAGGTACCTTTATGTGCCATGTGAGCTGGAAGTAAAGTGTGGTTATGCAAATCATGTTTTTTTCTCAACTCTAGCCAAGTAGTTTTAGCGCCTAATGTAACCAAATTAATTTAGAAAAAAATGCCATGCAGGTTGCTGTGTGTTTCCCGTGTGTTTGTACCCCAGCCCATCTCTGAACATGGCCTTTTAAATAGTTTCAAAATATGCATATTTTTTATTATTTCAAAGTACTGTTACAGATTAAACTAATGAGAGGGTGTTAAATACAGTTGTGCAACAAGTACGCACAAAGTGTCCTTTGGCACCTGTAGCAATAGTATGCTGGATCTGTCCTTACAATTAATCTTGTGTGGATTCCAACATAAGGACCCTTTAGCATCACATTTAAACACACCGGTAAGCCAGACAGCAAAGTGCAAATGTGAATGAAAGATCAATACCAGCTGTGTTTATCTGAAGGACTGTAACTGATACAAATGCAGCACTGAGCCTCTAAGAAGCTTAAAATAAGTTCACCTTTAAGATATCACATTATTTTTATTCTTCCTACTTCACGAGTTGACTTTATATGCTTAGAAATATATCAAAAGAGGTCTGCTTCACATATTTACAAATGGTTAACATCAAAACAAAGTGCAAAGAAAGAAAGCGCCTTATCTGTTCATTGGGTAGAAATTTTTTGGGTGGGTGGGGGGACAGTATCCTGTGACTTTATGACTCACAGTGAAGTGTGAAAAAGTCCTGATACTCTGTGAGCATGTGTCCTTAACTAGCCATGCAGAAAGAAGTGATGTCACCGCGTGAGACTCTGCCAATTGGCGAGGTCAGATATCCTGTCCTGTAGTTCTGAGGCCATGGCTGCCCTCGCATGATTTCCCATGAGCCCTCTTGGGGAAACAAGCCGCCCTCCCATAGGGTTTATGCAAGTGTATCTGCAAACTTTGGCACAGCTGAATGCGATGCTAAGAATTATCAATTTCTTTCATCAAAACTCATGTTTTTTGTCTTTTAATGTTATTTATACTGAGAAAAATTTCCTCATCCAGTTTAACTTTACTCATACAGACCCATGCAGACCCAGTCTTTTTCAGCATTGATATAGATGTGGATCAATTTCAGTGATACGACTGATTTGTGACTGATTTATTCTAAATGTGTAAACTTTTTAACATATGTAACTAAATACACAAAAGATGGATACTTTGTACAGACATATCAGCACAGCAAACAGCCAAAAAATTGTAATGGGTTTTGTTTTGCTTCCTGGCCTGTTCACACATTGTTGTGGGACCTCTGGGGGCGTCCTGTGGTGCCTGACAGTAGGATGTTTGTAGCAGTCTTTGGTTCCTTCATGATTCCTGCTTTTTACACAACGTTAGACACAATTAGTTTTGTATTTTGGACATTTGGAAGTCCGATCAGTTCCTTTACCATATTTCTCGAGCTACAACTAAAAAAAAGCACAAAACATTTTAATGTATACTTTATTAATCCCCTGTAGGGAAATTACTCTCTGCATTTAACCCATTCACTCATTGAAGCAGTGTACAGCCACCAATCCAGCGCCTGGGGAGCAGTGTGTAGGGACCTGCTCAGGGGTACCTCAGGGTAGCCGTTCAGTGGATTCAAACCCTTGACCTTCCAATCACGGGGCGACCACTTTACCTACTGAGCTATCCCTGCCCTATTTTGTGCAGTTCAGTGGGGTGCACTACTCCTTTGGGGGAGACAGCTGTACCCCGAACCCATCTGAAAGTTGCTTAAATATCTTTTATCCCATTTTAAAAGATAAAAATATCAGGTTTTCTTTCAGAGGTGCGTTTTTGTCACCTTTGGACGGAGCAGACTAGCCGATCATCTGCTTTAATCTTTATATTTAGCACACAGACATAGGAGCAGTTTTGTAAAGCAAGAAGCTGTCAAAATGTCCCTGCTGTTTTCTGCTGTGCCTCTCAGGATCAGTTTCAAAAATGTGATTTCAGATTGCAATTTGACCCACTTTTGCTGCTGCTTTGATAGCTTTGCTCTGTTCTGCTCTGCTGACCTTCACTCATCTGTCAACTTTATTTCTCTTCTTCCTTTCACTTCTCTTCTCTGCTGTCGTCTTCTTACATCTCCTTCTGTCTGTCTGTTAGAGTAAAGATGCTGGCATCAGGACTCTCGTCATGTTGGATGAGCAGGGAGGTAAGTTGACAGGGAGAGATCACTTTTATCTGCTCTGCTCCTGATTCTCTCTTGCTGCAGTTTCACGGTGTACAATCGGAGAGTCGTCATCAGTACATCCAGTATAACACTCTAGATTCTCAGACCAAGTTTAAGGAAAAATAATGACATTTATGGTCTTACAGCAGACCTGCACAGGGAAAAGTGAAATGAAGGGGTTCCCACAGGTTCGGAGACCCTTTGCAACTTTTACTTCTTCTAGATCAACCTTGGCTTCTTCTTCTTGGCTTTCTCTTTCCATAATTTCAGGCTGAACTAAACATTGATTAAGTTTGGCTTTTAGGGATGCGACTTTTTAAAAATACAAACCAAAACAACAGAATCACTGTAAAACTGACTGCAGCACAACACTTTTTTTTATCAGTGGCGGAAGCCACAATTGTAAGAAAAAGTTACATTTGATTAACGGAGTATACTGGAATGTGCTGCTGAGCTTGCCTTCTGCTTTGCCTCCCTGTATTACACTTTCATGCCCTTTTCTCAGTCACATGTTTATGTTTATGCACCAATTCATCAGCTGAGCTTTGATGCAGGCTGATATTCCCCTCGTTGTTCACCATCCACTTCAGATATCATGAGATTTGTCAAAGGCAGTGGTTGATAACAACATAAACAGGCATCAGCTGTTAGTCAGTTTAACACTACACATTGATGTTAGCCCACATTTCACAATCATTGCAGCCCTACACCTTATGAATTAAAACTTGGATTCTTTCTTAGCTGTATGTTAAGTACATGTTTTACTTTGCTCTGTTAAACCAAGCTAACATGTTTGCGGTTCACCTGATTGTCAGGTCTAAATGTTCAGAGGTCAGTCAGTGACAGATAATGTGTCTTACCAAAGTCATTTTTGGGAGATTTACTCTATGACTCAAGAAGAGCCTTTTCCGGCCTGTTTTTGTCTACGTAACTTGGGAGCAAGTCAAACAAATAATGATTTTCTGTGGAGATTCTTCATTTTAAGATTTTCAGTGAGCAAAACAGCTGAACGCACTTCACAACAAAGTCAAATTTAGAGGGAAAAAAGTAGTATAGTATAGTATTTTTATTTCTTAATACTTGGTACATAACTCTGGGTGGATTACCATTACTTTTGAAAGCCACTTAGATTAATGGAAATCATGGATGTTTACCCTCAAAGTAGGGATTATAAATCCCTTCACTGTTTGTCCGCAAACTACACACATGTACATCACTCTGAAGTATTAATTAACACATGCGGACTGTCAGAGCGTAGTAACTCCAGCTGTTTTCAAACTCAAACATAACCTAGTTATAAGTGTAACTGGAGATTTTATGCATGATGTAATACATGTTGTTGTGCCAGTTGTGCAGACACCCAGTAACCATCATGTGTGGCTCAACTAGCTAGCTTAACTGGAAGCTCTAAGCACTAGCTTTGCAAAACCTGTTTAGAATGAAGAATACAGTGAATGAAACAGTCCATGTGACAATTTATTAAGATTCACTTAAAAAAAAGTGTAAACTGAGTAGAGCTGAAATTAAAGAGCTAAACATTACAACAGCAAAACATTGTGTGTGTGGCTTTAGTTTTAAATGGACACAGTTAGCATGTTAGCTTGACTGCATGAATGAAACACTTTGCTTATAGATAGAAATAAGACCTCTTACTGTTTAACACCAATGGTTATGTTAGTTCTGAGTTTTTTCCACAATTTTTTAAAGTGTATGAACACTATCGTCTCTGAAAAAGTCTCCATGTTTGCAGAGAGTCCTCACTATTTTTAAAAAGTGTGCTAGAACTATGGAAAGGTTTTTTTGCACAAACTCTGTGAAACATGCATTAGAGTGTGTGAAGAAAATGAAGTTCAGTGAAGGCTACTACCAGTCAGAGGTCAGTGGTTTGAGTCCCACAGAAGTTAAAATTAATAACATACTGAAACTGACTGAATTTGTATGTTTTTCCAACCTTCATAATAATATTTGAAGACTACTTTTCTGCCTTTAATAACCACAAAATCTGCTGGTTCGTGGATGCATGTAGAGACACAAGGCTCATGGATTATGCGTAAAAGAGTTTTAAGTAAAAATACAGGCAGCCAGAAATGCTATAATAACAAACAAAGGAGGAAGAAAGAAATTCTCAGTAAATATGTACAGTTAATATCCAGTAAATATATCTAAACATTTAGTCATTTGCTGAAAAAGTGTGAAAAAGTGCTTGCCCCTGTCCTGATTTCGTATTTTTTGTATGTGTCACACTTAAATGTTTCAGGTCAAATATTATAAATAAATATTACTTTTATTTTTGCTAATGTATTTATTTAGCTTTATATTAATCCTTCTGTGCTTTAATTTCGCTCCCATTTTAATTTATCTCCCTTTATATTTATGAATTATGAATTTATTTGTGAATATTATTTTTTAATGGTTTTACATTTACCATATTTATCTCATTAAAGACAAACATCAGATAAACATTTACAAAGCAAACTATAAAATACCATGTTCTGTCACATCTTACTATGTTATTCGTGGCACATTCAATTTTATTTATAGTGAAATCACATTTTGTTATTTAATTCTGGTCCTCCATATAGGAAATATGTCTGTATCTTAAGCAGGCAGTTCTATGCATGAGAGAGCAGCCTACAGTAATGGGCCTGTCAAAAGAACAGATAGCCTATTTTCCTCTTCTCTCTTTCCTCACATCTACTTTCCCCCTGAGTAACTCTTGCCACAGCACACAGCTCACTGCTGTAATAACAGGACAACAATCAATGCAGAGATTTAAATTACCTCTGCCTCTAAACGAATGTCCTCTGTACCTGACCCTACATCTCTCTTGCTTGCACTGCCTTTCTCTTCTCTCTTTTTTTCCGTCTATCCTTCTCTCTTGGTTACTGATGGTAATTTATTTGTGTCTCCTTCACATATAGATATAATTACCTCCTATATTTCTGTTAAAGAAAATCACTGGGCTGGTCATGCCTGTAGTAATTAGTACACTCTTGTTGAGGTGTAAACTGGGCGGGGACTAATCCCTCTTTGCACTTTACACTAAACGACATGCACGCACACTCATGCACAGGTCACACCGGAGGAGATTTGTCATTTCTTGCAGAGATGTCTCACCTGTGATGGAGGTCTTACTGCAGCTAATGAGCCCCTCCCTACTTGGCTGTTACATGCTGTGTGACCTAAATTCAACCAGACTCAAGGCTGATGGATTATACACAACTGTGCTTGGATGAGTTTTTAACAATTGTGACATTTTTGCAAACAGCACTAAACTTTGTCGATCACGTTTTCCATCTGGGGTTGCCATTTAAAACAAAATGCATTTGTGTTTATCCATGAACTTAATTTTAAGATCACAAAAATAATTTAGTTATTTTTAATTCATTAAAGAAGCTAAGTGTTCAAAAAATCAAGACTAAACCTTTTGTGAAGACAGACGATGGCCACTAATAGAGAAGATAAAGTCTACTAAACATTGAGTTAACAAACAAAGCTAAACATGTAACTTGGGAGTGTGTCACTGCTGCGTTCAGCAAGCAGCCTTTTCACAGGCTTGGATATGTGTCGGAAATTGCAATACATAAGCAAGAAAATCACTTACATAAGTCTAGACTTTGCAAAAGGTTTTATATATAAATAATGAAGGAGTTTTCTATTTAAATCAAGGTCAGTCCGTTTTATAAATGCGGCCCCTGCAGGCTGAACATGCATAACGATTTTGTCATGATTTATGTTGTTACGTCCCCCCCGAAGGAGTCTAGGCATACGAGTAAGGGGACCAGTAACAAATGAGTCCAGAACAGAATGAAAGGAGAACAGACAGGTGTTCTTAGTAAATAAAAGTCTTTATTATAGATAATCTTAACATAAAGAGCCGGCAACGCCGTTTTACCGATAACACTTGGAAAAAGGAAAAAGGTTGCAACAACACAGGACACAACAACCAAACAAAAACTCCACACCACGAGGAGGCACTTCCAGGGGCCCACAAGCTCACTCTGTCACTAGCAGCAGCTAGCTTTACTGCTGCCGAGGCCCACAAGCCCACACTACTCACGTGAAGCAGTTACACTGCACACTGCTTCCACACTATAGGATCTCTCCCGACAACTGCGACACCCAATGTGGGAACACCAGAGAAAAACCCCCTGCTCACAGCTCATCCCCAGCTTAGATAGCTTCAGAGGTGATTGCTGACTGGATTCAGGTGGCAAACCAGGCTAACCAAGAGCAGCTGTCTCCTGGGGAGAGAGGAGAGTGAGAGAAACAGAGGGGGTAGGAGTGGCAAGAGAGGAGGAGGCGGAGAAAAACACCACGCCCACACAAGGGCAGTTTCAGGAGGCACAGCTAGGGCCGTAACATATGTTCATAATAACTAGTTTATTAATAAAGAGTTGAAGTTTATCCTTTCCATTTTCTTAACTAATATTGGTTTCTGCTTAGCGATATGTCTGAGCCTCTCTGTCTGTCATTTTATTAGCAGGATTATTTAAAAGGTTATGAATTCATTTGCAAGGAAATTTTTATAGAGGTGGAACTTGGGCTAACTTTGACGTGATTAACTCGTGAAATTGATCTGGATCTGAGGATACTTTGAAGAATTCTTTTTAAGTAGACATTTTGCAGTTTTACAAAAATAGTATCACACTGACGTAAGAAAACTCGGGAGAGATTTTCTTGGTGTTCTCAATTAAATATCATAAGACTAATCTGGAACCAGATATTCCTCCTTATCCAGGGATTCAGTTTATAAATGGGGTAGGGTGAATTCAGTGTCAGACAGCTTTCATTTCTATCTACATCACGCAGTTACAGCCAGGCTTGAGACTGAAAAATCGATACATTGTTTCCTTTTGTCTTAATAATACACTGGTGGATTTTATTAAAATGTGCAGGCGCCATGACTGGATTATTCAATCAGTTTGAATGACCAGAGTAACTACTATGGTGGCACCTATAGATGGCATTACCTTCTTTTTCTGTGGCATTAATACTGAAGCCTGTTTAATGCTTTGCATGCGGCATTGTGTTGTTAAACCCTCCGATATGCCTTTACACAGGCACAGTAATAGTTTTTTTCAACAATAGTCCGTCCAAATTTGTACTTAACCTATCATATTTTGAGACCTTTTAAATAATCTTTGGCCCTTTCTGCCTCTTCTGATCCTTTTTTCTTCTTTTCGTTCCTTTTGGATCTCAGGCTTCTCAGCCACCTAAGCCATGAATTTCTGTCTTTCACTCTCTTTGTCATCTATTTCTATTCTCACTGACATGCAGTAATATTTAAGCAGTTAAGGTGGCAGAATAAATGTCCTTGTGTACACTTGCAGAATTGGATGAAGCATACTGCTACTGATTCTCAGCACCACTCACATCAAATACTTACTGAGAAAAGATGATCCCATGGAGGTAGGGAAAAAAAGGCTATCACGAGAAATGCATGCAATTAAAAGTCACATGGAAAGCTCCAGATGAAGAAAAATTAAAGTTCATTTGATACTTTTAATGCTTTTTGCCCGCTTTGCCTTCTGCATCTAGCAAAACACAGTCTGCCTCTTGCAATCTAGCGTAGAGCGCCAGCCCTCGATACAAACCAGTCAACTTTATTTCAACACTCTCATGCCTTTGTCCTCACCAGAACAACTTGATCGTGTGGAAGAGGGCATGAACAAGGTGAACGCAGACCTGAAGGAGGCCGAGAAAGATTTAAAAGATATAGGACAATGCTGTGGTCTGATATGCCCATGTATTAAAAAGTAGGTACCGGCCAGGAGTCGTGCGCTCTTGCCTGTCCAGTGCTGGTGATGGTGGTGGTGGTGGTGATGGTGATGTCTGATGTCTCTCTTGTCACAGTCAATGTCTTTTTTTGTCTTCTCTCCTTTGTCCCCCTTCTCTACTCCCATCCCCTTCCTTCCACCCTGCAATTTCTTCCTCTCTTCTCTTCTCATGTGCTTACGTTCTTTTGCTGGGATAAATGACAATGTGTTGGTAATCAGAACAACTGGAACGCATCGAGGAGGGGATGGACCAAATCAATAAGGACATGAAGGATGCAGAAAAGAATTTGAACAATCTAGGACAGTTCTGTGGTCTATGTTCATGTCCCTGTAACAAGTAGGTGTTGCCTATGTCGCCTGACTGCATGTGTTTCAGTGCCTGCCTACCTGCCTCTTTATCCATCTGCCTGCTTCTGGTGTGTAGAGCATGGTGAACTGTGGTGTGAGCAGTCAGGCCTACAGCCACAACAGCACGCTCTCTGAACAGGCACCAGCATTGCATGCACGAGTGTGAGACAGATTATTTAAATTAAGACTCTGCAGGGAGAGAATGTGTGCATGCATGAACAACATACGGATGCCACTGTATTTTCTGTCCAGCCTCAGCAGCTGTCAAAAGCCCTTCATTCCACATTGGATGAGAGATTCTCTTCCAGCAGGGAGCAGCATCTGCAAGGATCTCGGCCACAGAAACACTCCAAACCCTACCCAAACTCCCACCCTAACGTCCTGCAGCATGATGCATCACGTTGTGTAAAAGTCCAACCAAGAAACAAATCAGTTAGTCGCCTCCTTACATAAAGATATATAATTGGTTATGCCTCAGTGCATTCAAATGAATCCAAGCTTTTTTCTATTTTTTCTTTTTTATAACAATAGGACTCTTTGAAGAAAAAGGGTAACTTTGTTTTACTGGCTGTTATTGTTATCAAGTAAAAAAAAGCTTATCCTGGGTTACACAGTTACTTGATAGTCACAGCCAGTCAGTCTGACGGGTCCTCCAGTTCAGAGACATACGTTAAAGTTTTATATTTCACATTTAGCCTTTTGGAAATGTGTTTATTTGCCTTTTTGCAGACATTGTGGTGAAAATCTGCATTTTTAAATACTCTATCCATGTCAGTTCAAGACCCTACAATATTAGAGAGCAACCCCCAGTGATCCAGGAATTTGTTTGGAGGAAATTATGAATTTGGTGACAGTAGGAAGGACTCTATGCTTCTGTAGAGTGTAACTAAAGGTGTTATTGTATCACTTATAAACACATATATATATTTAAGGAAGTGAAAGCTGGGAAAATTTACAACCTTACCTCTGATTATAGATTGAATCCTACCTCTCTTCCCTCAACATTGCCCTGCACATTACAGTCTCATGCATGAGTTAGGCAAACTTGTTCTCTTTTTTCTGACCACTGTTTCAGTATTAAAGTTCTTAAATCTGTATATTTACTTTTTAAAGTTAAGTTGGATTGCTAATGTCAGTTTTGCCAAACTCCTGTGTGATCTGTTCTCTACCCTTTTAGCAGCCAAACTATGGCTGCTGAGTCATGTCTGAGCATACTACACGCTGGAACAAATACATTTGCTGGATATGGTTATACTATTTCAGAGCTATAGAAAATACAAGTGGCTTACAAACCAAAAGTGTATATATAAGAAAATTATATTTTTTATTTTCATTTGGTTTACACCCAAAGTGTTTCTCAGATATTTGCCTGGGAGTGAATAAAGTGAAGTCTTAATGATTAACAATATGCACATTGTATGTACAAAGGTACAAGCCATGAATATGGGGAGTTGGGTAAAACTTGCTCTTTTGTTTTTGAGGAAAGGATTACACAGAACCAAACAAATGATTTTTGTGTTATATCTGATTTTATTCCTGTATTACTTAACTGGTATTTTTTTTAGTATTTTTGTTTGCCTTTAGTGTGTAAAGCAACAATTTTTAGATCTAATCTGGAAATGACATTACATTTGAACAACAGATAATTATTGTCCAACACAGTGACATTGACATTAGCACTATCCTTTTCGCTTTACTTCAACACATCAGTCATTATGTATGAGTAAAGTCTCTTTTTCCCATTTGGAGAATATTTAATATTTGGGTGTATTTAAAATCCGTCTTTATTCTGCTTCCAGAAGATTTGGTTTTTGGGTTCAGAGCTTGTCTATTCTATGGCTCTTTGGTCCTCCCTTTTGTAAACCAGTAGTTATGTAATCCTGTGGTTACGTCATATGTTTCATTTGATTGAGACTGTTTGTATGGCAACCCTGGGTCAAATAGCACGAGAAAAAGAATTCTAGCATGTCTAGAATACCTGGTGGGTGAATTTGTGTTGCCTCAAATGGGCTGTAATTGGCTGAAAACCAAACTAAATTTACCTAAGTGGAAATCTTCACCTACCAGATATTCCAAGCATTGTAAAACAAATGTTAAGAATTACATTTGCTTATTTGACTGTATGCAGTGAATCCTCCTACTGATCTATCCATCCAGATGAAATGAAGGGCTGGTTTTAGCAAGTCTTCCATGCAAAATGATCACATTGTATGTTTAGGGATTTTTTTTTTTTTTAATTAATATGCTTTTTTTTTTTTTAAATCACATTGGATCTAACGGCTTTCTTTTAATAGATAGAGCATGTATCGGATCCTTTGCCTTTTTTACATTTTTCCTTTTTCATGTCAAATATCATGTTTCTGCCTTGCATGTCTCCTCACTGCATGTTTACATCTCTGTGTTTGTGTGTCTTCTGTCTGGAGACTGCTTGTTGTGTTCAGTGTTTGTGCTTTTCTGTATGTGCTTGTGGGAGAAGTTTTGTTTTTAAACTTTTAATTCCTTTCTTGCATAAGCCACATTGAAGCTTACTGTGTTGGATTCAATTGATCTGCATGTTAGATCAATTATTTGCTAACAGACTGCAAATGCATGTATGTAACCTTATCATACGTGGCTGGCATGTTGCTTTTAGGTGGCTAATTGGCTTAAAACCATCTGCAGTGTCTTCTAAACATATATTCATATATATATGTTTTGATTGTAAATAGCAAGAAATAAATCCACATGGATAAAGCTGCTTACTCACATTCACACTCACTGGCTGCCTTACATGTTTACTCAGATACACAAACCAGCCCACAAATACACACATACACAACCATTCAGTCATTAACAAACATGCATATACATGCACACACATAAACATACACACACAGAATAAAAAGCTACACTGACTCTGACTGAACTGTATGTGTGGTAGGATTAAGGGCGGGGGCCAGGCCTGGGGAGGGAACCAGGATGGAGTGGTGAACAGCCAGCCGGGGGCACGAGTGGTGGACGAACGCGAACAGATGGCCATCAGTGGGGGCTTCATCCGCAGGTAACCATTCATGTGTGTAGGTGTTGGTTTGTGTACGCCCCAAGCTTGCTTGTTTGTGTCTGACTCTGTGCATAAATGCTCAGGTTTGGTTGTTGTGCAAAATGAGATATGTGGTAGTGTTTATGTATGTAATTATGTAATGACTGGAGGCATATCCTGGAGCCGACTGTTCATGTGACTCTTTAAGTAACTGTTTTCCTTCCTTATGCACAATGTGACTGTAATCTCTCAACTGAGTTTCGCCTCAGGAACAGATCAAATTGTATATCAGTTTAATGTTTAAAGATGTAAATACTGACGAACTGTGGAGACATTTCAGTCTGCAGCAATATCTCTTTAATTATGCATTAATTCGATATTTATATCAACACAATAATAGTTCCCACGACAACATTTTGAACCTATATCAGCGTTTAACCATTTAAAGCAAAAACTTATTTTTATTTATGTATCGCAGCTTAATTACCTGAAACCTATCTTTGGCTTACCAGAGGGATCTCAGCCCTCATGTTGAAAGTCATTCAGTAATACCTAGTTATGTAATTTGCTGTCTGAAAGGTGAACATTTGTACTTTTAAACGTGATGTTTCTAACCCTTCGTTCTCACTAGAGACAAAAACACTGTAGTAGTTAGTGTTTCCTTCTTAAAGCAGATGTGTTATGTGTTAACCTATTTTCTGTTGTGCACGTACTTCACAGTAGAAAATGGTCACCAATAATGCTAATATTTTAAGTTAGAGCATGTACAGGTATTTCCTTTGTGCCAGTAGGGCAGGCTTTTCTACTTTTCTGTCTATATGATTTCAGTGAGAGCAGAAATTCCTCACAGGTAGAAACCCGACCGCCTTCTATTTAAACCTTTGGTTTGCAAGAGGCAGTCAAACAGAACACACCAGACTTAAAGAAACCCTCCTGTAGAGGCAAATGAGTTACAATGACTCACAGACAATGGATAAACTGAGGGGCTGCATGAATAAGACCTTTTAGTAAGGAATAAGGATTGGATAAGGGCTTTTTAAAATTAATATTACATGTTTTTAGGAAGCAATTTAACTCCATTAAAATGCTCTCCAGCACAATCCAACAACAGCTCCCATTGACCTTAAGCCAATAAGCAGTCTCACTTCAACCTTGTGAATTTTTCAGGGTAACAGATGATGCTCGGGAGAATGAGATGGATGAGAACCTGGAGCAGGTGGGCGGCATCATTGGCAACCTGCGTCACATGGCCCTGGACATGGGTCAGGAGATTGACACGCAGAACCGCCAGATTGACAGGATCATGGACAAGGTAGTGTACAGTCAGAGCTTTTTATGCCACTACCATGAACAGTATTCAGTTTATTTGATATGGGATGGTGTTTTATATCTGTATAATAAATATATATGATGTTTGATGGAAACAAGTCAGCTTCAAAAATGACGCTTTGAAATATATCTAGACTGACTCATTAGGTTATAATTTCTCAAAACATTAAAAAAAAAAGAAGAAGAAAAAGACAGAAATCGAAAAAAGGAATTAAAATCAGAACGTGTAGTTGGACCGTTCCACTGCTGGAATTTTATGTAATGCAAATAAAACACAAAAATACGTGCAAAATATAACTGTATAGAAAAAACAGAAGTTGGCTAATGGATTACAGGCTTGGCATCAGGGTATATAACAGCAGATATAAACCAGTTGTGCTGACTTTGATCAGATTTAGCCCCGATTTCACACACTAATGGGGAATTCCTGATTCACGTGCCATTGCATACTTTATCCATCCATTCAGTATCTTCATTTAATTTGCCCCTCTCCAATCTTTAGCACTGGTTTGACCACATTTTCCTACCTGAGCTCTATAACAGTTGGTGCTTCTTTCTTTCAGGCTGATTCCAACAAGACCAGGATTGATGAGGCCAACCAGCGTGCCACAAAGATGTTGGGCAGTGGCTAAACTACAGCGAAAAGTGCTTTCACCCTATTTAATCCATGTCACCCTAACCCCCACCCCCCCAAAAAAACAAACAAAAACAAACAAAAAAAGAAACCCTCAACCAAACCTATCCCTGCCCTTAACATCGACACCTGGCGCCCTCTTCCTTTGCTTAGTAGCAGGCACTGCAAAATTATGCTTTTATTGTGATACTGATAGAGTTTTGCACACATGCACATATCACACGTTGCTCTGCTCGCCCATCCAACTCCTGCATCACTTCCAGTCCTTGTTGTCAGTGTTGTTCTGTGATGTTGCTCATCTAATTTTGTTTTAAAAAAAATAGTTACACAACCACCAGTCAAACTCTTTCCATGCTGTACATAGTGTTTCTTTAATGGTTTCAGTGATTTAGATCACGTGTCCTGTTTTCTTCATCATTCTTTCTTTTTTTAAAAAAAAAAGTATATGTGTAAGATAAGTTGTATGTACCCCCCGTTTCAAAATGTCCTTCACTCATATCAGTATTCTGGTGTTGTCACACAGTGTATTCAACAGTTAAGATGTTGTGATGCTACAGTACCAATAAGGCCACACTGATTTGAAGTTACCAAATGAACATGCAGCCTTTACTGTTTATTACCAAGGCTACTGTTTAAATACATTTAATGGCCATAGTTGACCAAGTGTCTGGGCCATTTGGATGAAGATGTGGCTTTCTGGTCAAGACTATACACTGGTATTTTATCAACTCAATTAACAGAGCAGTCTTAAAAGAATATAATGCCATTTAAACTGTATAGAACAAGTATTTTTCCTCAGGGAGCGAAATCTGACCATTTAAAAACAAAAGCAAAATGTTTGTTTAATGCATTGAAATCTATAAAAGCCACCGCTTATAAGGCTTGGTGTGTAGGTGAACAACTGCAGTTTCTTATGGTCTGAATAGCATCATTGATAATCAGACAAATATTAGCATTAATCACAGTGAATGTACAAGGATGTGAGGCTTTGATGGAGGTCAGAGGTCAAGCAATCAATCCAACAACTTATTCACGTACCATGCTACAATTTATTCATGATCCAACCCTAGCAATATAAAGTAGTGCATTAAACGTATTATGCATGTCCATCTGCTGCTAGAAAACACAAATTAATTCAGTTAAACAAGCAAATATACCCCAACATGGAAACCGCATGCTACTATGTAGGCCACACAGAGGAGGGACCCGTATTTATCTGCAATGGTGCCACTCTTTGTTTCATGTCTCTTTACCTTTCCAAACTGTGACCATCACTGTAAAATAAAACCTTGGAAAATGCCAATAAAACTATCATAACTGTAGAATCATACTGAGTTTTCTTCCTTTTTTTGGAACAGAGTGGAGGTGGTGAGAAAACAGTTTGAGTAATGGCGTTAAATGTCTGCAGTGTTACACTACACACAAGTTAACACCTAATCTGAGTGTGTGAGTTGGTTAACAATTGTAGTAGCATTTTCAGATTCTGTATTTTTTATGTCTTTCTTCAGAATAAAGTACAATAATTGTTATGCAAGGAATCAGAGCCACAGTGTAATTGACATGTATGGATTTTATCTGGAATAGTTGAACAGTGTACTCCACCCCTTGCCCTATGAGCTGGGGTAGGCTCAAGAGATAGGCTTAAGAGAATAAATGAACTCAGAAGTTTTGGCTTCTTGGAAACATTTTGAGGTTTCATGATATCTGTATCATCTCATTTTTCACTTTATGGTGAATTTTTGAATTTCTATTCTTATTCCAGATGACTTTACATAAGAACAGTAACTTAAATTGTAAAGACTCTTATAAGAGTCTAATATCATTTCAAACTCATATGGGAACATGAATGTTCTGTGTAAATCCAATTTAAGAAAATGTTTTTTTTTCTGCTGCTGTTCCATGGTGAGGTCAGAGGTCAGGGAGCTTATAATTACATGTTTAAAGGAATTCTGAAATTGAGGCTAAATGCCTAAACATACAACGTCAACATGGATATTTACAGAGAAAAGAAGAAAATAAAAGCCTGACTCGGATAGAGAAAGATAGAAAGAGACAGGCAGAGACAGAGAAGGAAAGATGTGCAGCAACACATTACACTAATGGACATCTACTGTGGTGCTCTGGGCTTAGGGGGGATTACAGTTCACCGCGTCACTAAGAACACACACACACACACACACACACACACACACACACACACACACACACACACACACACACACACACACACACACACACACACACACACACACACAAACTTGAATCAACACATGACAGAGTGATCCACTGTACCTTAGTTACATCCACAGCAAAGGCCTGTCATGTGACTACAGACAACCCCCACATAAATCAGTATTTGAAAACTCTAAAGTATTTGATCATTTGTGTTTTGCATTGACATCTTCCACTTCTTTGACTTGGGCTGCACCTGCAGCCATACTAGAAAATTACTCGTGCTGTTACAACCAGAGGGCTAAAGACTATATTTTAAAACCAACAGCTCCCTCTGCTGGTGTTATAGGCCATTACCAGTGGTGTTACACTGTACCAACTTGAAATATGAATTTTAGTTTAGTAATTTACTAGTCTACTCCACTATTAAATTAGTTTACTAGTCTAATATATAAAACTATTAAACTAGTTTAGCTTATGAAGCCAAACTAGTTTGCTAGCCAAACCTCTGCTTAACTGATGTAATTATGGGACGGACAAATGATTTCGAAGATGGAACTGCCAGACAGGTGGAAAGGAGGATGACCACGGAGAAGATTCGTGTATTTAGTGAAGGAGTACATGCAGAGGATTGGGCTGACAGAGGAGGATGATCGGGATATTGTGAGCATCGATACTCAGCTATGGCGACCCCTAAAGGAAGCAGCCAAAAGAAGATAAGTGAAAGCAAAAATTCAACGCAAAATTCGAAAATATAAAACTGTAATAACTTTTATTTCTGCATATATGACTATATTGGGCATAATACTAATTTTCCATAATTGGAAAACGAAACTAAAAATAAAATGGAAACTAAAATGAAAAAAATATAAATGAGCAAGAAGAAAAAAATTCTTTTTAGAAATTTTATTGTTAAATCAATATATTTATATATTACTTTATAGTAGCAAAAAAACCCAAACAAAAAAAACAACAACAACAAAAAACAAAAAAACAACAAAAAACAAATCGCTCACGTCAACGGCCTGGAGGAGGCATTCGGCTGGCTTCGTTCAGTCACGTGACCATGGCGCCCTCGTCGTGTCCTTCCGTAGGTCCAGAGTACCCCTTTCTAGCACGTACAGGACGGTTAGTATCCAGTGCGGTAACATGTTCCGTGCCGTTTTCCGACTGTCAGCTTCAGGAGCGCGGAGTCTGACTCGGTCACGACCCTGCTACTCAGGTAGGACCGTCTGCTTTGCACCTTACTTGAAATTAAACAAACTGTGTGATAAATTAAGTAAAATGGGCTCGTATAGCTACCCAGCTAGCTTAGCTAACCCTGTGTGCTTGTATGTAGCTAGAAGCTAACATGGGGTGACATTGAATTAAAGTTGTGACCTGCTGTGTTTAAGGGTCTGAAATTAAAATAGTCTGGTGTTTTCACCTTTCGTTGTGTGATTTAAATATTGAGGCGCGAAGTGAATTAAAGCGTAAAAGTCACGACCTTGCGATGACCCTCCTCGGTTTGTTTGAGAGAGTCAGCGACCGCAGTTTGCACGCAGCTCATATCAACACGTTGAACTATGGTCAAAATTGAATGCAAATCACAATGCTACAGAGTTTGATCTAAGATTTACACCATGAGTATGTATTTTTGGCCTTTTTAATGCTGCTGTTCTCCTGAAATAACCGACCCGAGCTCACCTGTGCAGGTCATCTAATGTTAGTTGACGGTATATGGCAGACGGGTTTAGAACATTAATGAGTGCTATGTAAAAAGTTAATCATTATTCAGGATTGTTGGACTAAATAAATGGAGGCATTACAGTAATTGGTAGAAGTGGTTTTCACTATCTGTCCTTCAGTTAGTTTAAGAAGGTGCTCTGCTGCCTGTCCAGTAAGCGGTGCAGAGGGTCATCTGGATTATCCATAATGCATAACAGTTTGTTCAGTGACCTCCTCTCTACGACAAATTCTTAGTTTGCTGGCTTCCTACACTGGAAATAAAGAAACTGAAACCAAACTCGTTTACGTCTTCAAATGTACACGCAAACACCAGCTACTGTGATCAAGGCGATGTAGCAATAAATTGCATGACCCTATTTCACTTTACTCCCTCAAAATGTGTAACGACTACTGTTGTGCGTGTTTTCACTCTTTCTGTAATGCCGCTGGAATTTATAACTTTGGTACAGTACTTTGAGTTCTGTTTCTGTGTATAAAATGCAATTTCATACCAGAGTAGAAATGAAAAGGAATTAGAAGGTTTTTGACAATGTACCCTTGTTCAAAAGCCTCTGAGGTTGCATTCAGCCAGAGTGAAAAGTGATAAGAAGCAGCACTGTTAATGATAAGGCCATGCGAAGAGCAGTGGGGCTTTGAGTACTGTGGAAAAAAAATCAGTTTAACAGCAAAATGAACATATTGTTTTAAAATATATTGTTTGTTAAAAATGCTTTTGATATCTATTTAAAAAGGTAAATGTTTATTACTATGGTTCAGCACCAAGATGCACTTCCTGTTCATTTGTAGATGCAGGTAATTTTACAGTGTGTTCCAAAAGTTTAAAATGTCACTGTGTGTATGTTTGATTAAGGACCTGGAATGTTTTATTTACTTTAAGTACAATACAGTGTTTTAGAACTTTCTTTGTCTCGGGTAACAAAAAAAATAAATGTATGTTTTTTTAAGTCCAAATTAGTTCAGTTTTAAACTGTATTATTTATGTATGTATGTAATACAAGTATGTTCTTGAAACTTATTTATTGAATCCTTTTTTCAAGCTCCCTTGGCCTCCAGGTGCTACTCCCATGGAAAGGTGGAGACAGATGAGGAGTTTGATTCCCGTTGGGTCACTTACTTCAGCAAGCCTGACTTAGATGCTTGGGAACTCAGGAAAGGTGACTTTGAGTGGATTATTTTTGTATTGTTATAGTTCAAATGAGGGTTACTCTAAAAATCATAACTTTAAAATGACGTTGCTACTTCTGTAAACTAAACACACACACAGGAATGAACACCCTAATTGGATATGATTTGGTACCTGAACCCAAGATCTTGGATTCGGCATTAAGAGCTTGTCGGAGGCTGAACGACCTGGCCAGTGCCATCCGCATCCTTGAAGCTGTCAAGGTGTGTAAGACTCATTTCAATAAAATATGCCATTAGAGGAAATGAAGTCACATAAATCGTAGTCTTTGAGATTACAATTGGATGTACACCTTGTTAGGATTTTTTTGTGCCTTACAGCTGATCACATTTTTATCTTTATCTTAGGACAAAGCAGGCCCCCATAAAGACATCTATCCCTACCTGATCCAAGAGCTAAAGCCCACCCTCACAGAACTCGGCATTTCAACACCAGAAGAGCTGGGAATTGACAAGTTGTAGATTATCAAGGTGAGACTGCACCATACTGCAGCATGCTACCTGGATGGGCAGTGTGGATTTTAAAAAGAATTGCTTCAGGCATTAGTAACTGATGCTGCCCAGTGCTACCTCGAACTGTGCATTTGCATGCTGTTCTACTTTATTGCACAATATTATTGCAGATTATGTGGCCCGTTACGTACTTTCAATTGCAAACTTGTTTTGTTTCTCTTTCCTCAGGTTATTAGATGTATAAAGAGATGAGCTTTCCCGATTCTCTCCATGCTGAATTGCCAATATTGTTTAAATCCTAGCTGTCCTGTGGTGTACAAAATAATGGACCTTATAAATAAACCAGAAATTGATGATGTGTGCTTGTTCTTTGTCTATGACTAATACATCCTTTGATGTACTTAATTACACCTTCATAAATATCTGATGTGAAGAATAGATAATAACCAGCTGAACTCTATTTAAAAGGATAGGAACTGTAGCATTTTTTTTTTTTAAACGGATGGTCATGATGAATTCGATGAACCAGTGTTTTAGATTTTAGTCAGTCCTTACAGTACCCATGTTTATTGCCTATAAATTAAAAAAAACAAACAAAAAAAAACCCCCACTACAAAACCTCCAAGGTCGCAAGCAAACAGGAGGCTGAAGACGATCAAAGGAGCAAAAGAAGTGTGTGAGCAAAACCCATTTTAGTGAATCAGAAGACTCCCTGATGGCTGCAGATCCTGACTGTAGACTATGCAGAGCTGGGCTAGTAATTACATCTCAAAGAGAGCAATTAATTTGTATTTTGAACTGTTTCTCATTCTCATATTTTTATATATTATATACACAGATGAAACCCTAATGAAAATGTAATTTTTAAAGTAATTCCCAAGTTAAAGAATTTTAAGTGTTTCCTTTTGCTCCTCTTGCTTTCTAAAGAAACCTAGTTTAGATATGCTATGTTAAAACTCGCAGCACGGTGGCACGGTGGTTAGCACTGTTGCCGCACAGCAAGAAGGTCCTGAGTTCAATTCCACCATCAGGCCGGGGTCTTTCTGTGTGGAGTTTGCATGTTCTCCCCGTGTTTGCGTGGGTTCCCTCCGGGTACTCCGGCTTCCTCCCACCGTCCAAAGACATGCAGCTTGTGGGGATAGGTTAATCGGATAATCCAAATTGCCACTAGGTGTGAATGTGCGAGTGAATGAGAGTGCGAATGGTTGTCTGTCCCTGTTTGTTAGCCCTGCGACAGACTGGCGACCTGTCCAGGGTGTACCCTGCCTCTCGCCCTATGACAGCTGGGATAGGCTCCAGCGCCCCCCGCGACCCTGAAAAGGATAAGCGGAAGCGAATGGATGGATGGATGTTAAAACTCCAAAGTTATTTTTAATAATAAAATATTTCTATCCAGATATTTAGGTGTATATGTAATACAAATGTAGACTTTTTATTTTTCACTTGGTCACAACCGTTTTAGACCTCTCTCTGGGCTCTTATTTTTGCCCATGGCGATGAGAGGCTAGAAATCATCCTGGTTGTAACTATATATTTGCGTAAATAATATATTTAAATTGATACGTGTATCTTATTCATTTTTGCTTAATGTATTTATTGTATTACTGTAACTTGAAACCAAGTCATTGCTTGAAACTGCTTGAAAAAACTTTCGTTTAGTTTCACGTGAACCGTGAACATTAATTGGCAAATATGACAGTCTAGTATTATGACAGTTTAGTGACACATTTAAGGCCCCTTTAATATTTATCCGCAATTTTCTTAATAAGCTGGGCCGGGCTGCTTTGTCGTACTTCATGATTTTATAAACCATTTAAGGAAACATTCTCGAGTCGAGCAGGGTTTTATTTTGAAGTTTCTGATTCCCGGAAGTAGTATGAAACCTGTCCCGCGAGAGCACAGCTAGCTAACAGAAGTTCCTGTTTGCTTATGGACTAAAAGTCCCTTCCCAATGGGGCAGCTGTCAACATGGGTGTGTTGCGGCGTAAACTGTGACAACTAAAGCCAAGATGATGAACGACATTTTGGAGGAGCCGGAGAAGGACTCCCTGCTAGAGGCACAGCAGGATTCGCAGGGTTTGTCGGTAATGTCAGCTAAACCTAGCTAACGGGGGAGGATAGCTAACTAGCTTAGCTTTTGATTTTTGACATTTCGCTAATTGGGAAATCATTTCAAAATCATTATAAGGATGAACAAGACTTCGTTGATAGACCTTAATAAGTGTGGGAGAAATTAATGGAGAGTGAGTGAAATGAAAAATTATCAGAAGTATAGCTGTTTTTGCAAATCGAAAGGACTAAAACTATAGTTTTTAATTTCTCTTATATTCTTTGGCTGCTGCAATGTAATAGACAGCCCTGGGGAGGAGCTGGAGCTAAATCAAAAATGAATCCAAACGAGATTCGTTGCAATATTAAACATATTAACTAATTAATTCAGTTTCTATTTCTGTTTTGTAAATAATAGCACTAGGATATTTTTCTAAAAAGATGATTAATTACAATAATATTTGACTGATGTACAGTACTGTGCAATTGTCTTGGGTAGCTTCTCATTTCTGTATATTGTTCTGCAAAAATGGGAAATAGTTGCAGTGATTTTTTTTTTAAACTTGTGCAAGTGTGCATGAAAATAAGGCTGTTGCTTGGTCTGAAATACACTGGGAAGCCATGTTGGGAGAAAATCCTCCTGAGTTTCTGTGACAAACCTGCTACATAAAATACAGCAGTGCTGTTACAGTTTTGATTCTTTCTTCCTGGTTGGTGACTGGCATTCATTCATATGCATCTTTGCTGATTTGACAAAAGTCCAACTGGGATAACCGCATGTTTTAAGAGCTTTCTTTACACACCTATATTACTTTTCTTTCTGTCGGTGCTATAGAGTGCTGGCTATCCCAAGTTTGTGTTCCAGTGGCTGGTGGAAAGTGTGTGTTTCCAGTAAACTTAAAGGTTTAGGCTTCTATCCTCCTCAATGATCACAGCACAGACCAGGGACAATAACCTATTATGCTTCGTATCCTCCCTGGTGAACCTTGTTTTTATCCACTGTTGATTTGTTTGGTATAGGCTTCTACTTGTTTTTTGACCCAGTTGTCATCCATGTATCAGTACCAGTGGCTAGGTGTTATCCCTTTGAAGGAGCCCAAAGCTTTAATTTCCACTTCCTCTGTGTAAAGGTTATGTACAATGGGTTATAGGGGGAGCCCATGGTACATCCGTGCTTATGTCTGTAGCAATTCTAATTGTTTTTGATACATGTGGTGGTAAGGAAAAAGTGTACTGCAGTGCAAATCTGATTGTAAAGCTGGTTCTGTTGTGTAAGGAACTTTCTTTACTCTTACTATACTCATTTAATGACTGTCTCCAATGCCTCGGTTGTAGGTAGGTATACAAACGAAAAGGTAGACAACATCAAAGGACCCTATGGTTTAATCTGGAATGAGTGCAAGTTTGCGGACCTTGTTGGTGAAGTCAGTGGAGTTTTTGAACAAATGTGTTTTTTGTAACAGGCTACTGATAAGAAATTGGTTTTTCTTATGGTTTCTCTTATATGTAGATGCAACACTATTTTATACCTTAAGTTAAGTGTTTTTCATGGTTGAATGTTTCATAAGTCTGTGTGAAGTGGTTTTGAAAAACTTTGAAAGACCTTCAAAAGCTGAGAGAACTGTTGCTCAAGACATGTGAAAAGATTAGAAGACAGCTTCTTGGAATCAAAATACTTTAAAAAAATGAGTGGTGTTTCAAGACTTTACACGGTGCTGTATATCTTGTTCTGTCCTTTTGTTCCACCCTGTTATTGTAACATGTAAACCATTTTATCTTTTCAGTGATTTTCACCATATAAAGGACATTCACTTCATTTCATTGTACAGTACATTGTATTTTGACAGTGAAGCTGATGATTGAGTAATTTATTAAGTAAGATACTGATTGTGCTTTCAATTTTTGAAACTTGAGGGGCCAAGTAGTGGCACGAGACCTAAGAGCATAGATGGCGGCATCAGGCCTGTGGAAAAAAGAGGACCTTACATCATGTCCAGAGCGCCAGCCATCCATCTCAAACTACGTAAGTATTTCCTCACCTCAAACAGTTGGTGGCATAAACACGTCAATTTTATCTCTGTCTGTAGGTCACCAGTCCTCCTGTGATTGTTGTTTTTATGAGGTGATTTATGCTGATGTGCATGAATTGTGTTGAATGTGCACCTAGCAGGAAAACAAATCCTGAGTCATATGACACTGTTGGGCACTCTCAGCTTAACTTAGCCACAAAATATCTTCCTCTTCTTTTTTTTTGTTGTTGTTGTTGTTTGTTTGTTTTAATGCAGTCCTGCCTAGGGGCCTGAAGATCTTAGCCTAGTCTTTTTTTGGGGCCCTGTCCCTTGCACAGAGTTTCTTTTGGATTTTCTAAATCTTGTAATGATACCCCGTACAATGTACAATAAGACTCTCATCTTATGTTTTTCACAGAGTGGTAAACCACTGCCAGTCTGCCTCTCCCTGGGATGTTCTTTATATCCAAAGTCATGTTACTTATTAACTAAATAGATGTTAGACATTTCATTGGATACAAAACTTTTCTAGTCAATGGTTCATACATCTCAATTTATTTTTAAAAGTGCATAGGAGTGTTTTTAGTCTGACTCACTATGAAATTCGTAGGTGTTATGAAAATGGGTTATAGGTTATATAGGTTAAATTTTTCTGCCTGTGTAAACTGTCAGTGTTTACTTTCATTCTCCACTCCCTCTATGGTCAGTTCTGACCTAACAAAAATGTCTTTTGTTATCTCAAGAGAAACACAGGGAGATGGCGAGGAAAGCGCTGAAGAAGAAAGCTCTCTCACCGGGGCCTCCAGTGACGCACCAGCCCAGACAGGGAGCCAAGAGGTCAGAAGAAAAGAATATCAGAGGAAGCAGCTTTTTGTGATGTCAGCATAATGAAGATGAACTGTGATTTATTATTCTAATGTTGTTTCTGGTTGTCTTTTGGGTTTGTTTGTTTGTTTGTTTTTTAGGATGGTGAAATATAACAAGGGCTATGCTGCTTTGAGTCAGCACGCTGAGGATACTTTGGTTGCAATTGACTCAGACAGGTATGGTCAAACCTGGTATTCATGTTATTAGGTTAAAACAGTAGTACACTAAGGACTAACGGTCTGGTGTTATCATTCAAATCCTTACCTACTTAACTCTGTCCAAAGAATGTAAGATGAATCAAGATGTTAAACTCATTTAGACGTTAAATAACCACATGATGTCTAACCCACCATATGTCATATCTTACCAATTCAGGTTAGTGTCTGTAAACCTATACTCTACAATCTACAATCTAAAATGTAAACCTGTTAAAAAAAGTCAAAAGGCTTTTAGTAGACAGTTGAATTTTACACATCAAAATGACTGAATTTATTTATGTATGTGTAAATTTACGTTTATATGAAATCATAAGGCAATGTCTTTTTCAAATCGTCAAAGAGAAAGCACACCATTTCAAATATTAAACAAACCAGAACACTTCATAAATTACAGTTGCACTGTTAGGTTTGATATTTATTTATAGGAGTTTTGAACTCTTCCAGCAAGCTCAAAACATTAACATATAGTGCATTATGATTGGTGTTTGGGTCCTTAAAAGTGGAGGAATCTAGAAGAGGTAAAATCACAGCAGCTGTTTGTAAAAGACAAGCGATTACATAGAATAAGATGTGGGTATTTGTCCAGTATAGTTTTGTAAATAGAAAGTATACCAGTGCTTCTGGGCTAATGAAGGCCAAGAAGCCAGATTATAAAGTACACTCATGATGTGCGATCGATAATGAATTTGATATAAACTGTAACACAGAATATACGAATGTAGTCCAAAGGCAACAGCATGTATGCATATAAGTAAAGTTACTATAATGAATAGCGTTTAATAACTTGGTCTGTACAAGTATTTTCCTAACTGTTAAATTAAAACAGGCCCATTTTCTGTAATTCAGTCTAACCTTAATTTTCTTCACTGGGTTCTCAATTTGCTTTCTAAAATTGTGCCTCCTAAGTTATGAAGAATCTGTCCTTCATGTCTTAACAGTGATGAGGAGATTGATTTTGAGCAGTATTCCTCTGGATACTCTTCAGCTGAGGTGAGTTATTTCCACAGGACATTTTTTAGATTCTCTTCGAATCTGTTAGCATTGTGTCAAACTGGTTGGGTGACTTTTAGCCACAGCATGCTGAACTATAGTTTATGTTCTTATCAAATCTGGCTTTTTGATTTTTGTTTTAATTTTAGCTCCCTGCCTTGGTGCTTTGGTGCTTTTTTCACAAACACATTGGATTGACTTGTCAGCACACACCACTGAAACGAGACCACTGAACACACTACCCTTTGCACCACCAAATTACATGCAACCTTGGGATTTTTTTTTCTTCATTAGCATTCAAATCTCTCAATGAATACAGAAGAGAGACTTACCACAAAGCAAGAAAGCACGAGATAAGGCTAATCAAAAAGGTATTGGCTGAAGCACATGATTATTATGCCAACAAAGGTCATTCAGCAAGCAGCTCATTTACAGCTGCACCAGAAATGCATCAGACATTCACAACTGGTAGCAAATTGTTTTTTGTTTGAATTTGTACGCATGCTAGAAACGACATGTACTGAGTACATTTGTGAATAAATGTGAGAATAAAGGATAAGTTTTACTTCTGTTATTTGTCTTTCCCAGGCACTGAGTCTCGTGATTTAAGATTATTATCTTGGTTTGTACCTTGTGGCAAACTGTCTTGTTCTATTCTAACAAGACATACAGAGACTGAGTCATAAAATCTGGAAATAACTTGGCATGTTTCACTTCCAGTTCCTTCCTCTTGAGGTTGGTGGGTTTTTTGAAGGTTTTCTGGTGACAAAAGCTTTAGACACTTTCAAGTTTACTGTCCAGCATGCAGGATGCAAGTAGATACCCCCATCATGAATTTGGACCCTTTTACATGTCCCAGAAGTGTTTGCTAAAGAAGACTTCAGAGGTTGTCAGCTATAATGGATACATTACAGCTGAATGACTTCCACATTGTCACCACAATGTTTCTGACATTAGTGTTTTAAGTTTGATCAAGGCTGCATTGATTTTTAAAGATTTACATTCCAAAACGAATATAATAAAGTAACATAACAAAATAACATAACAACACTTCCAAGCTGGCTTACAAAACTATGTGCTAAATGGACTGGTACTCATCAAGAGCCAGGGAATCAAATCATATGCCTTCTGTTTAATAAATGAACTGTTCTACTTCATGAGCACAGCCTCTCACAGAGTGCAGCAGCCCTTGATAGACTTGCCTTTAAATATGTAATTTTGAGGGGGGCAGACTTTCCATGTAAAAATTCATTAAGTAACATTATTTTTAAGTGGTTACACTATTCTGGTTGCATCACATCTCACTTATATTCTGTCTTTGCTCTCCAGATCCATCCTGATTTGAGCAAGCAGCTGCTTCAGGATGGCTATCGCCTGGATGAGATCCCTGACGATGAGGACCTGGACCTGATTCCACCCAAAGCCATGGGCTCCTCTGTGTGCTGCTGCTCTGAGGGCCCGTCCTGCCCCATACAGTGATGTCAGTGCAGTGACTCAAATCTAACAAAGTCTTGGCTCCTGCTTCAGCTTACTTTAATGACTGGTGCCTGACGCCTTCTTTGTCACGCAGCTCCACTGCTGCACTGCTAGAGGACTTCCAGCTCTAAAGCCAAACACCTCTTCATGCAGGACTGCGTGCACTGAGATTGCTCAACCCCCTTTGAAAATGCAGGTGGACGTGAGAACAAGCCTTATCCACTGTGACCCCAAAGCTTGACCTATTTTTTTTTTATTTATTCTTTTTTTCTTTTGTTTCTTAAAAAAAATAGGACTGTGTGAAATGCTAACTACACTACTGCTCCTAACAGATTAATTCAACATTTAGGATGATGCCCTTGTTAACCCAAGGGTGAACTGGTTACTGTCTTTTGTAATCAGGCAGTTACTTGTGCAACCCTCTAAGCATGACATGCATACAGATATGCTATACAGTCTTACTGTTTCAGCTCTTTGGTGAATCTGCATTACCCAGTTATCAACCAACAGCTACATGAAGTAATTGTACCTTGTTTTATCAATGACATTCCCAGATCACTGAAGTATTAACTTTTTTTTTTTCTTTAAAATTACATTTGAGTTTTATTCCTAAATGAAATGGCCACCACATAAATAGTCATGTCTCAACAAAAATAACTACTTACAATCTGAAAGATATAGTTTTTGAGTGGACTCATTAATAACACAAATAATCACTATAAAAGGTCACTACGTTTTACAAGTTGTAATTGAGAAAACTGCGACAAACCGAGGAGGACTAAGCCATCATCTCCTTAAAAAACAAAAAACAAAAAAAAGGTCATTGGACAGGACTGGATAAGGAGAAAGTGAAGCATACTAGTATTCTAGTTGGCAAATGCCACACTGCTGTTTAAGGCACAGCTGTGAGCAGATGGAATAAAGTGCTTTGATACATTTAACTACATTTGGACTTCATAGAAGTCATTATGTGACATTTGCATTTCAGTTTTTTTTATTCGATATGCATTAAGTAACATGGTGTGGTTGAGAAAAATTCAAATATGGATTTATGTTAAAAACTTTTGTGTTCAAAGATGGATATGTAGCATTTTGATTTAGAGCCTCATTCAGGGTATGATTCAACTAAGAGTTACTTTATTTTATTTATATATATATATATTTGTCATTATTTGTTGAAGACACTAACTATTGTGACACGATAACATGACAGCAGATCACCATTAGAATCAAACTTTTAGTCCAGCCTTATGTTATTTTATTAAGCTTATACTATATGTTGGCCTCATTTTCTGTGTTATGTGTTGCTGATGCCTACATAATGGACGCACTTATGTACTGAAAAAAATTAAACTGGAAGACAATTTTTCTTTTTCCACTTTTAAAAATGTATGTGTTCACTGACATGCTACAGCCTGGGTGATATTTTACTGTTAACTGTTTGAAACCGTAGTAAAAGGAAAAGATGTTAAATGTCAGAGTAAGTGGTAGTGATCACTTCTCAGGAGATTTATTTGTGTGTATGTGTGTGCATGCGTGAGTGATGGATGGATGGGTGGGTGTATGATCATAAATAGAAATGATTTGGTTTTCCACTTACATTTACGAAATAGAAATTAGGAAACTTCACAACGAGTCAAGTGCAGGGAGGACATGTGGCTGCTATTTTTACTGAGATACTGGCCACTCTGTTACTTCCTTTGCTGTGATGTTAACTCTCAGTGGTGTGAATAAATGATATAGCATACCACTTGATCAACATAACAAATTGAGGACTGGAAAAGTGACATTTTGTGCAATGACAAAGTAGGAACCTTGGTTTGTACTTTACAAAGTTGGAATCAGTTCCTTTTTTCCCCTTACACCTTTGCACTGTAAGGTGTTAGAAAATCTTACCTTACTAGTATTTGTCACGCACACCATCTCCTCCCAGCACTACTTGGTTGTAATGTGGTTGTTTAAGGAATAAAAGCTGATTCTACTATAACACTTAAGTGTGAGTTACTCGATACAGGTGTGAACTAAATGCTTTATAATGGACCAGCTGAATTTATAGTGTATTGACGCCGGCCCTGGCTCTGCACGTTCTTATGTACATACAATTTTGCACTTAACACCAGTGGTCAGTAGCAAGTACACTTGACTCACCTGTACTATGCAACTATTGGGACAATCTGTATGGTGTACATCCCTGTGATGAGATAGTGTTGTTGCGTGCAAAATGCAATAACAGGTTGTTTTTTTTATGATGGTAAATGCTAATCTTTTTATTTGAATTGTATTGTTAATTGGTTTACATTAAAAAATAAAAATCAGTTGATTATGCTTATGTGTCTTATTTTTGATTAGCTATTATTAGTTGTTCTTTGGTAAATGGGTAGTAACCACTTGCCTGCTACTATGTGGATTTTCAAGATATTAAAACTCATGAACTCTTTAAAACTTCTCAAGGTTTCCTGTAATATCAGGCACGTAGACATTTGCAGCTTTAAATCCTGGATTTTTTTGAGTCCTGGACCTTTATGGATTGGACATCCCACAGACTCTCAGTCAAAATAAGATTTGGGTAATTTGTAGAACAACCTTTTGTCATGTCCCTCAAAGATTTTATGCTACTGAACCATTGTTGCTCTATCAGAATACATTTTGCTCTTTCTTTTAGTGTTTAGTTACATTTACATTTACATGAATGTTACGTTTCATAGCAGAACATTCACCAGAATAGCACATAGTTCTTCTGTGTTTTGCTGCCATTTCTTTTAGGTAAAAAAACTGCAAACACACCTGAAACTGTCAGTGACACCTGGAACATCTCAGAGGACGCGCACATTTTGATCACATTTTTCATCAATCAGTAATAAAAAAAAAAAAAAAAAAAATCCACCTTAGATGTTACTTTAATAATAATCAGCACAACAGCATCAATAGCCTAATTTGTTTTTCCCCCCCCTAACAGCCCTCCCCATCCTTATTTATATTAGTTTCACTTCATATTTTTCTCCAACTTGTCTGTGCCCCACCAGTGGGGACCCACCCAACCCCTCACAGTTTCAGAACCACTGCTGTCAGGAGATATTCAGTATTACAGACTGCACCTATCTGTGTCTTCACTGACACGGCTGACTACTGCAGTTGTTGTAGTTTTCACTCGTTTTTACTTTCATTCAGCACTTTTGTTTTCATTACTTTCCAGGCTGCATTTTCTCACTTCAATTTGATTTTTGTTGGCAAGTTTTATGGAAACACATTATAATAATCACACACTATTAAGCCTTTGCAAGATGTTAGTTAATATGTATTTCATCATCAAAGTATTACTTCTTCTTAGTATGTCGTTTATAAACACTGATATAAATGCTTTACTGTTCCTTAACAAGCTCACCTATAACGTGTTCAACGACAGCATTTTTATATTTTATAAATGACGGATTAACAATTTCTAAATACAGTTACATCAATTACATCAAGCACAAACAAATGTTTTATAAATACTTGTACTACATTGTAATTCATGAATAATTAAAACAGCTACTAGTCGTTAGTAAAGCATTTTGTGTGAATCTAAAGTGAAGACAATCTATGTCTGACAAAGCTTTACAAATGAAACTGAACGGTCAGCAGGACCTCAAGACTCAAACAGGCCTCAGCTATCTTCACAAGAGACAAAGGAAAGACACAAAGCACAAGGGGATCCAGCACATACAAATTTCTACTGCATGATGCAAACATAATTCACTGTTTTCAGAATAATGAAATGTATGTTGGGCCAGAGACACAGCGTTTAGCACTCTTTAATATGGTTATCAGCCCACCCTGTGCAACTATAACAGCTTCAACTCTTCTAGAAAGCTTTCCACAAGTTTTAGGAGAGTGTTTATGGGAATTTTTGTCCATTCTTCCAGAACCGCATTTGTAAGATCAGACACTGATGTTGGGCAAGAACGCCCAGCTCGTAGTCTTCAATCCGATTCATCCCAGAGGTGTTCTATCGGCACTTCTATCAGCACTCTGTGTCGGCCAGTTAAGTTCTTCCACACCAAACTCGCTCATCCATGTCTTTATGGACCTTGCTTTGTGCACTGGTGTGTAGTCATGTTGGAACAGGAAGGAAATTGTCCAAAATGCCTTGGAATGCTATAGTATCAACAGTTCATTTCACTGGAACTAAGGGGGTGAGCCAAACTCTTTCAAATCAACACCATACAATAATCCCCACTCCACCAAACTTTACATTTTGCACAGTGAAGTCACACAAGTACCGTTCTCCTGCCAACCACCAAACCCAGAGTCATTCTTTGGATTTCCAGATGATTTTCTGTCTAGAGAACAGGTTTCGACTGCTCTAGAGTCCGGTGGTGGCGTGCTTTACATAACTGCACCTGATTTTTTGGTGGTGTGAGGTTTAAACGCAGTTGTTCAGCTACAAAAACCTATTTCATTAAGCTCTCTACACACTGTTCTTGAGCTAATCTGAAGGGCACATGAAGTTTAGAGGTCTGTAGCAAAAGTCCGCTGACCCTGCTACTGTAGTAGTAGGGTAAATATTTAGTAGTGAGAAAATTTCACAACTGGACTTGCTGCACAAGTGGCATCCTGTCACAGTACCACACTGAAATTCACTGAACTTCTGTGTGGGTTCTCAATCACCTAGGTCATTTTCGTCTAAGGGACTACCATGGAAAGAAAGTTTTTTGAAAGTTAAAGAAGTGGGTATTCGTCAGGGTTCAGAGGAATTAATGTACAACACAAACACCGAACCAACAGCCATCTACATATCTCAGTTTCAAAACATATAAGCACCAAAGCCTTGTGACCAAAATGATAAAGAATAAAAGTAATATTGTTTATATATAGTTTTTGGTTACTTTATATAAAGTCTATTTTTTTTTATTTCAGTTTACTATAAAATTTTCCCCAACACGTTTTAGTTCTTAGTTTAGTTTTAGTTAACTGTAATGGCCTCGGATCAGTTTACGAGCTAAGCAGCATGAACCATACACTGTCTGTGGTTTCCTCAAGGGGGTAGCAGGGAGCCACACTGCAATTTAATGATTATGCTGCGCTTCAACCTCAGCACAGCCCTGTCCCATTAACTTTTTGTAGAATTATTTTAAACCTTGCTTAATAATGGTTCATGTTTCATTTTAAAAATTAATAGAACAGGTTGTTTTCTTTAAACTTACTAACCGTCTACCTATTGAGAGACCAATATCCATGTGCAGAAAGATCAATTTCAAGCTTTAAAACTATCCATTTGTAACTGACAACATCCACATCTACTTGTGCTTACATTTTCATATATTGTGCCTGCATTTGGCACTTTAAAATCAGTTCAATACCTTCTGAAAATATACCAATTTGGTTCGAGTTTTTAGTTGATCTTATGCGAAGAATCGGAATTAACACATTACAGGTAAAAGAGCTTAATAAAAGTGGTGAACTGAAAAGGGCTGATACTTGTTGCTGTCGCTGGGCGGGCCTAACGCTGTAGTGCGCCATGCTGGGGGTGTCAATTGAAGGCGAGGAAAAAAACCGACTGGGAGTTACCTCAGCGCTTTCCGAGATATGAGATCTGGCCGTTTTCCAGTCGGTGCACTTTTTTATTAAAGAAGAAAACCCCGAAAATCACGGGGCAAAAAAAAAGAAAGAAAGAGACGCACACGCATTTGAAGAGGTCACCCAGAAAAACAGCGTTCAGCGGCTTTCTGCCGGCGGATCAGTCGGAATCTGCGGTGTACGCTCGGAGTCTCTCTCCCCCAACCCCCCCGTGCGCGCGCGCGCGTGTGTGCGTGTGTTTACAAGTGTTTGAACGACTGCCAAAAGAAGAAGGGAGGAAAACGCCAAGGAAGGAGGGATGGTGGACAATTCAAGCAGTAGTAAGGCACAAATGGTGAGTCGGGGTTCTGCTTCTCGCCCTTTTGCACTTTCCTAAACGGCAGCGAGCTGAAAACGCTCCGATTGTTTTTTTTATTTTACGCCATTGGCTCGTTCAACGTTGTAAAATTCAAAGAAAAAAACTTTTTAGGGGTAATCTGACTTTTGGTAGGTTACTTTTATTTATTCATTTGATAGTTTTTCGACAACACTGTAATGACTTTATTCATTTTTCCCTAAAGCGTTGTTGCATATTTTGCATTTGTTGGGAGTATCCTGAAATCGTATCCAGGTTTGAGGTTGTGGCACCTCACTATATAAACGCGGAAAATGTGTTTTGCCAGTTTTTTTTCTTCTCTTTTTTTCACTTTGATGGTTGTTTATCTAGTTTAGTTAAACTAGTAGTTAATCTAGTTTATCGGGATAACTACTTTTATGATTGTAGATACATGAATATCCGTTTAACTTTCTTACTAATACACACCTCTTACTGCATTGTCGTTTTGACAAATTATTGCAATACTTCCTTAAGAGCTTAGCAAAACTCAGGGTGGGTTACTGCATTTTAATTATTTCCTCTAATCTTAACAGAGATTTTTCTGTGGCTGGTTACTGTAATGTTAACTTTCCAAACTCTTTATGTAGATTAGTCCTTTGTGTAAAAGTTTGATTTGGCTACTTTCTAGTCTAGTATTTTTTTCTGCTTTTATTCATGCTCAGGTTTTAAGAGCTCCAGTTACCAGCGAGATTTTTGTAATTTTTTTTCAATTTCTTTATTTAGCTTAAAATAATTTAAATTTGTTGTTGGGATATTGTAGGTTTAAAAGTACACAAGCGTTTTACTTCTTTAATCTGAGGAAAATCATGTGGGTGAATTATCCAAATTTGTTTGAGTTAATGTTTAAATCGGGCTTCGTTGGCTCCACTGTAGCTTTCAGGAGTAATTAGGTTTCAGTATACAGTAAGTCATCCATGACTCCTCTCTTCCTCTCACAGCCCGGAATGTCTCAGGAGCCTGGTGTGGCCTTTCCTCCAAGCACCTCCGCAGGAGGAATGAAACTCGAAGCAGTGATGGAGCAGCTCCAGCGCCAGCAGCAGGCACGATTAGAAATGGAGCGCAAGGAGAGAAAGATACGAGAAGCCCACATCATGTACGCTCAGCAGGTTGCTGCCCAACAGGCCATCTTAGCAGCTGCCCGGGCTTCTGGAGCCAGCTTCATGGGGAAAGGCCTGCCTGGAGGCATCGCTGGTGGTGGATTGCCTCCCCGGGTGTCCAATCAGAGCAGTGTAGACTCAGACAGAGAGGACGACGAGGACAGAGGTCGGGATTCTGGAGATGAGGACGATGACAATGAGATGATGGAAGGGGATGAGGGCAGCGATGATGATGAGGGAAGCGCCAGTGGTCTGGAGTTCCTCCGCAAGCAAACCCTTGCTTTACAGCAGAATGCCTCGCGAATCCCAGCCCGTCCATTTGGCAGTTACTCTGCATCGGCTCCCCAGAGGGCTGCTTCCCCACCTGTTAGAGTGAAGCAGGAACCTGACGAGGGCCTGTCTCCTGCAGGGGCACACTCTGCTACTTCTCCTAATGGACAAGCTGACTGGGGCTTTGATGACCACTTTAGACAGGTTAGTATCTTGCCAGTTGTTGCCCTTCTTTCCACAGGATTTCCTTTGTAATCCATCTGATCCTATTATGTCCTTTCACAGTTATCTCATTCAAATATGAGTATAAAACTTCAGAATTTAAAATTGTCCATCTTTCCTTAAATATTGCAAATCAAGGCAGAATTTTTTTTTGTTTTGTTTTTTTTATAATTTAAATTGTCACTATAGTTTACTGAGATCCCAATGAGTATGTCCTTATACTGCTTGTCAGTTTTCCATTTAGGGTCTTGTTTGTATTCTAAGTCCAGCCCCCTGCCGTGAGAGACAACTTAATCTTAACTGTGGCTTGAACCGCTCCAGGAGTATCTTTGTGAGTCCCTTCAAATCTCTGCGGAGGTTTGACCGCCGATTGGCTTTTGTGGCAAAAAAAAAACAAAAACTACTAAGTGACTGCTGGCAGAGGGCCAGGCCAAGGCGCAATGTTTTCACGCTCACTAGTTCTCTCCCCACGCGCTCTCATTTTGTATGCCTCTCTCACTCTGTGTCCCTCTTGGCGCTTTGCTTGGGCTCTGGTTTGGCTCTGATCCAGGTAGTGGAGTCAGGCGAGACATAGCTGCTGTAAGGCTGTGGGTGGTTTGCTGGGTCAGTTGGAGGATTTCGGGTGGGTGGAAAGGTTGGATGTAGTACACAGCAGAAGCAGTCTGTCACACCCCACTCTCGCCTCCCCAAGAGTCAGGGCTCTGTGCCAAGTGTAGGCTACTTTCACTTGAAAGTAAATATTGCCTCAGCACAGTCTTACTGAACTCTGGAATGCCAACTGGGAACCAAGCCGAGCTGCATGTTTTAGCATCATGGCAGGTTAAAGAGAGCGCAGCAGGCTGCGGGTGATATAAAAAGCCTTAGCTGTGCAGTAGTTGGCAGTGTCGCAAATATATATGTGCTCTATCAGTGGGCTGAGGGTGCTGGACTATCATGTGTCGGGATTTTATTACTGTCTATTTAAAGGTAAATGTCTTTGCATGGTGCTTCTCTAGTTCACATTTCCAAATTTAGCTTTAGAGCGTGTACATTTGGTAGTGACACGTAGAAGTGCCACAGCGTGAGATGGTGAGAGAAGCCAGTATATACATGTTGTGGAAGGAGGCACAACGTTCTTTATATTGTTCATTTGCTAAAGTCACCGGCTTCACATGAATCTTCACACTTTATCAAAGGGATGCTGCTGGGACTGTTTAAATGGAGAATAAATGAAACTGTCTTTCTTATGTTCTTCAATATTTATTATTTTAAGTGCTGCTGAAATGTGCAAAACTTGGCAGTAGATGTCATTGGCAGTGTCAACACCAGCAGCCTTATTTTCTTTCGGGTTAATTTCCATGTCATGCCAGCATGAGACACCATTGACTGTCATCAGATGAAGGTAGCCTGTGGGTTTAATGGCCATTGTTCTGGTATCCGGGCTAAGGGGTACATTTCCAAGAAGCTAATAGCTGATTGTTTTCAGATTGGACAATGTCTTCCTCTCTTGCTCTTCCCATGGACCGCTTGTGTGCATCGAGCCATATGCTCGCTCAAATGTGATTGGTCAGTGATACTTTCATTATGAAAGAAAACCAGAAAGCCTGTTTTTTTTCTTATGCCCATTGCCTATAGATTCTGCATAGTCATATACAGAATCTGTACATAGAAACACACTCCTGTTCCTGTTCTTATCAGGATAATTTTACCCTTACAGACACTCTCATTGATTCTACTCTGAATGAAACCAGGTATGTGTGCAATTAGTCAACTAGATCAATTTTTTAAAAAGTTGGTAAAAACTGTTTTTACTTCATTAATATACAAAGGCAGTTAACTGTTGGGTCTGAGATTTCATCCCCTGGAGGTGACAATGGAAATTTGTAAGCAAGCAAAGTTAAAATAACACAGTTGAACGGCCCCGCAAACAGTTGCACTTCTCGTGCAGTTATTTTAGAAAACTAATCGTTATATGTAGACTTTGTCAACATCAACTCTGGACAAGCATGTGAAGTTTTTTTTTTTTTTTTTTTTTTTTTTTTTAAAAAGCTACTGGTATAGCAAAACTAGCATTAGCCACTCTCGGCAAACTACGCTGTTACACATGGGGCTAAGTCAGCAGCATTTAAAATGTTTTAGCAGCTTCAAAAGTCTTTTAAATACTAGAGTATTTCTACGAAAGACCTTTAACGTCTATTCTTAAAAATTGTGTTTTTTCAAATTTTCAAAGGTTTTCTTAGTGTTTTTGATTTTAGACTTGCCAATTTGTAAAACTTTCTACTCGCATTTCATTAACAAATTAGTCACTAGGAGAATCTTTGCTTAATTTGCAAGCTAATCTGCTAAGATAAGCAGGTATGAGCTTGTTTCAGAATATGCCTCTGGCATCAAGTGCTGCATTAATCTGAACAGTTAGAAGTGTTCATTAGATTATATATTTTATTAAATTAAATTAAACGACTATTTCTGGACGTGACTAACAGGCATATCAAAGTTTGATTGTCATGTGACAAATCAAACATGTGACAAATGATGACTATATAGTTTCTGTTTCTGAATATATGTATAAAATTGGGCTTTCCTGCATTGTGTGGGATGTGTTTTAGTTCCAGATGTCAAGGTGTCAGAATGAGTGGATGAGTATTATTTGCAGGGATGAGCAGGCTTTGTCTCGGCATTGTTAGAGCTGAAGATCATAGCAGCAAAGTTGTTGCTGACCAGTGTCCTATCTGTGGCCTGGTGTCTTTTATTATAGAGTGAAGGCTGAGCCAGGGGGTTGGGGGAGGCATTATGGGACGAGAATTGGTCTGGCCTTTTTTTTTTTTTTTTTTTGTTTCCTCCCTTTTATCTTTCCTGTCATTATGTCAGCTCTGCAGTATTTAATGACGGCTCATCTCTTCAGGCAGTTTCAGGTTGCACCGCTGTAGGGGGAGGGGGGGCAGTAGAGGCAGAACAGTTTTTTTTCTTTCCTTTTTCTTTCTTTCTTTTTTTTTTTTTTTGATGTCATTGTCTTCTAGAGGCCAGAGACAAGCCTGGCGGATGCCGCAAATACCAACCCGCTATAATAATGGGGGGAGCACATTTATTATGTTCTAAAAGCAGTGACAGAGGAAAGATGAGACGACAGCTAAAGAGCCAGTTGGATGGAAGACCATTTACATTAACATTTAAATTTCATGTAAACGGTCAGATTGGACCAAGGCTTTTATCCAAAGAACTCTTTGTATGATATCTGCCATGCTTCTTGAATCATAGCAAACCACATTCAGAGAGAGACTCTGGATTTCATTCAGCACATGAGATATTAATGACATATGAATAAAATAATAATACTCATGTGCTAGTTCACCAACAGTTTACTGAAATAAAAGTGTTGATTGTAATGATCTCTAAACTAGGGCTGGGCGATATATCGAGTTTTTTAAAAATATCGATATATTTTCATACGAGATATAAGATGTGACAATATCGTTTATATCGATATAGTCTATGTTACGTTATAATTATACTTGTGGAGCCGCAGATTTGCCTCTCTTTCGTCCACTTTTGTGGACTCCTTCACTGAACACAACTCCGCCTCCCCCATAGCTTCACCTGACAATGACAAGGCAATGACAAGATGAAAGCGGAAAATCTCCGTTAGCGAGTTACCGCGGATGGCCCCGTGCGTGGGGCTGGACGGCGTCAACGTGTTAGCGAGCTAACCGCGCTAACGACATGCAGCCCGGAGGGGCTGCACGGCCTAAAATCCTTTCATTTTCTCAAAACTCGACAGTGCGCCTTATGTATGAATTCTGGTTGTGCTTACTGACCACGAACCGATTTTATGTGGTACACAGCGCTCAGCAATCTGTCAAAAAATGTTTTAATATGACTTTGCTAAGCTACGGAGCTGCACGGCTTGATGTCGGAGGATTACGGCTACCGGGGAGGAGCCTCGCGGAGTGATACGTACTGTGTGTGTATAAGGACCACAAATGGCACCTGTTCAGAGACGTGGTGCAGCTGTGAAATCTGTCTCTTTGTTATTATGCTCAGCGTCTATTAGTTTACATTTTGACTGCCCAATTGTGAGCTTTTTGTTATGCACAAAAACAACATTTTCTTTTATTTATGGACCATGATTATTTAATAAATGCTGATAATTTATTTTTGAGTAATTTCTTCATGTACATCTATGCTGTATGTAAATAAAAGTGCCCGTGTGACATCTGGGACACAGTGTGACTAAGAACTCTCTTTTTGTTCTTAACTTATGGCTTTAAAAAAAAAAAAATCGAGATATATATCTTATATCGTCATCCAGCTAAAAAATATCGAGATATGAATTTTGGGTCATATCACCCAGCCCTACTCTAAACAATAGGTAGAGTGTGTCAGATATGATGATGAACAATCAGTGTATATATGTAACATATAGATATGAAGGGTTATTTGTTTTAGTTTTTTTTGACTGCACACAAATGTTGATGGACTATACAGGTCAGACTGAGTGGACAGACATGGTAGCCAGTGTTTTCTTGTCAGTGATGTATGTATGGTGACCTCAGCCCCATCCTAAACAGCAGAGTAAATAATTGTCAAACAAGGAGATGGACAAAGGTGTCGCGTGGTGAGAGAGCTGGACCGGATAACCGACCGGCCCCAGTGCTCTGGCCTTTGGACAGAGGCTACATGACCTCTGTAATCCAGCCCCCACCCGCCCCACCTCTCCTGTCACAAACACACACATATCCAATGTCCTCCTCTTCTTGCCATAATCAGTCTGTGACTAATTGTTTTAATTGTGCCTGCAGATTGTGTACTATGTCCAACTCTATTGGCAGCGATATTGCTTTGGTTGGATTAGCTGGATGTTTAACATGTTGGGTGTTGTGTCTGTAGAAGCAGTAGCCTTGTTTTAGGTTTAAGAGTTTACCAGTTTACATCCAGATTTTATTTGAGGTTTTGAGTTTTATGTATGTGACCTATGTCGTTGTAGACTATTGAGAGCAAAATGGTTTGGTTCAATCTTCCTTGTGTCACATAAACTAATGGCGATGAATATTAGCACAGGACATTTAGATTATAGTTTTGCATGGTAATACATTTGCATGCAGTTGATTTACATGGTACCTGAGTAATTACCCTTTGCAGCCTGATTAGATTTGTAATTTTATTTGCTTAGACTGGATGACTTTTTGTTATGGAGATGCTGAAAACCTACTTGCCTTAGCATTTCAGGCTTAAGTAAGTCAGTGCAACAAATGAGGCCCAGTCAGAACAGAAAAAAGGCAGAATAGGTGTTCGAGTTGGATGAAGGATGCGTAACACAGGGAAGTGGTAGAGATGCACTGATTGATTACCTGATGACTGGACTTGGGTGTTTTATTTAAGTTGATCTGCCATGGCTGGCTTGTCAGCCATAATTGAACAATCATTTTATCTGACGTTCTCATAATGATAACAGTGTAGCCAGTAATGTCACTGCTGCCTTTATGGACGTCTATTCAGAAGATCACTGGTTCAGTTCTAGTCGGAGACAAAAATCCTATTTGGGTTTGTGTCAGAAAGGGAATCTGGCATGAAGGTAGAGGTAGAGCAGATTATCAACCAATTACAAGGTTGGTGGTTTAATCCTTGGCTGCTTCAGTCTGCATGCCAAAGTATCCCTGGGGAAGATACTGAACCCCACGTTGCTCTCCCATGCATTCATTGGCGTGTGGCATAGAAAAATGTGTATGAATGGGTGAATTAAGCATTTGCGATAGAGCACTACACCACAGAGTGCTACAGTAGAGTAGAAACACACTATATAAGAACAAGTCCACTTACCAAATCTTCTGTCCTTTATATATTGCAGCAATTTCAGTAAAAGTGATGATCATGCCACAGATGGATTTAATGACCAACTCAGTTATGCCAAGATTGTTTACATAAGGTATGCAGTTGTGGAGAAGACGTAAAACTACACCTAGAAGGGATTAAAGAAAATATGCAGCCAACCGGACCAACTTGAATCCGATGTCTGGCCAATGGTTATGAATAAGCCCTGGCATCGCTATCACTCTTAAGCCCTCTTTTTGCTATTTACTACTTCTGTTGAGGCAGCGCTGTTGCATAATTTAGCTGTCGCCCCAGCAACATCAGCCAGGAAGTGGGGAGCTACACAGCTGCAGCAAGGAGATCAATAAGGATTGTGAATGAGCTTTAAGAGGTTGGAGTGTTTGCCCGAATTTTCCCCTCATTTATGATAGATGAGCAGGACATTGTATTTAGCAAACTGACTTTTAGTTAGAATTTTGACAGGTTTGCGGAGACTTTACCAGCAGGTTGCTGTTTTTGTTGGGCGCATACAGCTGTTTCTCCGTGTCTTATGTTGAAGTGGGAGAAAGGAGGCCTCACTGCCATATATGCCAGTCTGACCTTGTTTGTGCTTTCTCAGTGTTATGTTGTTTTCCCATATGCCATAACTGTCAGTGGGTTTTAAAAGTACTGTGTATTATTTTGTTTACTGGAATTCCTGTTATGTTGATTTTATGAGGCTGGAATTGCTGTCTGACCTCTGCTTCCACAAACTGCCTGCAAATGGAGGTCATTCAGATGAGACATAATGAGGAAGGCTGAGTTCCTTTAAAACATGCTGCAGTGCTTGTTCAGAAGAAGAAGCTGCACGGTAATGCGTGAGAACTGCATCATTTCTGCCATGCTGTTGAGCCACACAAGGAATTGAAAGCCTCAACCCTGACCGTTCACTTATTGGTGTAAGTCCTAACAACTGCTTGCATTTTCAATTAATTAATAATTGAAAAACGCTGAAAAAATCCTCTTTGACAGCCCAATAGGCATTTCTAAATTTCGTACTTGTCATTTAGCACAGTGTAGGTGGGATATGTTCGTTTGGTTCTTTTTTTAATCTTGCATATGTGTAGCACTTTTGCAAGTAAAAATTCTATCTACTTCTTTTTGTTTGTGGCAAAGTAAATTCCACAGTTTCTTTGTTACACGCTTTACTGATTTGCACTCGAATCAAAGTCCTTCTAGATGCCACTCAGCATCTTTAGTTCCTTTTGGGCAGTCATTTTGGGATTACAGTCAGTTGCGGATTATCTCAACTGGCTGTAATTTCAGTTTCACACTGACAACCAAACTGCATGTATATGCAGTTTATCTGCCAGATTTGATAACATGCTTAAAAGGTTTGGTGCCTAAAACCTAAAATAAGGTTTGAAAAGCATTTCTTTTTCCCCACTGGAGCTTATGCTTTTATTATGATCTATACTTCTGTGGAGTCCTACAGATTTCAGTTTAGATTTTGTGTGTCTGTGTGTTTCTCTAATATCGATGGTCAAGTATATTTCTTGTTCAGTCTTTCTTCTGAGCACAATTCTTTTTAAAAACCTTTTCAGCTTTTTTGTCATGTAGATAATGACTGCTTTGGACATTAAAACGATTTTACCTAATTTCTAAATCTGCCACATTGATTTCAGATTAGACTGGCTAAAAAGGTCATATTTCAGCTGTGTTTTTAGCGCATTAGTGTGAGTCCCTTTCTTTCTATATGTCTTCATGTCATACATAAAATCAGCCACAGCAGCATAATAATGAATGTGAATCTTAAACTGTTTACTGTTTAAGTTCCCATAAACATGTTCGGGTTTGTTCCTCAAGCACTTAACTCTTAAAACTCATTTCCCACACTTTGTTTGGGGATCTTTAAACAGATCTTTTATAACACAGTGAGGTTGTCTTATATCCGTGGTTCAGTGCTGAGTGAACTTTGGTTTACCTCATTAAGGCCAGATGTAAGCTGGCTGGATTGGATGGAGATGTCTGGGCTTTTAGCCTTGTGTTTCCATCTTTAATGTCTGATTGATGCTGCTCTTAATGTAGCTTAATGTTGGTCACTGGCTATGGCTCCACTCGAATTTGTGTCAGGATGGAAACAAATAAAGGTGACGCATAATTGTGTTTTGCACCCCCATTTGCTAGTCGAAATATTGTAGAAGTAACATCAGAACATCTAACTTCATTTCATCTGCCCGTTGTCTTAAATTGATACATATGAGGAAATCAAAAGAATAAAAAGCACATTATCTAAAAATTATTAGAATTAATTCACTTAATAATCTCAGTGCTGTAGTGCAACTGTTTGCTCAAACCTTAAGCAATAAAATACATTATTCTCTTTTTTTCTGATAAAAGCAGCCAGCTTATCAAACATCTAGTTGAGAATGTTTTCTCATTCGAATCTCTGAATCAGTGTGTAAAGTGTAATTGCCCTGGTTATAAAAAAAGCCTCATTTTGTGCAGAGCTCCTCTTAACAGTTAAGTGCAAAAGACCCCCCCCCCCCCATCTGAAATAGAGGTATTGAATTTAGTAGGGAGATGAAGGGGGAGGGAAAGGGGGAGGAGATGCTATGGAACTAGAAGAGGGTTTAGTGGTCTGGCTCAGCACACTAAACTGCCCCACCCAGAGGAAACATTCCAGACAGAATTAAAGAGTTAACTCTTCAAACAGTGAACATTCCCACTGGGGGCTCCCATTGAGGGGGTTTGATGGGGGTGGGTGCATGCCCATGTTGTAATCGTGCCTCTGATTGGTGATCTTTCTATTCATTTTGCTCAGTGTCACAGGGGCTGTAAAAGAAAGAAAGCCAAAGGCCCTGAATGGGAGGAGCTGGATGGGAGGACACAGTAGTCCAGGCAGAGACAGTTTTTTATTTGTCTGAGTCCCAAAGGGCACATCTGCTGCTGACAGGCAGGAGGAAGCTTCTCATAGTGAAACCAGTCACCTCTGTCACAGTGTGGCTTGGTTAAACGCAGCACTAACTACCAGTCTTGAGTCTGCCATCCACGCTCAAAACTATAACACTTATAGTTAATCTTATAGTAGTGTTTCACATGCTGGGCACAGCAGGCATTTGCCTGTAAAAAGTTACATTTTAAAAAATGTCTTTGCACATTCAGAAGATAAAAATGTTATCATTTATCTTTTGAGGGGATACTCCCACTGGGTTTAAATCTGGGACTCTCCACCATTTGACCCTTAGAACTGAAGAAGCTTCTCGGATGAGAGGTGAAACATCTTCAAGCAACTTAAAGAAGTCCAGACGCTTTTCTTTCCAAGCTCCTTAGACTACGGTGACCTGGATGACTGAGAACCTTCACAGACATGTTGTCATTTATTATCATTTTTGAAGTTTAAATAATAGTTTGAGTTATTACAGATACGAGCCATGGTATCAGTGGCAACAGCTGTAATAGGTGGTTGTGTGTAAGAGTGCTTTTACATCCATTTATGGACTATTGAAGCTTGTATATGTTTTCCTGTTTTCACTGTGATTTAGATCAAACTACACCGGCTTACACATAAGTCAGATATTAATCTAATACTTTATTTGAGCCTAGCAGATAAGAAGGGATGAAAAAAAGATTATTGTATAGTAATGGTCGTGTATACAGTATACCTGTTTACCGGACATGATGTCTTGTTACATCAATTTCAAACAGGGAGACATCTGTAGTGATGTGCAGCACATAAATACATTCAGATAGAGGAGACAATACTGCCATTCTTAGACTGTAAAGTGCCATAAATAGTGTCTAATGAAGAAAAAAAACAAAGCTTGAAAGAGAGCTACAACGTCTGCCTTCTTTCTCACCTCTAATCAGCTGGCCCCTCGTGGCCTGAATGTCAGTTTGTCAGGGTTGGAAAGTTACAGATAATAGGTGACACAGTCAGTGAAGTTGACTTTGGAAAAGTGTGGGCGTGAAGAGATTTCCAGTGCCACCTGACAGGCACTCAGACAGTTTGATGGATTGCTTCTGCAACATCATGCAAATGACATTTAAAAAGACCCATCTTGTCTGGCAGTGATGGCCACAGTTTTCCTTTCTGTTTAATTGAATTGAATAACAAAAATTGTCTCATTTAAATGCAGATTGCGCATATCCGTTGGGGTTATTACACTCTTAAATTGACCCTGGAGGATTGACTTTCTTGCTTCTAATGGAACTGGAGTTACTGATGTATGCTGTAATTTGATCGGTTTGTAGTAAAACCACAAGCCCCCACCCTTCGCACACCATCTCTGGTTCTTTTTGTTTTTTACAAGCACTTCTACTGAACATATCTCAACACCTGCTCTTTAATGACGGCAAACATAGAAAGAGGAATAGCCAATAGAGCAGGGCGATATGGCCAAAAATATTTATCACGATATATATTTGAAAATTTGCGATAACGATATAACCGACGATATAATTGATGCGAGACAAAATACAACTCCACAACATTACTAGCGCAAAAAGACAACCTTCCATTTATTTTCACTTAAACAAGAAGCTGGTTTTTATGTACATTAAAGCTTTATAAAAATATAACAGTGCAAATGCAAATTCCTTGCTGAAAGTTTAACCAAAAGGCATTTCCAGTAGAAATGGGCTGACATATCCTGAGCATAACCATGTATAATATCCACTGAAGTTAAAAAGAGGTGCTTTGCAACATTAAACTGCAGTGTGCAGTACGCATTTTTCGGACCATAAGGTGCACGGGATTATAAGGCACATTAAGCGAAACAAAGCAGTCAGATAAATCAAACTTTATTAAACTCATTCTTCTTGCTTCCTCCACTTCTGTACCATTGATTCATTAATGTTGAATTCTCTGGCAGCTGCTCTATTCCCATGTTGCTGCAGTATATTAATGACTAACCTCGTATTGTGGATGGATTATCTCAGTTGTTCTCCTGACTGAAGTTTGGTCCGTTTACAGCATCCTGCCATGCGATTGCATTTGTCTCTAACCATGAAGAACCTTCACGTTAACTTTTATAAGTGGAAAAGTGTTAGTGTTCGTCCTCCAGCTTCACTGTTTATGTTATGCTAACATAGCTGTGTCGCTAGCGATCACGTAGCACATCATTATATACCAGCTAGCCCAACTTCAGTAACCCTACAAACGTCACTGCTGTTTAGTTTCCCGTCTTCATTTATGTTGGAAGTGATAGCAGAGCTGTACGTTTGATTTTTTTCAGAAATCTCTCAGTCAGAACATGCAATATCATGCTTAGGTAACTAGCGAAACTAGCGAGCTAACTTCCGCTAGCTTCCTGCTAACTTCTAACTCCGTTAAATGTAATAACTTTTGTTTTCATGGATGCCTGGAAGTTAAACTTCATAGTTACACCTGGTAAAGCAGCAATGCTGATCGTTTTATTAAAGATGAAAGAATTTAGACAGTTCTTAACTCTAAGTGATGCTGCAGTGTTGTTTGACCTGAAGCATACGGAGTTTAGGACCCAGATTACTCCCAGATTTAAGAGCATCTTAGTCCGACAAATATGACAATAACAACGGCCGCTTGCATGTTCTGCAAAAAAATGTGCTTTGTTGTGTATCTGATGGACAAACACCAAACCAGTTCCACATCACGGAAGTTGCACCATTTTTACAAACCAATTCTGGTTCATCTGTTTCACTCAACAATCGGCCATGTGCGTATGAAAACAAAGGCACTGCGCACGCGCGTTTTACTCCCATTCTATCGCGATATTTCATTTTCCTATCGTTGCCTAACATTATACCGGTATTACCGTGAACGGTATAATATGGCCCAGCCCTAATAGCCAAATTAAAACGGAGAGACACCCGGCCTCAACTTTGGCAGCTGGGGGGAAACAGAGGCAAGGTCATATGACACCTTGGAGAGAAGTCTCCTTGAGTTTTATATAGGTTGGCACCATATAACAGTATGTACAGTGCACGTGTGAATCTGTTACTGTTAACACTCGTGCAGTGACTCTTGGCACACTATGTGAGGTCATGTTGTCCCCGTGATGTGTATGCTCTTATTTGTCTATCTTGATTTCATAAAATTAATTACATTTTAATGAATGATGTGCTTTATGTGACATGTAAAAACAAAACAATGTTATAGCTGCTTTTTTGCTAGCACAAAGTCTGTAAAGCAACTCACATCTAACCAGTGTTAGTTTAGTAGCTCTCACATTAGCTTTCCCCCACTGTCCGCCATTTTCCTAAGGTGGTTTCTCCGTCACTGGCAGCTAATTACCATTGGTTCTTAATAATTAAGGGAGCTATACCACAAGGAGTCATTAAGCAGTGACTCTGGTAAGTCAAACTGGTGGGTGGAATTTGTTGGAGCACCAGCATGTTCGAATAAAAGAGAACGTGAAGTGATATTTTTGTCGTATAGATATTTTGTCCCATCCTTTTTACATATCTTTGAATCTTGATGTGAATACTTTGCATTGAGACGTATAAACAAATGTTAGTCTTTTTGCAAGAGATGCAAAAAGAATAAAATAAGCATGTAATGAAAACATTGTCTGCCTCAATTGTGTCCTCGCTCAGGGTGAACCTTTTTCAAGGGTGCTGTCAGGGAGTTCTATGAGGAGCTCTATTCTCAAATGAGCTCAGTCAGACAAATTGAAATAGTGTTTGTGAGAAAATTACTTGGAATTATTTGAATTGGAAATTGGCTTTAGTCGTTTTTCATTGTCTAGTGGCTCTTTTTTTTTACATCATTCTTTGAATAAGGAAGCTAAATGGCAGATTTTTTTTTTCTTCTGTGTGTTCGCAATAGCGGATGGAAATGCACAGAAATGCTTAAATGATTTTCACATCCATACACTTTCTTAACTAACTTCGTTGAAGGTTTTAGTGTTGTAGTCCAGATTGGATTATGGGATTATTATCTTGATACTGATAACCTAAAAATATCCCAGCCCTGCCAAAATCACCAACAGCAGGTGTTTCAGAAACATAATGCAATTAAGGTATAGACCTTGTCATGGGAGGAACATAAAGCAGCGTGACATTTATGAGGCTGTCTGTGTTGTAGCCACAACATCCTCCAAATGGTAAATTGCAGATGGAGTCAAAAGATATGGTCTCTTTTTTGCACCTTGTAGAAAGGCAGAGGCTGTGATGAGGTGAAGGGTGAGAGTTGTCTATTGTTTTTGGCTTTCTTGGCCGTCTCGTGCTACTGGTTTGGCTCAGCTCCAGGCTAGAGTCAGGGGGCTAAAAGTGCTAACTGGACCACTGTGTCAAGGCACTTGGGTAAACATTGCAGCTGACTGGGACCTGGCACAAAGCCACGCAGAGTAGAACAAGTTGAAAGAGGTGCAAAAGGGTTTCCTTTCACTGTTGCCTCTCTGCTTTTCAGTCTCCATTCCACTGGCTGCCAAAATCCCATGTAGTTTATAATAGCTTGTGGCCAGATTGTTTTTCAGCCAAGTCTTCAAACACAAGCTTAGTATAATCATGTACTTGTGAGAGGGAGAAAGGAGCAAAAAAAAAACAAAAAACCAGACTCCCATACGCTCAGAAAATGCAATGTGTTCAGACTCCGCCATCCAACATTTACATTCTACGTTCAGGGATTTACATGCCCCAAGTTTCACAGTTCTTGAATCACAATCACCACAAGAAGTGAGCTTTAAGTGGAGTGTCTGTAAAAAAGCCACAGGCTAACCACTGGGTAAATCCTAAATGTTGTAAAGGTTTATGGAAAGTTTCATATTAAAGAAAAAAGAAGCTTGTTTTTTATTATTTATATGAGTTTTGGATATATTATTTGATAGTATCTTGTAGGGCTGTGCGATAGGACCAAAATCTCATATCCCGATATAAGAATTCTATCGTCCCGATAACGATATAAATCACAAAAATGTGACATTTTCTGTAAATTCTGTGAATCTCGGGCAGCTCGTCTTGTGGGAAGTGTTTCCAGCTGCGCGTCATGTACCCTGAGTCGAGTGTTTTAACCGATGCATGAAACGATACATTTTTAGACATAAGTTGTAACGGCCGCCGTTTTCTTTGTGAGTATTTATTACACGGCGTGCTGCGGGGAAAAGCCTGTTCTAACGTTTGAGTCTAAGGTTTATTTTTTAGCACCTGGCGGCTCTTTTTAAATTCTCATCCGTAAATAATCTGCTCTTTCACGTGATTCAGTTTATTTTGAAAAGTCTCAACAGGATCTTGAGCTTTATTGTGAAAGGTTAATGTGGAACATAAGCAAGCGGACACGCGATGCTATTACCGTCGTTGTTGCTAACGACAACGCATAAAAACATGCGCTTGTCCATCTGTAGTGTGGTTATATTAAATATAAGAGAAAGAGAGAACTTTAAGAAATGAATATAGCCACTACAGTGACCATCAAAACGATGAAAAAATATTGCCGTAAAGAGTTTATTTTGTAAACATGTAACAAACGATAGTGGAAAATGAAACGATAGACGTTTTTATATCGTCATCCGATATATATCGTTATATCGAACAGCCCTAGTATCTTGTACAAAACTAAATAATCAAAAAAGAAACTGATAGTATATTTTAAGAAGCGTAATGAAACTTCAAGCTTTCATTATTGTAGAGATTGTAGATTAATGTCAGCAGCATATATATTGTTAGATTCACCAATGAATTGCTTATACTGAATTATATCAGTTGCCAAAAAACCCACCAGGCTCTGACCTGCAGTCGATCTGGTTAATAGACAATCGCTCTGTGAATGGAACTATGGACCACATCAACTTAAGTCGATAATTTCAAAAGCCACGGTAGTAAATGATTAAAGAGTAGCACAGAAAATTAGAATTAGTAACAGCAGGGGCTTCACTGCACCCACATTATTATAAGAAATACGTGTAGTGGCTTTAAGAAACACAAGAAAACTACACCTCCATTGTTCAGTTTCTTCTCAGCCTGTAATGTATGGAGATTTTCTGTTGAGTTCAATTATTAGTCAAAATATAATGTATACTGCTGTCAGTGCCCAGGCATTGATCTTTTCCGAAGAAGCTCTTTTTCTAAAAAAGACAAGCATAAACATGGGACTTTTTTCAATAATGTTTGTCACAGATTTGGGAGTCCCCCCAACCCCCAGTGGAGCCAGCCTAATTAGCCAGCCATCTGGTCAAACAAAGACAACTCAGGTTTTTCCTGCCCTAAATAAATGTGATTAGAAAACCTAAAGAGGCCCTGTGCTTTCAGTAAAATAAGGATGTGTGGAGGCAGACGTTCATAAATTCCAAAAGGATTAAAATATGAAGTGAAATGTAATATTTGCAGACAGTAATTTAAGTTTCTCATTTAGAATTTGGAAATAAGCTGTTGTGAATGCATACTTTAAGTGGGTGCGCATAGATAGAAAATGAAAGTGCAACAATGATGTTTGTGAAAGTTTAGCATGCTTTTCTTTTTCATATATTTGAGGCACTGGCAAAATGTTAATTGATTTCAATATAAAAACTGCACTGTTTTTTTTTTTTTTTTTTTTTGCTTTTTTTTAAATTTATGTATTTATTTATCATGTCTTTCAAGCTGTATTTAATCTGCAGTATACTTTAAGCTGAACACCACTGTAGTAAGTGACCAAATATTTTCCAAAGTGTCTCGAGCTTTTGGTGTTGAGGTTGAAGCTGCGAGGAGGTGGGGGTTTTCTGTTTTTAAATCGGTCAATATTAGTCATCTTTAGGTATAAATATAAATATAATAATTAATATTTAAATACTTATATATTATTTAAGTTCAATTCAGTTTTGTTTGTATCATGCCAGATCACAAGAACAGTTGCCTCAAGGCGATTATCATTACTCCCCATCCATTTGAGAGATGAAGCTACTGCTGTCTAAATGTAGAGCAAGGTTTCAGTTCTTCATCTATAGATTGCCTACCTTGGTGTGGGCAGGTGGTCCTGCAGAAGGCAGTGGGAGGGGAAACGCATAGTTTACAAAACACACAGTTTTTAAGCCGTGTAAACTCTCTATTTGCACATGTTTGCCTAAATACATTTACATCTATTTTTAGTATAAAAAGCAAATAAAAAATTTGGCTCAGATTTAAATATTTAGATAGACTAAGCACAATACTTGCATGCCAAATTTCCCTTTATACCAGCCTGTGCAGAAAAAAAATGAACTTGCACAGGACCTTTTCTAAACTCAGTTTTGTAAGATATGTACAGTGCTGTGAAAAAGTATTTGCCCCTTTCCTTATTTCTTAGTCTTTAGCATATTTGTCGAATTGAAATTTTCAGATCATAAAAAAATTGTAATATTAGACAGAGATGATACACATTATGTAGTAGGACAGCGATCCGAAACACACTAGCAAGCGCACCCCTGAATGGCTAAAATTAAGCTTTTCGAGTGACCTATGTCCAGGCTCACATCAGATTAAGATGCTTTGTCCCGATCTCAAATAGGTTGTTCATGCTCGAAAATCTTCTAATATGGATTAATTAAAACAATTCTGCAAACAAGAATTGGCTAAAACTCCTCCACAGTGATGTGAAAAACACACTGCAAATTATTGCAGTTGCTTGATTGCGATGTTGGCTGTCATGGACGGCACAACCAGTTACTGTGTTAGGGAAGTTTAGTTCTAGGTGTATTTTTTCACACATGGCCTTAATAAATGAAATTCTCAAATAAAACAGCTTTTTTCAGGTTATCTGTATCTAGTATTAAAAATGTGTTTAATGATTAGAAACATGCAAGTGTAACAAATGTGCAAAAAACTAAAAGAAAATAAATCAGGAAGGTAGCAAATACTTTTTCATTGCTCTATATATTCTGGTACAACTAAAAACAAACAAACAACAACAACAACAACAAAATTATGTAGGTCCCCTCATGCTGCCCAAACTGCTCTGACCTGTGAAGGTACAGACTCTATGTCTAGAGGTGTCCTTTGGTATCAGACATGATGACAGTCAGAGATCCTTTTAGCCCTAAGTTGGGAATTGGAGCCTCCATGGATTGAACTTGTTTTTTCAAGAGATCAAGACACCAAGTCAACACCTCTTTGTGATATTCCTTAGTCCATTCCTGAACACAAATGTGAATGGGTGCATTATCCTGCTCAAAGTAGCCAGTGCGGTTAGAGAATAACATGTTCATGTTCAAGCGGTGTATGTCTACCATTACTCCATTATCCTGTTCTAATGCCAACATGTCTATTGCGGGTACTTTTAAGTGGTGGACAGGAGATTGCGATGCAAGCTTTTTTACAGTGTTTTGAAGCTCTTCGCTAGTATTAAGGTTTTCATCCATGTGATCTTCTGTGGGAGTGGGCCACAAAGACCACCCATTTCACTCCATGTTTTAAGAGGCCTAGTGTGCTGATGATGGAATCAGTTGTTGTCATTCATTTACTTGCCACTTTTGGTAGCTGCTAATTATTGCAGACAGGTAACAACATCTGTCTTTTTGGAGATGCTCTAACTGGTTGTCAGTCCATTGCCACCCTGAGATCCATGCACTTATTCATTTCCCTGCTGCCAAACCATCAACTTCAAGAACTGATTATTAACTTGACATTGACAGTTGTCTTAATGTTATGGCTCATCAATGCATATGCTAAATGTATGTGGAAGCAGGTGTGGCTAAATGCAAGTTAAGCTGTTTGATCCCGATGGCCTGCCAATGACTTACATAGATGCTCGTCTGCTTTGGGTGTGTCTTCGTGTGATTTGTTGAATAAGAAATAGTTTCAAGTGCTTTGTAGAACCATTATGGTTATAAGTTCAAGCCATTTCCACTATATCTTAATGTATAAATGGTGACTGAGTAATGACAAGTAAGAATCTGGTTGATCAAGAAGTGTGAACAACATTATTCTATAGGTATTTGCAGTATTCTGCAAAGCACAATTGATCCCAATGAACAACCACGATATGGCATTTCTGGAAGAGTATGTTTTGTTACAAAGATAGCTTTCTCATTATTAAACTGTCAACAGACACTTTGATTTTTTTTTAGTTTTGATTTGGTAGTTTCCACAGTTACTGTGAGTTTTAGTGTTTGTTCGTTTCAAGGTTTTGGTCGTTTCAGCTATTCTCTGCACCCAGTAAAGATGTAGCATATTGACGGGCTGTGGAGATGAGCTCCAGATGCGTGACGATTGCAACATCTCGGCCCCGATCCCCAGGGGGTGCTGGCCTGTCAGCGGTGGAATGCCCCTGCACACTTAACGCTAGCTGAGAGGAAACAGATCCCTTTGGTTCGGAAGAGAGCGATCACATCCTATCGATTAGACTCTACATAAAGCTGTGAATTGGGCTTATGGTTTTAACATTTGATAGTGCAAATTCAGAGAGGCAGTCATAACATTAGCGTCTCAGATAGCGCGCCTACCCCCAGCCCGTATCTGCCCCACTGTTATAAGCCTGACAAAGAAGTAATTTACCCATCTGACTGCAGGCATTGCGACCTTTGTCATTTCACATGTAATTAAATGTGACGTGAAGGTTTTTTACTTGATTGTGAATATATCAAGTTCCTGCCACTGTCAGTATAATGAAAATGTCTATAAAGGCCTATCAGGTGTGTGTGATGTCTCCAGCTGCCATTAACGTGGGGGTGAAGTGGATGCTTGCTCTTTGAAAGATGTGAGATATGCAAGGTATTTTTAACCAAAGCTTTTAACCTAGAAGTAGTAGCTAATAGCTCCTTTAGCCTCAATGCAGTGCTATGGCTTCTCGCTTAAAGAGTCGCCAGTGACACGTGGAGTCAAAATATACATTTATTATCCAGCCATTAGCTTTCAAGCTCTTCGAGAATCTTCATACTCTTGTGTCATTGTCATATAATCTAATATCTATCAAGTATGATAGAGGAAGCAAAGGGGATAGGCACCAAGGGGCCAATGTTTTACCTTAAAGTTAAGTTTTAATTATAAACACTATGGTAAGGAGTTAAAGTATGAAGTACTGTATGTGATTGACTAAAATGTTTGCCTGTGAAAGGGTCTTTGAACCAATGAGTGTGAACTTCTGGCCACACCACCCTACAAACGTTGCATTTGTGTGAGGCAGCGAGAGGGGCCAGCTATGTGATGGGGGATGGGGCCTCTGCCTGTGGAATGTGGTGTCTTGGTGAAAGGGCTGGAGCTGAACAAATGCAGTTTATTTGGCAAACCAGACCTGCTGGTCACCAACAGACATGTTTACCCAAGGACTAAATAGGGAGATTCACCTCTCTCCTCATGTCTATCTTTTTTGGTTCGAGTGCAGCCACTTTCTCACACTCTCTGGCTTTAAAATTGTACAAATGCATCGATCCATCTGGACGTTTGTTTTTCCCATCTGTGTGCCTGACTACCTGTCTATCTTTGTCTTTCTATCCATTACCTTTCACCCCCCACACCTTTCTTTTTCTCTGTTTCTCTTTTTCAGCTTTGTAATTGGAGTGATTAATGGAGGGAGGGGTGGTCTTGCCTGAAGGCCTGTTTTTCAGTGGCTTATTCAAAGGTGCAGCACCGCTGAGGCCAGGGCAGGTAGCAACACGTTCTGCCCCTGGACGTTTAGCCCCTTGTCCCCGCCACTTTGTCTGTTCCCTTAAAAGCCAGAAATCTCTCAAACATGACTGGACACTCAGAGGCAGGCACGCCCCTGGGTCCTGTTCTCTGCTGCCGGTCTGCTCTCATGTGATTTGTGACCTTTTTTATGCTCCATAATAATTCTTAATGAGAGCACAGAGTAAGGAGTGGATCTGGCCGTAAGCAAGAATTTTACCATATGTTCCCGAGTGGCAGTGAGATTTACTTACATCTTGTCGCACATGGGATCACGATTAGCCCTTTGTTGGCGGTGGTGTATGACCAGCTCACCATGAGATTATTTTCAGTAATTAGGAGATAAAGGACGCCATCCACTCAGCTCAACTTCCCATGCACCCACCACTCGCCCTCCACCCCCTCCTGATAGACAGTGCCCCAATAAATGATTCCTGGAGTCCTACAGAGGGATCAAGACCCCAATTATTTGATTAGGATTAGAGATGTCTGCCCCCGACATTGTTCGTTATTACTGCCATGCTGAGAGGAAGCACATTCACTTTCTTTGAGATCGTGAAGGCAAATTGGCAGATGGGCTAATTGATGGCTAGGCTTTTATTCTCTAGTAAATGTAGAAAACTAGGGATGCACCAGTTATCAACATACTTTTTTTTTTTAGTTTGTTTGCCTTTTTGACACCGATAGAATAAATAAATAAATCTTTCAAAAATAAATTTAAAGCTCTTTGTGACTATTTTTGTTTTGGGACACTGTGCAAAACAAAACTGTTGTGATACTACAAATAGACATCAGCAATTGTCATCTTATTTGGGAGAAAATAAACAACTGTAAATGTAATCTTCTTTATTCTCATGTCCAGTTTATTACAGAAATATAAACACGTGCTTGTATTTACTTATTTCAGATCTGCACGTTGCATTGTTACCAGCTTTTTAATAGCAGACAATGAATAATATTACTGGCCATTTCAGTCAACTATCCAAAAAATCAGGTTTAACAACAAAGCAGGCCTGTAGCCTCTTTCGTGGGTACTTCCCATTTATCACTATTGTTGGCTGCAATCCAGATATGTGCTGGAGGCCTTGATTGTGATTAAATTACTGCTGCCGTGTCTGTTTAAAAGATTTTCTTTGCTGAACTGTTTTGACAGGCAGCAATTTGGCTAAAAAAGATTAGTCCGGGAATGAGATGTTAAGAGTACCTGTGGGATGAGAGGGGCTCTCCTGTTATTGTGAGATCCTGTTTCTGGTGTACAGGAATGTTGGTGAATTTAAAGCCAACCTCCCTCCTATCTGTTCTGGCAGAGCTCGCACTGAACTTTCTGTTGCCCTTCATTTAGTGCCTGCGGTTGCTATAGGGATTTTGCTTGTATGAGCATGTATTTTGTTTTCATTGAGGTTAGGTGTGGCTGCCTTACATTGTTTATTTTAGTAAAACAGCAATTTGATGAGGGTCCTCTTTGAAAACCTGTGCCGTGTTACTTAAAGTAAGGTTGTGTTGATGAAGGTGCAGAGGAAGGTTAACTCTGGGAGCAGTGATCTTGCCCTCGTCTCAGTCTCTCTGGCTTGGCTGAGGATGATGAGTATTGACTTATGCTGTGAGATTGCGTCCGGAGGGGGCTGGGGACTTCCCTGTGTTTGCACATCCAGGGCTATTGATTTGGACTGCCTGTTCAATGGCTGCGGCCCAGGGGACTTGGTTTGCAATGTTCAGCTGTGTAGGGTGCGACACAGGGCTGTAACGGTGCGTGAATAAGGAAGACGGGGGTTATGGGTATGTCTCAGGGCTAACAGGGTTCTAATATGGCACAGACATGCGCCTCTTGTCATTAGCCTTTGTTTAGTCTACAGGGTCACTCTTGCAGTCTGCAGAACAACAACTATTTTGTACTCCATGCTTTAGATGAGCTTGCTTTTACTCCCATCCCAACAGTCATCAACCTGTTATCTATAGTATGAAAACGACCTACTTCCCTCAGGTGCAGTACTGCTTACAGGCTATTCAAATGGATGCTAATCTGTTTTAAAAAACAAATGTGGAAGTTTTCTTAGTCTATTTTTCCTCCCAGCTGCTTTTAATATCTTAAAACAATTCCCAACTAGTTGAAAAGTGATTATTTTCTAAGCTGAGTGGTTGGTATTTGAGTCTCCTCCATCTGCCTTCATCAGGAGTGAAGGCAAATCACATGATGCTTTTATTAAGAGCAAGCCTCTTCATCTAATAACAGCACCGCTATCAAATTGGAGAAGTGCTGTCAACATCCTGAGCAATCAATGCCATCCATCCCCCTCTCCCCAAGCAGCAGCCATTAACCCTTCTTGTTCCGGCATGCCTGGCCTCACTAAAATGGTGGCTCTTCCTCAGACATCTTTCTATAATGGCTGAGTAGAATTACCTCCAAGCTATTCACCAACATTCAAGTATGAGTGCGTGCTGTGTTGTTTGTCCAGTGCAGGGTGATTCAAAGAATGTCGGCTTGTTAAAGGTTGTGCACTGAAATGTGTGGCAGTAATGTTGCACAAATGCACACTGCATTTGTCTGCATTTTTATTTTATTTTTTGCCAAAATTGCATGTTTTACTCAAGGACCAGCAGATTAACGCTATCTCTGTCAGTGCCTACCTTTTTCTTTCTTTCTTTTTACTGAGATGATTTAACAAAAACTGCATAATTAAATATTAGCTTTAGCTTTATAGTGGAGCCTGGTTTTTATTCACCTGTGTGCTACAAAGTCTTTAAAGTCAATCTATGAAAATGTTCATCATCTCTGGGAAGCTTTGGCCCCCATTTAGAAACGATTTCTATGGGGAGAACTTGTCCAGGCACAGAGGTGTGATCTGTATGTCAACGTGTGCACAGATTTTCCTTCATCCCCCTGTGGGATGACAAACTCCTGCACACTAATGGTCATCTACCTTATTCTTATCCCTGATTTGGCGCTGTGCCAGTCAGTCACGTATGGCCGTAATGTGATTAGGCCACCCACAGCCTGTCCAGTAAACCTGCTAAGAGCATGTGAGAAACGGCGAGAGAACACAGGCTGTTTAAACATATGAAGGCTTCTGTTTATCTTCCACCCAACACACACACACACACACACGTATAGACATCCGCATGTGTAACTAGTACAAATGCATAGACACACACACATACACGTGCCATACCTGGAAAAGATATATAATATCATTTGACCCTAATTGAAATATTAGCTCACATAAATATACTCTGGCCATAAGTTCAAAATGTAAAAACTGTCTAGAATCTATACTGCACTAAAAAAGTTACTTGAAGTATAGGTGCTAATGTAAAGACACATGTTTCCAGCAGTTCATTGAAGCAATTACAAATTATATCAGACAAGCCAGGCCTTGTATATGACTGCCATAAATATAAGCAGGGTGTGGGAATCGCTTTCTTTAAGAACTGCTTTCTGGGTTGAGCACTGAAAGTGATGTAGGGTATGAATCGACTTATCGTAAGGAGTGTTTCCAACATTTCACTATCCACTCTAGCATTTAAAACAACAACAACATAGTGTTAACATTCCTCAGCTGACCAAGGTCTCAATTCAAGAGCCAACATGTCTATTCAGGGTTAATCGCTTCCATCTTACTGTGCTTTTTTTGACCCAACTGAAGAAGCAGAGGGTCTTCTATAGAGCCATCTGAACGTATTCACATTCTTACAAGTGGCAGCTGAATTTACACTCTAAGACTTAATTATAGGGAATCTGTCATAGTAGAGCCTGAGCTCGGCACTCATTTTTAGGGAGTAAAATATCCAGCTATTGATTTTATTTTTTTTTACCATATACAAAAAGATAGTGTGACACTATTTTCCATTTTTTGTTATGTCACATTTTAATACATTTTCCAATAATGTTTAAATAATTAGGAACCTAACATGAAAACAGGGGAGTGTCACTATGTACGTTTGTGTGCTGCAGGCATCACTGAGGGTTAGAATATTTCCAATGACTAATTTAATAGTGTTAATCATTTCAATCATTTCAAACCATTAATCACATTCTTCAAGAAGTAGCTTTCTTTTCCTTACTATTTTCTTTTTCTTTTTCTTGCTTGTATGCTTGCTGATTCTGACGCTGGGTACAACTGTTCATTTTCAAAGTGCTGATGAGCTATGCTGTTTCTATGGCTGTGAACTGTCTTACTTTCCGCCTTGCTTGTTTACAGCTTCCTGGCTCAGATAGAAAGAAGAAATTTTCTGTTGAAAACTAGTGAGGGAAGCAACATTTAGGCTTCTGTTCAGCATGCCACATTCATCCCTAGTTAAGAGTAGTTTCCTTCATTCAGTTTTCACTTCATTCATCACTGTAGATTAGAGTCAAAGCTACTCTGATGGATACATTATGTGAGAAGACAGTTTATAATATCATCAGTGCTTATCTTCTGTAATATAATCTGGTGACAAAATGGAAAAAATATTAATATGCAGACATATTGGACAATATATGTGGAAATGGTTATCCGTCAGCCAAAAACTGATATCTTATTTCGCCTCTACTTTGAAGTTGTTGGTTTAAAGACCAAAAAAGTATTGTAAAAACATCAACATTGATCCAGCAAAGTGGTGCAGACATTTCATTTTAGCAGGAAGGCAGTTAGTTGTTGTGGCTTTGGTTAAGATGTCTAGTTGAAGTAACTGATAATACCTTTTAAAGTCGTTGTCTGTTTCATCACATGTTAGTTTGCAGTTAACTGTTTTTATCTTGGCCACCATCTGCTCTTTATCACATCAGCCACTCTACTTTTCCTTTATTGCAGCTGAAGAGGAAAAACTGAAGGTCGTGGTTTAGAGCAGGAAAGCACTCCACAGTTGCAGTAGTCTAATGTGTGTGTTTGTGTCGGTTTTAAATGTGTGCTTGTATTGTGTGTTTTTAAATTAAAAACAAAAAACAACAACATATAAACTTTAAAGTAGTCACATTATTACATTTCTCCTCATCTTTCACCTTTGTTTACAACAGTGAAACTGTAATTACCCTTTATGCTCGTTGTTCTCAGCCTCATAAACAACACCACAAAAAGTTAAATTTACATCAACTGGCATAAGCTGCACTTTGGTGTGTTTTTGGCCGCTCGTACGCATCTCAGTTTTTGAAACCTTGCTTAAACAGTGACTAGTTTTGCTGCCATTTTAAGGATATTTCAGTACAGAAGCTCAGAGATTCAGATGTACAGCGGTTTTCATTTTGACAGCAAATTTTGTTTTAGTTTCAGTCATAGTCTTTTGACTAAAATGCCATTTAGTTTTAGTCATAATTTAGACATTTATTCTGATATTTAGTCAGAAATAAGCCTAATTATCATAAGATTATCACAGACTAAATCCAAAGTTGATTCAGCTCACTAAAGTCTCAAGTGTAAAAGTTTGCCATGTTTTTTCCAGGGAGAGTTGTTCCACGCGTTTTACAAAGCGTCTTATTTTCCTTGACATCAAATGTTGAACGTGTCCATGTGTCTACTCTTCTCTTCCTCCCAAATCTTGACATTCTTGAAATTTTGTCACGTTTTCATGAGAAACTGAGAGCATGCGAGCTCCCCCCTCACTACCTGTCTTTGCGGCAGCAGCTCAAATGTGCGCATCTAACCTTACTGCACAAGGAGATTACTTCTGATTGGATCACCTCAAAACTCCTCCTGCCTTTTTACACAACTTAATTAGTTCTGATTTGATCATTGAATCGCATTTTCATCTTGTTTTTATTTGCTGATGAAAATGCCAGTACATTTCATCGTATTTATCATCCTCTTGCATTAGTTTTTATTTAGTTATTGTCTCGCTTTCGTCAGGGAAAAAGGTATTAGATGAAAATATGCAGAAAATTATTGATCCATGAAATTAATACTGTTGTACAGAGAGATGAGACTTTCTGGAAATAATTTCTGTTTCGTTGTTTCTGGTTTTGACGTCTTCTCTTCCTGTACCTCTTGTTGTGGAGGTTTTGATGTGGAGTTTTTGTTTTTGCTGACAATGGTTATTCAGGAGAACACTGCAGAGAGTACTGACACCCTCAGCGCTGGTATAAATGGTACAAAGCGACACTGTTGTCGCTGTTTGCACGCAACATGAACAATGCGGTGAGAATAATAGGCCTAAGGCATAGAGAAGGTATATGTGTGGGCAACTAGGTGGGAATGAAATGTTAATAACCACTGGTCTGCAAATACATCTTTAGTAAATTCTTAGATATTAGATGTTACTCCTTTCACTGAACGAGGAATAGATAATTAGACAAAGTAATAGAAGATCTGGTGCCTCTTGTTGTATTGTCTGAAAGATTAGAAAAAGTATGTCAACTGTGGAAAGCATTTTCTTTAATATTATTATATTCGTCTTTTAGATATGGGACTAGATGTACTCACAAGTGAGGATATAGCAGTAAGCCTTTCATTGACTGGACACTGGTGTTCTGTCACTTTAGACCTTTGTTCCAGGCTAACATCAGGAACACCTTGACCCCTGCACTCCCATGACACAAGTGTCACTCAGGGAAGTGTGATGTTTGTATGCGTGCCTGCAACCCATACGCTACAGTCTGCTTCTTTTGTTTTAACATCTAACACTGATGAACTGGGAGCTAATTGTAATGTTGCAAGTCCCAAAATAATTTACTTTGAATAAGAGCACCTGTTAAATAGTAAGAATTTTTGGACTATGAATCAATAAACAAACACTTTGTGTCCTCTCAGTGCAGAAACGTAACCATCTTGATCTTGAAATATTGAACTCGGGGTCACAGAATGGGGAACATCCTGTTTGTATAAAAGGTGCTGCCAGCAGTTTTTTCCTAACCATGTAGAACTACATATGGCTGCAATGTGAATTATCTTCCCTTATAATCATTTATAATTGTTAAAGTTTAACAGACGTGGTCAATTGTGAGCAAAGGTCTATAGGCCCTTCAGATGTACCATAACTTATGTTTACTTTTACATGATATGTTAATCTGGATCACATATAAGAGATTGTATAATATAGGAAGCTGTTTTTGATGATGAAAAAGGTTTTGTTGTGCACACATTTTCAATACAACACTTCACAGTCTGTGAAGTCCAGTAGGATAACGTAGTGTTGATTTTTTTTTTTTTTTTTTTTTTTTAAGTTTTGAACATTGAACTTTAGAACTATACGTTTTTTACACAGGGGAAGCATTTTTGAACAAACCCTTTTATGGTTGCTCAAGGAAAAGAAAACATTTTATCACATGTCGTCATTGCCCCTGTTAACAGCATTGCAGCATTGGATAGTTTGTGCTTGTGGTGTGGTGCAGACCATGTTTGCCCTTCTAAATAGCAGATGTCTCATTTTGTCTTCATGCTTTTGCCTTGAAACCCACCATTTGCAGTAGGTTTTCAACTTGATGGCTGATGGTATTTGTATAGGGAGCAATTGTTGACAACCGTTACACATACTGAGAGTGAGAGGGTGAAAATGACTTGCTCTCAGGGGCCTTGACAACCTTTGCCCCCCTGGCTCTTGTTTCAGGCCCTGTAATTGCCACTGACCAATGGGCTCCTGGTTGAAACTAGACTCCAGGCTGCAGCTATTAACGTCCCCCTCCAAACGGATCTTGTTTTGATTCCTGATGCTTTTATAGGTTTTGTCTTTAGGAGACATTCCTGGTCGGCACATACCGTGCACCCCTTTCTGCCCTTATTTTCCTTCCTTCCCGTCTTGTGGGGCCATTGGCCCCCCCTTCCTGCACTCACAAACATACACATAGCCTTGATCAGCTTTTGCGTTTGTGTGTATGTGTGTGTGAGTGTACGTGTGTGTGTGTGTGTGTGTATGTGTGGGCGCCAAGGCTGCTGACCAGCCCACCCTTCTCTGGCCCCTCCTGACTGCCATCTACACTCCATGAACTTGGCCACCCGTCACAGCTGCGTTAAGATTGAAGGATGGGGGGCCCTTGTATCCAGCTGGGTCGGAAGACATTGTTGGGGGCAGGGCAGGCCCAGATGCAGATGGTTTAGGTCAAATGGAGATGTTTGAGGATGAAGGGGGAGGGGGGATTTAGGAGCTCAGAGGTACCATAACTCCAGAGGTTACTACTTCAACCCCTGGACTATGCACCCTTAGTCTTTGAGTATATATTTGTTTTGATAAGTGTGTATTGCAGATTGTACTTTGTCCTATCTAGCTTAGCGAATGCGCCACTTTTAAAGCTTGTTGCAAACTATTTGAAGGGAATTTAGGCTTAACTTAATAAATGTTTGGTGTAACAACAGATGAATACTTTTTTTTTTCATGGAAATGAGTCAGTTTTCTAAAAATAATAAATTTGTATATACATTAGTGTTGCAGTATATGTTTTTGCTTGATTAAACAAATGTTAAACTGGAAGAATGTGGGTTCAATGGGAAGCATTCACATTTACGGCAAAGTTCTTTATGTTATGGACTCCTTGGCAAGGGTTTGAGTCCAAAACAGAGAGGGTCGTCTCCTCAGCCGATTCAGCACCCACAGACTGGAGCCTTAACATTTTGTCGAAATTTCCCAGTGGAGATGCAGTTAACAATGTGCCTATTTGGGATTGTCAAATCACACATTACCTACTTCTGCCCACCTGAAATTAGTGCAGCTAATTTCTAAGTTTGCTCTACGCAGCCAACTTCCCAACTCACCCAAATGGAGCATTTTCAGTAGTATTTTCAGTAATTTGTATATTTCAGTAGTTAGAATGCATCTGAAGCAGACTGTCTCCTGTTTTGTGTCAAAACTTGAATTACCTAAAGTTATCCAGAGCTGATGTGTGAAAACCTGCTTATTTGTTTGTTTCGTTTTTTTACTGACCTCATCTGTATTTACTCTCATTTGTTGCAGAATGGCAGTGCAGGATGGGCAGATGAGGCTGACAGCAGCAGAGGAAGAGGAGAGGCCTCCAGAGACTTTGCTAAGGTGAAAAACAAAATCAAGGAAAAAAACAAATAAAATCCCAAAAGTTTTGTTACAAAAGTAGCAAAAGGAGCCCTTTATGACAGTTATGTGATAACATACATTCTCATTTCAGTAGCACATGTGGGACATGTATATAGGTCAACCTTTTGAAGTATTATACAATTGCAGAACTATAAAAATGCAGGATCTATGTGTTCCTGAAACTCTAAGCCAGCTTCAAAGAACTAAAAGTGTCGAAGCCTGAAAGATTCATCTGTGCACACCTCAAAGATAACAGTTAGCTGCTGACATGTATGTTTTGTGGTTAAGTGAGATGAAAGCATGTGTTCTAAAAAGAACATTTCAGGGAGAAAAAAGAACAAATGTCTTCCAGACAAACATTATGTATAGAGTATATGAGTCATAACAATGGTGCAATTACAACGTTTTGCAATGCTATTATGAACTATCATCATACAGTCTAACATTAAAAAGAGCAGTAGAGAAAATACAGACATTCAGGATTAAGCACTGGACAATAAACTGTATACTTAAGCACTTTGAGGCGACTGTTGTTGTGATTTGGTGCTATATATAAAATTGAATTGAGTAGACACTGTGGCTGAGCAGCCACACAGCTCTACTTTTAGCAAACAGTACCCTAATAACGTTCTATTTTTCTTTACAGCTGTATGAGCTTGATAATGACCCAAAAAGAAAAGAGTTTTTGGATGATCTCTTTGCCTTCATGCAAAAAAGAGGTAAGCATACAAAAATATTATTTTACTAATATCAGATCCTGTGGCTTGGCATGTACTGGATGGAGCATTGAATTGGAGGTTTATTCGGGACCTAGATAACTTTTAGACTTTAAGGAAGACTACAAGTTATCATCATTATACTTCAAAGTTATAATATTTTCTGAGATGGAAATTATTATATTGTTGCATTCCTACTCTCAAAACATGTAGGGTGCTTTAAACTTTAACTTTCAGTGTGACTCTATGGGAATTGCCACAGATGTGTTACTAAAGTTAATTTCTTTTTTTAGAGAGCACCAGGAATTTCAGTGTTGATTGAGCAATGTCACACCTGCAGCACAAATAGATTACTTCTTCATACAATTGCTAGAAGCCATACAAAATCAACGAGGATGAAAGTACATACAGAATGTAACGCCTTGTCTGATGCCAGTGAAACATGTTTTGCCACTAAACAACTCACACACTGGCTGAGAAATACTTCATTAATTCCCCTCTCAAGCATAAAGGCTATAAGGTATCAGCAGGTAAGATCTGCCTCAGCTGATCCTGTGTTTCTGTAGCATCAGAGTCAAGTGGATCTGGCAGTGGCCTAGCTTAGTTGGCCAGCAGGCTTCATGGATCAGCTGACTTTGTGCTGCTTTGACACTGCTTACGAGACCTGTCTGACCAGGGCTGCTAATGCACTTAGGCTTTTATCAGACAAACCTATTGCAAAGCAAATTACACTGCTTGAGCAATACCTCCCAAGGTGAATCACAATGTTATTACAGTGGTGCATACTTCACATTATGTTTTGGCAGGCTGTGATAGGTGATGATAATCTGTGAGTGTGTGTGTGTGTGGTTCACTTCAAAATGTTTTGCTACAGGCTTCAGTGGTCGGTACCGTACATGAGTGAAACTTTATTTGATGCATAGTTTGTTTTGTCGGACTGACAGATGATCACTTTGTGCAATTATTATTTTTTTGGGTAAATGGGCCCGTGTGCATCGACACCTATGTGTATGTACTTGCATATGTGTGTTTACCCACTAAGGTGCACGAGAGCAGCAGCTTCTGAGAGACTGGTTAGGTCTTACCACCCAGAGGTCTTGTTTGGTGGGTGATGAATTAAGCCGAGTAGGAGAGGGAGGGACGGGATCTGTCAAGGCCCTGTTAGCATCTCTGTCCAGTGGCAGACGCTGGGAGTGGCTGCCTGACCCTTTACTCACGCTGGTCAGATGGAGAAATCCATCAAGCTGACTAAATCGCCACCTGACAGCAGATAACTAGCTGATTACAGTGTCACATTATTTTTCATGCAGTTTGAAACGAGTCAGCACAAACATTGAGTGAATAATAACACTGATTTAAAACAAACAAATTAACATGTAACTTGTAAATTATATTGCCATAAAGTAAATTAGGACAAAGCACAGTCCTGGTAACTCTTTGGTGTTTAACTTGTTTAACTGAATTACATTTCCAAAGAGAATTATCGTGAGTGTAACTGGAATCGGCTTACGCGTTTCAGGTTCCCATGTCAACATTAATACAGGTGATCAATATTGAGTCCAAGAGTCAGTGCTAGTTGTTGCAGTTATCACTAAATTTCAAGAGTGCTCATCTACAAGAGAAAGATACTGAAAAGACAAAGGAAAGATATTGTGAGATTAAAAAGTATTATTTATTTGAATAGTTTTATTTTACAGTTACAAGTGCAAAGTTGAAATCTAAATATCCATGGCTGCACAGTGCTTTAAATATAGATGCAGGATATGACATTAGAGACTTGATGAAACCATTGTACAAGAGAGGGTATAATTTCAGCTAGACTAGAGTGCCGTCTTCACCCCTCCCTTAAGTCAGGAGCCACTTGGCTGACCTATGCTGTCCCTCAAGCCGGAGTCTTAATCATAGGGCATTGCTTGGCTGGATTTCTTTTACACTCAGTGCCAAGAGTAAATGAGATGAAGAGCAAGCCTCTCTAAGCTCTTATTCACGCTACCCTCTAATTTCTGTGCATTGGCTCCTCCCTCCATTTCATTTCATAGATATGTTGTCAAGATTATTGCAGTCCATTTTTTGTAATTAAAGAGCACTTAGGAAGCCTGTTTTGTTTTTTTTTCTTTAAATGCAATGTCATTATTTGAGACTTTCTAAGAAGGGCGTAGCAAAGGGAAAATACCTCTTAAATTGAATGAGATTACAAGTGGACTCTGAAAAATGAGGCAGAGTGTGAGGTTAAGTTAAATCCAGTGGAAACTCTGGCGAGAGTGAGACAAATGGTGAAGTGCTTTTCCCACCTTGGCGTGGGGCCTCTGAGCCCTGAGAGGGAAGCAAACGGCGGAAGGAAAACTTACGAGGGATTCGCATTTCCTGCCTCTGCTGCTCAAAAACAGGCACATGTGTTTGTGTGTGTGCGTGTCTGTGCGTTAATGCTTGAGGAATTTTACCAGCTGTCCTAAATAGAGTCTGAGTGTAAAGGGAACCCATTGATGGGCTTTGAATCACAGACATGACAGAAGACACACATACAACCCCCCGCCTCTTTTTGTCACAGATGACCACTGTAGGGTCAGAGGAATATTTGTTACATCCATTACTGAACCCAGCCAGCTTTCACCACTGACCTCTGTGCTATTTGTTGCTTGTAAGGAGCTCAGCCTCATTCAGCTGGAGACCCTCATGTATATATTAGTCATTTGCTCCAGGTAGAAACATTAGCTAATGGCCTGACATGTACATGTAAATGCACTAGGGCTGCTCACATAGAAAGAGCGCGGGTGGAGGATATTAGCCAAGATGAGTTACGGTGACATCACTGTTCATTACATCCATTACAGGTTTTCCTGTCTCACCCCCAATTGCTGCAAAGAAAGCTTGGCGGTGGCTTGATGCTTTTAACCACCTCAAAGGTTTCGATTAAGCATATGGGTGATTGTTTGTTTTGGTTTGACACTCGACCGCTTTGTCATTGGGGATGGGGGTTTGGACCAGGAGGTGGGCTTTTGAGAAGGTGGGGGAGCAGGCAGTAAATGGGGCAACAGTTGCTCGATGAAGAAAAAAAAAAAGGGAAGAAACTCAGAGAGTGATGCAGCCAACTGCCTGTCAGTGCTGTCCACTTGAGATGATTAATGGCCACGAGCTGTGATGGACAGAGCCAGAGAGGGAGAGAGAGAGAGGCTCCTGTTCAGTGAAGTCACCAGTCGAGAACCCCTGCCCCGCCCCACGAAGTGTTTTACTCATTCTCCTCTCACCAGAAAACCACACACATCGTGGTCAGAGATCAAGATCCATCTCAGTGTGACACTCTTAATTGGAAGTGTAGCTTCAGCTTAAGAGGGACCACATGCTGTGCTATCACAGCTTTAGAGTTATTTTAGAGGAAAATCCCAGATTTAGCTCTGTTAATAGTAATAAAGTGGTAAGCAGGACTTGTCTGTGTGATTAAATTATAGTCCTGATGTTGTGGCTAGGGGAAGATTTATAGAATGAAATGAAGGGTTCTTATTTAGCTGTAGCTCCACAGTGAATTGCACGAGGAGAGCAGTGTTTGTTCCTTTGAAGCTCCCAGAATTTGCTGCAGGAGACAGAAAAATGGCACTAAAGGGATTTTGATCAAAACAGAGCAAGTCAGCAATTTAGTGACGTAGCATTATTTGCATATTCCTTTACACTCAATTTCTTTTTGACTAAAAAACAAATGTTAAACATGCCTTTGTATTACCTTTTACAAAGCACAGCATTTTTCGCTCCAAGGTTTAGATGGATTTTATTTGAAGTATTTGTGGTGTGGGAACAGTGGCCTCCCAGCAGGACATTAGAGGAAGTTCCCCAACTGTAACCCAGAGACCGAGTGCTCTGTCCGCACCAATTACAGCATGAATGGGCTCTGGGGGATCCACGTATGCATTATATTACTCCCCTGGTCAGCCTCACACTGGCCCTCGTAACAGGCAGCCCCTCTGTACAAACACCACACCACAATAGGAACATTCTCTGGCTCTGTGATATGGACTCGTTTTCCTTTAGTTAACACCCCACAACTTCTGGAAAGTGGCAGCACCTGGTTGGTTTAACAACAAAGTCCAAGGTTTTGTGAGCATATTTGTCCATTTCAGATGAAGTGTTGGGTTATAGTTAAAAGGATTTTTTTTTTTCAGGTGGTGGTGGCGGTGGTGAGGTGTAGGGGCAGAACTAGAATCCTGCTAATTGATTTGGCAGGTAAAAGGCTGTAGATGTAAAAGTTTTCATTCATAATTTTGTGATAACCTTGTTTTCCTATTACAGTTATAATCTGAATCATGACAGATCTTCTCCTTAAAGCCTGTGAAGCATGTTTTACACAGAATCCACCAATAAAATAGAAAGAAGAAATGACATTATGTCCTCTCTTTTCATTCCCGTCCTCTTCCTTTGCACCCACTGAATTCTCCTCCCCTCTCTGTTTATTGTGCTACAGTTACAACCGCTGAAACTTGATAACACCATGGGGGATAGGGTTGGAGGGCCGCACTGTGGCCTGCTTGCTTGGTGAGACCGAGGGAAGGAAGGACTGGCTGGATTAAGGGGCCTCCTGTCCTACGCACAATGATTAATGATCTCTAAATAAGTGGAGGCAAGTCTTTTAGATATGGTAACCCTGATAGACATCAGACATGTGACTGTCACATGTCTGATGTCTGTGAAAAAGACAAAAGAAAGGATGAGGGATGAATGTGGCCAACATGGAAGTAAGAGCCGAGTGCAGACGGGGTGCCAGGGTTACTGAGGAGAGGTTAAAGGAGACATCAGGCAGCTTGTATGGGAGAACGCAGTGTTCTTTGATTTCCCTTTCAAAGCACTTTGCCAGTGGTCTGAAACTGACTGAGGTTACCAATCAGACTGAAAGATAATGAGGGAACTGTACAAGAAGATTAGAACTGGTAGTAAAGGGGCCCTTCTCTCAGCATAGGGTGGAAACCCAAATGATACATAGATTCCAACCACCGCTTTCTAATCATTTTCCAAAAGAAGAGATGAAACTCTGCCTTTTGGACACATCCTCCCATGCATTTTTCATCAAAGATTTGGTGGTAACTGCCCTGATACATTTGAGGGTTGAGATTGTCTTTGGTTTGGGCAAACCCCACCCATCCCCTGCCAAATTACAGCCCAGCCTTAAGGGCACAAGCATCTAGAGTGGTTATCCATTTCCTTCAAAACAAAAGGAAATAGTAGTTTTCCTGATGTTTTGCGTGTGGGATGGTTTATTGTGGGAAGCTTAGATTAAAATCTTGTGACTTTTTATTTTTTTTTGTTTTTGCTTCTTTCTTTCCAACTAAGGCTACTCTTTGTGTCCTTTCCTCTCTGTGTTTCTTCATCCCAGCCCCCAATTACTTCCACCCCCTGTTATTTCCTCTGTTCTGTGGCCAGACTATTCCACAGCCCTAGATTGCCACTGTGCTGTCCATCTTTAATTACAACCGTACTGTACTGGGATTTGAGACCCTAAATCGCCATGGTCATATGACCAGGCAAGAGGACAAGTGCAGGCCCTCAAACAGATTCATGCTTCCCAGTGAGGTCATCGGTCAGGGTAAAAATAATACTGGCTGGCTGCTCTGTCCATTCACCCATCTTGTTTTGCACTCACTGAAAAATACTTACAAGTGAATGCTCTTATGGGAAATGGGAAAGTAATAGGGTAGAGGATGTTATTGAATGGAAAAAATAACACGACTTGTGATACAAGTTGAATAAAATAGTAACGGTTTGAAGAAAGAAATTCAGAAAACTGTGGCTGAAAGTGAAACAGCAAGAAATCTGTTCCTCAAACAATGTATGCAATACAGGAACTTAAAATGTAGTATGTATATTCCTGCTTAAAGGAAGTAGGCCGCAGTGTATATTGTAAATTAAGTTAAAGAAACGCAAAGTTAAAAGTAAGAGATTTCAATAATTACAAATGATTTGTGTAAGTTGATTCATAAGCACATTAATAATATTGTGCCAAATCAAGCTTTTCTGTAAATATATGTATGCTTTTAATTTTGTATTTGTGTTCATTGGAAACTTGTTTACTTCATTGTGCTGTTTCATATAAAATATATTTAATCTTTAGGCAATCAAAATGGGGTTTGTGGTTCCATCGTAAAGCTTTCTGCGCACAGAATTCTCCTGTGATCGGCAAATTCCCTAAGCCTCTGCTATCTGTATATCTGCATGTCTTGCTTCTCCATCTGTGTCCTGTGTGTGCTCTTAAAGCAATGTTTCCTGGCCTCCACACCCTTGTGATGGATGGTATGAAATGCATTACAGCCCCCAGAGGAGCCCTACACCCGTACAATAGCCCTGAGCTCACTTCCACTGCAGCTTTGCAGCCTTGCTCCATAAGCCACACAGCAGCAGAGGTCTGAGTGCCTAATGGAAAACAAGACGTTTGATTTGAGGGAAGAAATGGACATGAAACACACAAGTGCTGTTGTCTCTTTGCCAGTGGCGCTTTAGTTGATGTGGTTTATTGTTTGGGGTACATGATTACATAAAGCCAGTGGTTACTTAACAAGTGGTGATATATTGAGTGTGAGATGAGTCATCATCATTTGCAGTTAGGCTTAAAATAAAATTTTCAGTGTTGCAGTATACAGTGTGTCATCATCAGTTTTCTAGTGGTTTACTTTCTTTTGTATCGTTGACTCCAAAAGAAAAAATAAATTGTAGAGTTTTAAGCCCTAAATTAACAAATAACCTTTATCGAGAATTCACTAAAAGGGTTTTATTGCACTTGTATGTTACTTACAAATGAAAGCTTTTTTCTGATGTTGATTTCATTTTCAGTCACTCTGCATTAGCATCAGCTAAGACCCTGAAAGGTAAACATATGACCCACTCTCATGGATCTTAGAAGTCAAAAGTAATTAGCATTGACAAGAGGTAAAATTTGCAAGATGAGTGCACAACCCCCAACAACCCCCTTATGTGCGTGAACAGATTCCCCTTTCTCCCAGGCTTATAGCATTTGATGTCTCCGGTATTGATCAGCGGTGCTCGGCCTCAAATGGTGCTCATCAGCTGATGGCTTTATCCGTCAATCCGGGTGGTCATTGATTGAAGCAGTTAGCTGTGTTATAAAGCTTGCTTTATGGGACAGAGGGCCCCCTCAGTGCATCAGTAAAGTCATCACTGCCTCATGTGTACTCCTTAATCCAGCAAAAACTAGTTTGACTAGTGACTTGTCACCAGTGTTGGCCAGGCGTATTTTGGTCTCAGGATATCCTGCAGAACCCAGGTGTCCATAGCCAAAAGTTTTATTTATGTCCACTGTGGAATAGTCAGACCCAGGCATCTGTAGCCAACAGAGTTACAACATGTGAAATGCTGTTTTAATTCAAAAGATGGCCTTTCTTAAACCTGAAGTACTTTTGTTACTACAACTAAAGATAACTAAAGGAGGAAAAAATGTTTTGTGTGTAGTCCTGTCCTGTTTGTCCTGTTTGTCTACCTCACCACTTCTTTTCTCCCCTTGTGTATTTTTTAACCTCCTAGGACCTGGCGTCCACATATGTGAACATCACATTTTGGATTATTTAGACCAAAATATTCCATTTTGCGCTACAAGGGCCTGATATCCAGTTACGAGGACATTATACTGACACTGTTCTGTCGAAATTTTATACGAATATCCTTATATGTGGCTCTCATTTTTCTTAGAAGCACAAATCAGGTTAAAAAAAATCTGGTAATTCTTTGTTTTTACATTCATCGGGTCCCAATATTCCCAAATATCAAAGAGAAATTAAAAATGTATGCCGTGGAAGAGTTCGAGTATTAGGAGGTTAACGCAGAAAGACCTGAAACCCAAGTTTTCTCTATCACACTGCCTTCAGTTCTTAGAACTTATAGCCCTCAACTGAAGCCATAAAGTAACGTGCAAAAATGCATGTAAAACAGTCCTTTTATGAAGCCTGGGGGGGCTATTGTACTTACTAAATAGCTGTTGTGTGTCTGTTTGCACCATGGCATTTTCCCCTCTTTCTATTTGTCTCCAGGCCTCCTTCCTCTAGTTGTTGTTTTTAAGCTTTATCTGTGTTCTTTTTATTTGGTCTAAATAGTACTCCTTCCCCTCACTGTCGTACTCTTCCTGGCTTCAGTTGAATTTGAAGGGTGGAAAATTTTAAGCCTCACCTCAGCAGCTTAATCAGTGAAACACCTCCACCCCCTTCTCCCCCCTTTCATGCGTAGAACAAGCTGTATTCTCGTAGCTGTCACATATACATTCTTTACACTTTTTACTGGACGATCAAAGATGTTTGTTTTCAGCCAGTCTGCTCGGTTACTGTAGTCTCACTTGATTTTCAAGTTAGGCAGAGATTTAGAGCAGAAGTTATCCTTGATATATGGCCTAGTTTTAAAGTTTGACATTAGGATATAAAAAGGCAACATGGCATTTTATATTCTCTTGTTGAATACGAGTTCCAGCAGTTTTGGCAAACATGTAAATAGCAATCATGCATACTAATTTTTAACCTATAATAAATTGCTTTTGAGGACTAAAAATATGTGTACAAAACAGCTTTCACTGATCTTTTTTCCAAGTGAGAGTAACTCATAGGACAGGCCTGTATCATTAGTTTTACTACATGTGTTAACAAACATTTTCCCTCCCAACACTCACACACTGCAACACTCTTGCTGTTTTCTGCTGTTAGCCCCTGTATCTGTACCATGCTCATAGATTTTTTTTCTAATCCAGTCATAGCTATAAGTCACAGAAAAGGAAACACCATCACACAATTTTAATAACGTCAAGCTTTAACAGAACAAATTGTAAATACATTTCATGCATGAGTTGCACAACAGGTTTCAGTAGTTCCTGCAGCTTGGCTGGAAACATACAGCCTGTAATGATAAATGTTGTTAGAGAACATTCAAGCACTTCAACAAGGTAAAGAATTGTTAAAAGAACATCCTGACAATCTCTCTGACCACAGATGTTTTCAAACGCATTCCTGTGACAATGTTTGCTTAGTTTCAATTAAAAGCTGTTGGGTGGAGTAACTTAACCAGATCTGTGATAAGTAAAAACACCCTGAAGGACTTGTAGGTGGATCCATAAACATCTGTTGACCATTGGTCAGTCAATAATCTTACTTTTTGTCAAACACTAAGCAGAGCAGAATTTAATGCATTTAATACAATTTATAGGAGACGGACAGAAAGCATCTGTCAGGATGTCCCGATCAATCAGTGACTTTAAATATATACCTAACCTTTGTCTAAATTTAATATAGCCTAATCTTATTATTTTAAACCTTGAAGGAGTTTTTCCTTTACTGCTTTGGGCTTACTTTGAAGGAAGCAGAAATACTACACATGGTCCTACAACGTTTCCCATTTTATATAAATAGGTTTTCCCTTGATATACTTATCAACAAGCAAAATATTCTCTCTCTGGACTGGGATAAATGTGCTGAATGTATGTTTCCCTTCTCTCTTTCTGATGTACAAGACATTTTAAAAATACCAGTGACTTTGAATAACCCTGCAGCATAAGACACCCCAACCACCACTTTTATCCATCCATCCACCCGTCCACTCATCCATCTCTCTGATGGCTCCGGTGTTGATTGGGGTCTGGTCAGTTGATCTGCCTGGTCTCTGGGAATCGAGGGGACTTGAGTTACAAATGGAGAGGCCGTCTCACTTTTCGCGCCATCCAACCTTTTCAATCCCCTTCCCCCTCTATTTCAACAGGTGACCCATCTTCATGACCCACAGAGAAGGAGTCATGTTTCTTTTCTTTTTGTCTTTCTTTCTGTACATCTATCCATCTCACCTCTGAGATACTTTACTGACAGAGCTGTCATAAGATTAAGGAGGTCAATCCACCAATACTTAAAACACCATATAAAATCTTGTCCACTTTATCGTTGCAGAGATTTCTTGACAAATTGCACTTGAAAAATTGTCAAATTCAGTTTCTAATAGTGTCATTGTGTGTATTCTTGACAGACTTCCCAGTGTGTGAACAGCAGCCTTTGAGATTTACAGCTTCAGACTTTTGTCTGGAGACTTGCCAGCTTTGCGATGTTTTACACGATCCCAGAGCAGTTGACAGTGCACAGAAGACAGCTCCTTTAATATACTGGCTGCCTGCTCACTGTAATAATTCTTACTAAGAAGCTCCTCTCCCTGTTTTCTAAGCAAATATAGCTTCAAGTGAATTATCCATCACTGAGTGTTTGCCTTTTTCCCCTTAAGTATTGTTCTTTTTATTGAGGTAAAAGGAAAACCTGGATGAAGGAAGAGAGAGGATCTGCTGGCTTTTGAATAAAAAAAAAAAAAGGAATTTATTAACCTTTTATTTAATTTTTCATCAACAAAGGGACATGTTAAATTCATCATATGAGAAAATGTTATTATTTGTGTAAGTCTGTAAGCTGATAATGGTGCCTTATGTAGTCCTTACATTGGTTAATCTCTTTACTGTGCTGTTGTTGGTATAGTGACATCATGCAGTGGCCGGGCTTGATAATGTTGTCACACATTATCTCTGTAGATGGATGAATGTGGCTTAACTTGTTCCAGTGTAATTCATTCTACGTGGCGTCCTTTATTTTGACTTCAACCTCACAGAGCAATAGAAAGCCTTTGTTTTTCTTGGTTTTTGTGTTCCTTATCACAGCAGCGGTCAAATACAGTTGACAGAAGATAAGTCATTTCTTGGCTTTTCCTGTCTTTTCTTTTTTTCCTTTGTCTGCCTGTCACCTCACATTAATTGCATTTTATTGACATGAAAGTAATGAAACCTCTGCAGCCAGAGATACAGGAGTATATTGACTGACTTATATTATATAGACTTTATTAGATGACTCTCTCTCTCTTTATGTGACTCTGCCAGCTGCAGCTTTAGCTTCATGCTTAGAATAGCAATGCATCTATAGTGTAATGTTACATTTAACTTCCCTTAGGTGGAGGGCACTACATATCTTAACACTTGATATGAATTGGTCCGTCGTGTGAGGCTTGGCTCTGTCTGGACTAAAGATAGCAAATTCCATGCACTCAAGGCTTTTTTACCTTTTATGTCCCTGGCCGTGCATTAAAAATAAAACAAACATGCCCCAGTGAACACCAGGGTCCTGACAATATTCTAGCCTGAAGTATGAACATAAACTAAACAGCCAGGGGCTGCCTACATAAAGTAAACTCCCAGCATGTGGAGCCCAGACACTTATCTCCCTTGTCAGTGTCTCCCTGCCCCAGGTTAATGAAGGGTTTGGGCTGGTCTGTGTTGGTATTCTCTAAAAATGAAAACATATTTTTCTGTATTTAGATGCAATGTCATCAGACAAAATTCCTTCAAGATGGATGGGAACAAGGATTTCTTTCTATTGAGAGTAGTATCTAATATACATGCACAGAAAACATCAGAAGCAGCATATTAGGGATTCATAAAAACTTCATCTCAGCACTTCAGAGTATAAAATATCATCAGTAAGATCGGAGCAGTCTCAAGGAAGTAAATATTCTGGTATTATTGTTTAACTAACAGTGAATGTACTTAAATTGAGATGAGGAAACATAAGTTAAAAGAAACAAGAGATAACTTTGGTTTAGTCTGATCTGCTGTGTAGACGTGGTGTTTGAGGTAGCGAGGAGGAAGAGGAGAAAGGTCTCGGTCAGCGGCACTCTAAAAGGGTTCAGACACTGCTACAAGGCCAGGGGCTGTTTGTGCTGGCTGACACCTTTCTTACTGCAGTAAGAATCCAGTAATCCAGTCTTTCTCCAGCTGGCTAGCTACCACACCTCCCCCTTCCTTTTCTCCTTCCTTACACCCTACCTTTCTTCCCTCCAAAGGGGAATTTCAAGATATTAAAGTCATATTAAAAAAAAAAAAAAAAAAATCTAATCATCCCTGCGAGGAATTTCTAAATTGATCGGAAGAGGTAAAGAAACCAAAAACGATGAGGTGATGTGATGTGGTGTTTAATCCTCTCCCTCCTCTTTTCCCTGTCTTTCTTCACTGTAGATGACAGTGAAACCTCACACCAGTCAATGTTCATTTAGTAAAAAATTCATTTCCTGTGTGTTGTCCGCTGTAAGGCTGTCAGGCTGTCACTTAATTATTTAAAGAAATGCCCATCAAGTGAAGTCAGCAATATTTAATTTACCACTACTGGCGTCAGGGGCACACAACTGATTTATTATACAGACCCTGTAATGTGAACAGCTGTTTCCTGCTAAAAATAGGTCAGAGGTCAGATAAAATGAACTTGTTCCTTTTTTTTGGTCATTTAGATACAAAGTCATGCATTTTATTCTCTCTCTAAGCAATAATTATAATACATCAAAAGGGCAAAATGGGTTCTTTTTTCTTTATCTGGTTTATTTCTGCCATATTTCCTTATGAAGTGATCACAAGCCTCTGAAATGATTTTTAGATACTGTTTTATTTATTTCATATGATACTGTGTTATTGTGAGTTTTTTAGATGAGGAGTTTATATTTCATAGTTGAACGCACTTGAATCATTACGGGAAAGCATCTTAATTATAAAATATAAGAATAATGATTTGTTTTTACTCCTCAAAATATTGTTCCACGAATACATTCCTCTTGCATTTTTGTCCTTATAATCTGCATCCGTTATCGTCTGAAGTCGAGTTGTTTGAAGGCTAGCCCTGTGGCTCTTGTGTTCTTGGTGGAAGTTGGAGGAAAGAGTTGGGTAGTGGTTCGGGGGCCCTCAGCCACGGCACTTCCCACCAGAGCGACCTCTGACCTCTGGTGCCATTAATCACTAGGCTTCTGATGGCCGTGTCCCTGGGGAAAAATCAGTCCGGGGCAAAGGATGATGGGAGGTGAGGCCTGCAGCCAATTACAGATAGACTCAGAGCAGACCAATGGACAAATCAGGTCTTTACAGAGAGATGAAACGCCCAATAGCTGTCTGCTTGAGGAAGAGATGGTCTTGTGTTGGTTGTGTTGGTAATCATAAAGTCTCTAGTCTTCTCTAGTGGAAATTAAGCATTGAGGTTGAAGTGGGAACAGGTATTCCACCAGAGCAGAGTGCATGCGAGGCAGAGTGCCACTGTGATCAAAAGAGATGTTTGGGCCTGGTCTAATTAAGCCTGTTAGAGCTAAATGTCTCCAGGGTTGGAAAGGGAGCAGATGTTGAACACCAAAGGCTGGTGACATGCTGGTTTTCGCAAATGAGGGAACTGTCTCTGGCTAACTGCCCAAGCCTTGCTAATGTGATTTTTGCTCAATTACAGTATTATTAAAGGTGTTTTCCCACTGCTTTCACACGTGGCTGAGCAATGTTGAAATGTGAAACGTGACTGATGTCACACATGGAATAATTAATCCTTTTTTTTTTGTTTTTTAAAACCACATCTGGTCCACTGAAGATGTATAAATGGATATTTGTGTTTGTTTTCTTCTGTCTGAAATTGTTAACTTTTTGGCTTTATGGGTTATGTTCTAAAATTGTATGTAATTAATAAAGTCTTGTTTTGACTTTATTGTACAGCAAATGATGACAGAGGTGTTGGCGTGAATAAAAATCCTAACCAGCTGCTGGCCTGTCACTATGGGGCCAGCGTTGTTGTCTCATTTGTTGTGCTGTCATTGTTCACAGCCTGGCCTGTATGAAAACATGGCTTCCTGCTGACCTGCAGTTTAATTCACACATCAATAACCCCTGGCTGATCTCTGACCCCCTTAGTTGTATTAATTGTTTAATGTAGGATTGATGTCCAGCACTGCACCAAAGAATGATGGTCGCAGCGTAGCGCTGCTGGTCCTTTTGATGCATTGCTTGTTAGTAGAAAATTTAGTAGAAGCTCTCCATTCTTCACCTGCTACATTTGAACATGTCAATTGGCCAATGGCAGCTGTTTTGCTGGTTTTTGCTTTGTGTTGATGTTGTGTTTTTTAATATATATATATATATATATATATATATATATATATATATATATATATATATATATATATATATATATATATATATATATATATATATATATATATATATATATATATATATATATATATATATATATATATATACAATTTCACTATCAGTCAAGCTTTGAAGTCAAACTTTGATGGAAGCTGGCACCTTCACCCAGATATTAGCGCCAAAGAAAAAGCTGCATGCCAAAATGAAAACAAAACTGAGCGGTTTAAATCATTCTAGAAAATTTTATTCATTCATTTATTGGGGTGAATGAGCAATTTATCCAAATCTGTTTAAAAAAACAACATTGCAACAATATAAATTTAAATTTGGTGTTGCTCTTTCCACCTTACTCCCTCTAATACACAGCAACTAATCCACACTATTATTACTCCAATTCTTTCCTTCCTTATTGCACATATTTCATCATTTTAGCAGGTTTTATTTACTTATTTTGATAATCAAATGATCAGAGATAGTGGCGCAACAACTGTGTAACCAAAATAAAAATGTCCCAATTCTAATTCACTAATTCGTCCTTCGATACTCTGGTAAAACTTTTAGTGCCCAGCTAGTCTGGTGCAAACAAATGGGCTGTAAATATGACACATTAATAGTTTAAGTTTTGTTATTCATGATCTTATAATGATTAAGTGGTTAAAAGTACTTCCCTCTAAATATATCCCTCAAAAGAAAAAGTGAGGTAGGACTTTTGTTCATTAGGATTATGGTTAATTTAATGTTTTGCTAAATCCAGTGGAAATGCACACCTAGTCTTAAACAGAAACCTTAAACAAATTCTTGTTCCTTTCTACGACTCATCTTCTCTCTCTTACCACAGGACTCAAACTCAAATAATCTATAAAAGAAACTAGCATCTTGACAAGCTCACTCTTGATTTTCCATTAATTGGCTGTGAAGATAGGATCCCCTTTTCCCACAACAATTTTGTGCAGCTTTAACAAACTAAAAAAAATCCATCAGCTATAAATACTACATTAGATGTCACCATCGACTGTGTTATTTATTTATATGAATAAAGGTGAACTTTTTTAATTTACTTCATTTTACAGATACGGTGGTCTGGTGTGTGTGTGTGTGTGTGTGTGTGTGTGTGTGTGTGTGTGTGTGTGTGTGTGTGTGTGTGTGTGTGTGTGTGTGTGTGTGTGTGTGGTATTCTTTTAGGTGTTTTCTGCTTTTTATGTGTTATCGTACCTACCAGCTTTCTGGACTGTCCTTAAATGCTTAACCCTTAGCAGCAGGATCCAAAAGCCTTCAGGCTTGATTAGTGCACAGAATAATGAAAAAGTAGCACCAAAGTTAGCCTGTACTTCCAAAGCCCGTTTAGAGAAAGACTTGTTAATAGTGACTTTTGTGTAACAGGTTAGAGACGATTGATTTTCAGTGGATACAGTAGTAGTAAAAGATTTCCTTGACCACTAACATTAAGACACCTAAAAGGTCATAGTGCTTTGCTAGTGCCATCATGGTGTCTTGATCTCCCCACTCCAAAGGTCCATGTGTTCACCTAGGACCTTTGCACATGGCTTAAAGACATGTTGCTAACTTAGGAAAATGAATCGGGGCTAATCTTCATGGCCTGATCACACTGCTATTTCACAGAGTCATTAATGAGTCCAATTCCAGGTTAAGAGCAGCCTGTGGAGGGGCTGGCGGATTGACTGGCATTAACTGTGAAGACAAATCTGTACGATTCCCCTGTGCTGGGCCTGGCAGCAGTAACGCAGAGGGGTGTGGATTTACTCCGTGCAATCCTCTAAATAAGCTTCATTATACCAGCCTATCCATGAGCCCCCCCCCCTACCCACCGCTGCCTGTGGATTAGCAGGTTGTCACGATCCTTCAGTCCCCTCCTCCTGCCTCATGCTTACACGGTTGCACATTGCACTTTTTGATTCTGTTTCGTACAGGAACCGCCCACTACCCCTCCCTCTTCATCCACCCACCGTATCCTCCCCTCAAGCTCCCAGCAAGCTTCGCTGCAGATAAGCTGTTGACAAGATTAATGCATCTGTATCAAAAGTCTAGAGCAGCTTTGCTTTGTGTTGTTTGTGAATCCCCTTTTCCAGGTCAAGCTAAATTGCTTAACTGGGCTAATGTGTTTTCAAGGCAAATTTCACAGGAAGTAGCCCTTGCCACCCATGTCTAACCAGTATCCTAACAACCCTTAACAATATGTAGAGGTCACAAAAGTATATTGGGCGCTTCACCATTGACTGATATTTTGAAGCAGAATCCAATTTTCACTGAAAAAACTTCAAATCAAAGTCATTCTTGCCTCTAGGCCAATTTGTGTTGGCAAGACAAAGTGCCTGTTTTAATTAATTAATTAAGAGTCATAACTTTTACTTCAAATGTCACTCAGAAGCTGTATGTGTATGTAAGGCTGATAAAAATGCTTAAAGTTTAGTGTTGTTGGCCCACAATGAGCTTAAGCATGTTTTCGCACAGGTTATATTTATAGTACACATGCTCAGTGTTTCATCACAATACAGCTTTTATTTCTGGCTCAATCCAGACTGCTGGCCTAATCAGCCTCACTCAACCTACCAGAGCTCTGAACAAACGCTCACATGTTTATTTGCGATCTGATTACCAGAAAGAAAAACGGTGAGGACACTTTAAAACTTTACCACAATAAAAAGTAGATATGCCTGCCAACACACATTTCTATCTGTCATGGAACTCAACTGTGTAATTGCATCAATGTAGCAACATGATTGACTCATATGATTCCCCTATCTCACATTTGCTTGACTCTTTGTGTGACTCTTTGCTATTAAGATATTCCTTCAGGACTTTCTCCTCTAGTGTCTCTACAAGTCAAGATATTTCAGCAGAAATTCGAGTGTTAAACACAGGTCCTTTTCCATTGTATTAACATTTACACCTTTTTGCATGTTCCAACCACAGACCACTCTAAGGGTTGTGCTCGTGGGAGTTCACGAGTACTTCTGAGTGGCCCTGGAAAAAGAAAAACTGCTGGCTGGGCTCACTGTGACTAATTAAACTGGAAACAACTGCCATTTTTTTTTTAACATAGCAGAGGAAAGGTTTATGGTCATTAACTTTAGCCATGCACTGTGCTTAAATAGCAACACAGCCAGTATGTTGATTCTCTCTGCTGCTTCTGTTATTGTTGCTGCTCTGCCTTGCTTTGAATTGACGTGGCAGTCAAAGTGGTTGTTCAGTGCATTAAAAACAAAAAACTTGAAACGGCTGATTAGGATTGTTCCACCTTGCTCCCGCCTTATTTTTTTATTAGATTTTTTTTCCAAAGTAAAGATGACTATTGGTAAAAGTATTTCATTTTAGAGGGAACTCCATTGTGTGTCAGTATTTGGTCAGAAAGAGCCCATTCTCAGCGTTAAGGTTCAATGTCTGAGTATTAAAAACTTTATCCATGTGAGACATAAATGCACTTTGAACCAAAGACATCCTTTGTAAGACATTGTTTATAATTAACTGAGCCATATTTGTTTTCTTTTCCTGTCTTCCGTAGGAACCCCAGTCAATCGTATTCCAATCATGGCCAAGCAGGTCCTAGATCTGTACATGCTGTACAAGCTGGTGACAGAAAAGGGAGGCCTCGTCGAGGTTATCAATAAGAAGATCTGGAGAGAAATCACAAAGGGACTCAACCTGCCTACCTCCATCACCAGTGCTGCTTTTACTCTGCGGACACAGTAGGTCTTTGCATTTGTGACACAAAGCTAACTAATTAAAGGTGCTGGAACCGATTAAAGAATTTCAGCAGCTTTCCTCACCGTGTGGAAGCCAAAAGCTTCTTCAGGCACTAAATATGTTCATTTCGGGAGCATTTCAGCCATCATTTCCAGTTGTCCTTCTCACTATGTCTTTTATTTTAATAATTCCAGCTGTCTAGAGAATTGTTGCGACAGCTAGTTTTACTTCCTAGTATACATACGGAAACACGCCTCCTGCACGCACATGCAAGGATCCGCTCTGGCTGCAGCTTCTAAGTAGACATGTTGTTAGGAGTGTTTGGATTTGTGTGTTGGAATGAGTATGAATGTCATTCATTAGAACCCATACCTGTGTATTTATACACACACACAAGTTTTCTCCACTGGCCAAACTTTTCTCTTTACCCCGAACTCCTCAGTGCATTACATCACACATGATTGATTTCCATCGATTTAATGATGTGAATTTGGTCAGAGTTCACAGTGACTAAGGTGGGGTTTGATTGACAGCTTATAATGTCGAACCCTGACTAAAACTATATCGCTCTCTGGATGGGAACCCTTTAGCAGAGGTAACACCTCTATCTTGTCCAGCAGTACATATCCCTAATGAGCCTTGATGTATTTTTAATGTTGCTGGACTGTTGTGTAGCATTGGTCGGCTAGCTCTGTCTAATGGATGCTGCTGCTCGTGCTTCTTATTGATCCTTGGTACTTCTATCCCACCATTATGCAGTAAGCACGCATAATGTGTATAGTGTGCTCATTTATGGCATGGAAAACATTGCAGAGCTGTGACTCTGCATACTTGCAGTGCTGCTGTGATGTCATGCAAAGTGCACCAAACATGTTTTGAGCAAAGCTTTAAAGCAGTAAATTCTATATAAATTCATACATTTAAGAAAGGAGGTTACTTTCAGTTTACTGAAGTGGCTTGATTTATAAATATGCAACCTAATGTCTGTTGTAAGGATCAAATATTAGAGAAATAAAGTTGCAAATGGTTTTTAATGTGTGAACGTGCACAAAGGATTTGACAGAATCATTGTGACAGCACTGCTGGAGATAAAAGGTTAGGTCTTTATTCAAAGCAGTCTGTTTTTTGTTCTAAACTAAAGTACAGACAAAAAAACAAAGTCGCAGTGAAATAAAACAGAATTATCTCTACTATCTGAACAAATACACTGAGCTATATACACATTCGGATAAACAGTGCATCTCTCGGTGCACATGTATTGCTTGAAGCAGAATCCAATCTATGTACTGCAGTTTTAAATGTCCCCATGTGTGCTTTTTTTATGTTCTGTCACATTAATAGAGTGCTGGATGCTCATCTTAAAAAAATGGTCAGAGTGTGTTAGCATATGTGCAAGTAATCTTTGTAATAATTTTTTTTGCCTAGTCTTAGCTCTCTGTGTGAGAAAATTGTTAATAGGTTCATCTCAGGTGTTCATCTCTAACTGTGGTCTGAGAAGCCCTGCCCATTTGCTGTGCAAATATTTGTTTGCAGCCAGTCAGAGGAAAAAAAAGTCGTCTTGAAGTTAAGGGAAATGGAACTAACACAACTTGCTTTGGAAAATAAGGACTATTTTAAACTGTAAATGGTGGGAGCCTACTGTAGAAGAGCCCAACAGTAGCTAGGAGTAAATTACCAGAATAGGTTCACCTTAAGTCAAATAGCACTGGACAGTTTTTGAAGAACCAAAATGTTAGACTATTGACAGGCTATTAATGAGACATATTCAGTTTCATATTGGAAGAAGGAGAAAAATGTTTTCTTTTCTTACATATTCATAAAAAAGGGTGCTGATGCCACTGCTGTACATGCTAACAGATTCTCTCATTTAATATTATGTTTCAGCTGTAATGTTTTGATGTAGTCAAATATTACAATATTATTTCTGATATTTTCTGTGCAAATCTTTCTGTCGTGATCTCACATGTTACTGTGCTTTGCGTTTTCCTTAAGGTACATGAAATACCTGTACCCGTATGAGTGTGAGAGGAAAGGCCTCAGCTCCCCAGGCGAGCTTCAGGCTGCCATCGATAGTAACCGACGTGAGGGTCGCCGTCCGTCCTACAGCAGCAGCCTCTTCCGCTTTTCTCCCTCTCCCAGCACTGCTCCCCACATCCTCTCACCCCCAAAGATGCACCTTTCCAGTCTGGGAGCGGGGGCCTCAGTAGCTATCAATGGCCTTCAGGCCTCACCGGGACCCTCTTTGAAGAAAGGTACGTGTTTGAAAGCTTGAGGTTAAAGAAAACACCAGAATCTGATCTATGCCCTTTGGTTAATAAATAGAAGTGGGGTTTACTTTCTGTTGCCTATCTGGCAGCTCTCAGATGTATATACTGTGTGTTAGTCTAAAGGTCCTTTGGATCAATTAAGGCCACAATGAACTAAGTAAATGTTCATATCAGAAACTTCATACTGGTTACTATAGCTGGGTGCTGCTTGTTAAGAACTTGAAAGAGATTGTAGAGAAATGCTGCCCTCTGTTGCAGTTTTGAAAAACTACACCTGTGAAAACAATTGATAAACCATAAAATAAAACATTAGCTACAGGAACGGCTCCGGTTTTAGTAATTTGATGAGGACTTTTCCCTACATATGGTGCCTGACACTTCGTAGCATTGTGGTCTGTTTTTGTCAAATATCCATGTGAATGTGAGTGTCTGCTTCCGTGTGTGTCCCTGTGTGTTTGTGCATTTTTAGTGTTCATGTCTTTGTATATGTATGGAGTTATCTGGGTGGAACCAATTCTGCCTCAGGCTATCGAGGCCCTCACCTTTATTACGGCTTAATAACATAGTTGGGGACACTTTGTGAACTTTGCCTTTAGTCCACATAGTTGGGATCTGGTTGATAACTGTCATTACACTGCTATCTTTTCTGAAGTTACTTTAACTTTGTTGGTGTGCGACTCAGTTGTGAACCCCAGCAGAATCTGTGCTTTAATTAAAAAAAAAAAGGATTTTGACTCATATATTGGATGTAGCTACAAACCAGTTCTACTTTGTTATAAATCAGTGCGTTAAAAAATATTTATAACAACAGAAATTAAATCAGATGGCTAAAGATCAGTTTAATCAAAACGTTTTAGAGACATGTAGAAGGCTTGCAGTTTCTTCTTTGTTTCTCTTTTTGTGTACTTATACTGCTTTCATTACAATCTGAACCAAAACACAGCCAAATGCATTTGTTAAAAAATGTAAAGGAGTCCAGCATAAAGTTTCAGACACAAATTTTGCTTGTCTTCTGCAAAAATCTGACATTCAGTCTGTTTTTTCTGCTGTTCAGCTAAACATTTCTCACACAAAATGCAACTTTTTTGGAGATAGATATACATACTAGTAAAATATAACCGTAACCTATACTGAGTTTTCCATGGTTTTTTAGAGGTTGTGTTTCTGGGAAGTGGTGGTGTTATTTTAAGGTTGTTTCCCTGTGATTGTTTTATTTTATTTTATTTTATTTTATTTTATTTTATAGAGAATAACCCTTGTAGTACCCCTGTACTTATAGTCCAAAGTCTTTAATCTTCACAAAATAACATGTTTTAGAAATAATGCAAACTTATGTGGATAACTTTAACTTGCACACATAAAAAGAATAAACATGATTTATCAACACAACTCCATTTGTGGAGTAAGCGTAGTCAGGGCCTACAAGTTTCTGGCTGTTGTATATATTTGTTTTTGCTGGTGAAACACCAAGTTACCGGAGTATTTGTGTTGTGTTACCAGCGCCTCTCTTTAGAAAAGTTCAGTCCTGGGTAACCTGTATATGTTGTAGTTCAAGTGTCCCATTGTGTGAAGTAATGCTGCCTGCTTGTAGCCACTGTGAAACGCATGCCGATAGGGGTGATTGGGTTACTATAATTCGGCTGTGAATAGGAGACATTTCAGTATAACAGTTACTCAGATGTTGCGTACTATCTTCACTGCCCCAGAAAAGGAAATGATACATGTAACCTAAAACCAGATGTCTCCCTACTTCACTTAGAAATTGTGGATCTTCTTGACAGATACATTTGGGGCTTGTCTAAACTCTGGTGTCTTGCAGAATTTGAGGCTCTTTCACACAGCACTCACATAAGCCTTTCTTGAAACATAATAATCATTTGTGATCATTTCATTAAAATTTGTAGTTCCAGTTGCCAGCTTACCTTTTGTCTGAGAGCAAGAAACCATATACATATTTATTTTTGTTTTGTTTTGCCAACACACAGACCTCACACTTTTGTTTTTCCATCCATTCTGATGTATGTTGCCTAAATACAAAATTGGAATCATTTGGCTGAGCAAAAACATTGAGGTCCTTCATATCAGCTTTTCTATAGTAGAAAAAAAAAACCTTAAGTACTGGGTTTAGTATAGTACTATGGATAGTACATATACCCACTTGTCCAATCAAGGTGTGGGCTTTACTATTATAGCTCCCATTAGGTAGGACTGATAACCTTTCACATTCACCTTGATAGATTCATGCATTTCAGTTTTCAAGTTACACAGAATCACGAATCACTCCTTTTGACTTATTCAGACTAAACTTCCATTTTTCCTCCAGATGATCTGACCCCACCGATTATGGCTGCAAGACCTTCCATGGCGCTGGCTCTGGGTCAGCAGCAGGTTGCTGGCTTGGCCAGGGCTGCCACACTGGAGCAGCTTAGAGAAAAGCTGGAGACTGGTGGTGGAGAGGGGCCAGAGAGGAAGATGGCCCGCCTGGCAGAAGAGCAGCAGCGCCTGATGCAGCAGGCTTTCCAACATAATCTACTGGCCATGGCTTCCCAAATGCCTATGAACCTGCGTCTGGGAGCCCCTGCTATGCCTACCAGAGGTCAGTGTTGAGAAGTTTGTTGAGATTATGTCTAAAAAAACCCTGGAAATGAAATACAGTGTTTGTTTTTCTATTGAAGTTAGAGGTATCATATCATGGAATCACAGTTTTAGTGTGTTTTGAGACATCTGTAAACTTTGGTGAATGTTTGTGGTGAATATAATAATAATAATAATAATGGATACTTTATTGATCCCCATGGGGAAATTACTTGTTTTTCTCTGCATTTGACCCATTCACTCAGTGAAGCAGTGGGCAGCCCACTAAGCAGGCGCCCGGGGAGCAGTGTGTAGGGACGGTACCTTGCTCAGGGGTACCTCAGGGTAGCCGTTAAGTGGATTCGAACCGCCGACCTTCCGATCATGGGGCGACCACTTTACCTACTGAGCTATCCCTGCCCATGTATATCCACCAATATTCTCCAAAGTCTGGATATCTCTAAAGAGCATGCTGCTATCATGGACCCAAACCTATTGCTGTACATGGGATTGGTAGCAAAGCATGCATTAGCCAACAGAAAAAAATCTTTAAGTGTAAGATATTGTTAACATCTTTTCACTGCTTAAATTTTTTCTTTCTGTGGGGAAACCTGAGCTCGTTTCTTGTTCTCATCAAACCTACCAGGCTAACTCTTCTGCCAAAAACAAATGTGTTTTCCGTTGCAGAGCATGTAGCTGCAACCGATTTACCAAAGCCCATCAGTTAATATGTTTTAAGCTGCAGCAAGAGTTTGCAGAAATCTGCATACATTCTATTCTGTAATTATTTGAATAATTTCATGTATTTCAGGAATAGCTGACAGTGCTCTTCCCTTGGTTAGATGTTGTTAAATTGTTTTTCTTGACCATGGAAATAATTCTGTCATCATGCACATTAGTTGTGTAGTTTAGCATAAACTGTCATGGGTCAAGGGTCAAGAAACTGACTAAATACATATTATGTATTAATGGTGAAATTATCAAGAAAGAAAATACACAAAAATAATCTCTCCACTCTTATTTATGTTTTTCAGAAGAGAAGCAGCAAGACATGTCTCTGAGTATCTCAACCAATGGAAATTCCAGCATTACTGTCTCAGTAGAGGTCAATGGCACAATCTACTCAGGTGTGTATAATAATAATAATAATAATAATAATAATACATTTTATTTATAGGCGCCTTTCAGACCCTCAAGGTCACCTTACAGTAACACATAAACAATATGACAGATCAGGTGCAATTCTAAACAGATGGGTTTTGAGTAGTGATTTAAAAGTGGTGAGACAGTGTGTGGTCCGTAGAGCAAGTGGAAGTGCATCCAAAGTCTCGGGGCAGAACAACTAAAGGCTCTGAGTCCCATGGTAGTCAGGCGAGCAGGTGGAACTGACAGAAGGGAAGCTGAAGAAGAGCGGAGTGTACGAAGGGGTGAGTATGTATGGAGAAGATCGGATAGATATGGGGGAGTAAGGTTATGAAGCGCTTTGAAAGTGAGGAACAAGATCTTGAAATTGACACGGAGGTGAATTGGGAGCCAATGGAGCTGTTTAAGAACAGGTGTTATATGTTCAGTGGATCTAGTTCTGGAAATAATACGAGCAGCTGTATTTTGAACCAACTGCAGTTTATGGAGGGATTTATGAGGTAAACCATAGAGAAGAGAATTACAGACGAGATGTGACAAGAGCATTGACAAGTATGGCGGTACTGTGTGGTGTGAGTGAGGAACGAAGACTGTTAATATTACGGAGATGAAAGTAGGAAGACCGAGTGATATTATTTATATGTGCTGTGAAGGACAGAGTGCTATCGAGGATGACACAAAGACTCTTAACCTGAGGGGAGGGTGTGACAACAGAGTTATCAATGGATAACGAAAGACTGGTTGGAACTGTAGTCAGTTTTGATCTGGTGCCTGTTAAAATGAATTCTGTTTTATTGCCATTAAGTTTAAGAAAGTTGTGAGTAAACCAGACCTTGATTTCACTTAAACAGTCAGAAATGGATGTGGGTGGGAGAGTAGCTGTGGGTTTGGAGGATAGGTAGAGCTGGGTGTCATCTGCGTAGCAGTGAAACTGGATGTTATGCTTCCTAAAAATATTACCTAGGGGTAGGAGATAGATGATAAAAAGTAAAGGACCCAGGACAGAGCCTTGGGGTACACCGGAATTAACTGGAGTAGATACGAGGGTGGGATTAGGTAAATTTATTTTGCTTAACCTCTGGAAGGATTCAAGCATCAATGTTCATTTTTAACTAATGACATTTCTCCTTTTTCTTTAGGAACCCTGTTCGCCCAGAAGTCTGGTGGGGCCCCGGGGCCATCTGTGTCTGCTGCTACTGCTACTGCTGTTTCAGCCTCCCCTGCTGGAACCAGCGCAAGCTTTGGTTTTTCCGCACCTCAGGCCCAGAGCCTCAGCCCCGCATCCTCCTCCTCCTCCAAGGGTCCCGGCTCGGCTGAGCCGACCCCCACCGGGTCACCCTAACTCAGGCTGCCCTTTGTACCTTCTCCCCAGGCCTCTGCTCCTGCAGGAGGCCCAGCATGAATATACAGTACAATAAGAAACCGAAAAGAAACTGTTGCACAACAAATACCTCATCAACCTGTCTTGGCTGTCCAATCATGAACACAGAGCCTGAAAATTTAATGATATATCCAAAATAAATTGCTATGCATTTTATTTTGATCTAACACACACACACACACACACACACACACACACACACACACATGCACGCACATACACATAGGAACACAACACTACAACCACATCATGCACAGACACACATCACATATATATACTTGTTAATCCTAATCGACATGCTAAACACAATCAGCTCAGCCAAAACCCACTGACAGGTGTAGTCACAACCGAACTTGAAAAGTTTTATCTTAGAACATTTTGTTTGTTTGTTGCCATTTTGTTGTCTTTTTTGATTTTGTGTTTTAGAATGATTTTTTTTTTAGTTTTTTTTTTTTTTTTTTTTTTAGTTTTTCTCCTTTTACATACCTCAAATCAAATAACCTGCAGTGGTGTCTTTACCTCAGGAGCTGTAGTATATTTAACCTGAATCAACTTTATTTTTATATTCTTTTTGACCTAGTTGCAATCAGGGGAAGTTGGGTAACTGTCACCAGTGGAAACCTGTGTACAGAGCACCCCCCCTCACAGTGATGGGCCTCCAACTGGGGCTGCTCAGGTGTCTTCAACGTGCTGTGGCGTCAAACTGGTGATGATCTGATACTGTAGATCAGCAGATTAAATACCTCATTTCATCCTTTCAGCTGCCCTCAGTTGAGCTCTTGAGAAGTCCATTAGAAAGGTTGCAAAGCTAAAGTTTAAGTAGTTTCAGCTCCACGTGCGCGCACAAAGTTGGGTTAACAGTAACAGGCCCGTTAGAGCTTGCGATTTGTGTTTCACCCATAGCGGTACAGAGAGGTAATACTGAGGCATTCCTAGCTCCTGCAGACCAGATTTGAGTTTGTTGTTCCCCTATTTTTATTTTTTTGTGTGCATCCTTCCTCCAGCTGAATGTCGAGTTGGGTGGCATCGTCATCTCTGACCACACATTGGCCTCTCTGCTTTGGGGAGGGGGGGCAGCGTCTCTCTCAGGAAAAGCAATGTGACAACTGCAAGGAATCACTGTCAGTTTAAAAAGACACAAAAAAAGAGGATTAATACGTGAAGAATGCACAAGCCTATGTGACTGTTTCAAAAATACCTCATCAGACTCTCTGAAAAGGAGAGTAACACTACATACCTCAAAAGGCTGTGAAGCCATCGAGACTTGACGCCCCGAATCCTACGTGAACTGAAACTGTTATGGACGTGCTGTCACACTGCTGGTGGTTTTTGGGGACAAAGAAGTGGGATGGGCTTGATATATTTCTCCTGTATTTACTTGTAGAACGTGTTTCATGCTTGCTTCTTCTTTGTTTTTTGTTTTTTTCCCCCTTTTTTAGGTTCATCAGGTTGTCTGAGAAGAATGATATATCTGAGGTGCTTTTTCAGCAGAGAGGAACAGACAAGTTATTTTTTCATTGACATGTTAATTTTCTTTCTTAAAAAAACAAAACAAAAAAAAAAACCAATGGTGTTTCCATAGGGGTAAGAAAACAACCTTAAGTTTGACTGTGTATGTTGAAATTGCATCTTTTTTGTGACAATGGCAAAATCATGATATGCATTTGAACAATCATGTGACCAGTGTTTGTTTGTTTTTACACCTCCATCCTCTGGTTATTGCACAGCTACATACCAAAGACTAGCACAGTCAGTCCTTATGAACTCTTTGTACAATCCTGCTAACAGGATGCTGATGCACAGCAAGCAGGTCTGTGTTGGACTGCAAAAGGTGTCTCTTTCAGACTCTTTCAAACTGACTGAGGTTTTTTTTTCACAATTAGTTAGTGGAAAGTGCATTTAAAACTGTAAAGACTGAAAACCCAATTACATGACTTGTACAGGTGGGCATATTCGACCCTTTTAACAGATTCCATTATTTAAAACTGAAGGCCGGATACAGTGGCCTCATTAACAGTTGCATTTGAATAGTTTGTTTAACCTGTTTGTGCAGTCCCTCACAGACAATGTGGACAGTAGCCCGCATTTTCTTTTATCAATTTACCCCAGGCACAGCTTGATTATGATGAACATGTTATTGTAGGATGCTTTTCTCCCTTTAAAGATTTTTTTAAAAGCATTGAAACCCCACAAAAGAACAACATTTTCTAGCTTTACTTGTGTTGAATGTAAGGCATTTTAACTGTTTAGACCTTTTTACGCCTAGTGTGGTCTGAGGTGGGCAGCTTTGTTGCTTTTCTTAGATTGTATTTTAGCAATTATGTGTCAGGTTTTGCAGTGCAGATCGCAGGTCAGGGTTTAAGAACCTTTGAGAACTGCGCTGTTAGTCTGTCAGTATAGCCTTCGCAACCTTGTATGACACATAACTGTATTTTATAAAAGGTGAGGAGTATAGATGCTGCCTTAAAATTAGTTGCTGGTGAGATGCAGTCCATGCAGGCTTCCCTATGAAAGTTTTTCTCTTCAGGCTTAATCGTTTTGCTGCCCCCCCCCCCCCCCCCCCCCCTTTTTTTTTATTTTATTTTAAAAATCACACGTTAGACACAAGTTATCCCTCAGTTTCTTGTGTTATCAAGTGAGTTTTGATATTTATTTGTTTTTTCCCTTTTCCTGGTGGACCTTGCTTTTAGTAACAATCTGCATTATTTAGGCTGCCACTAAAATATTTTCTGTTTTCCAAGTCCATTCTTTCTGTTTCTTGTGCTCATTCTAAGCAATGACTGTTTGATGATGTAGCTTCACTGCCTTTGTACATTAGTGTGTTTGTGTGTGTGTGCAAGCAGGTGCAGTATATTGAGTAAGTAATAACATTAAAGGCACTGCAGGTGGCGCCACTGGTGAATTTTTTTTTTTTTTTAATGCTGAATGAGGAGGTGAAAAATGACTTTTAAGAAATATTTAAGTAGATAAGGTTTATCCACATTTTTCTGCTATATACTCGTACAGTTCCGGTTTGTTCCGAGGTTGAAGGGCATTTTTGGTGGTTCCTCATAGACTGAGTAAAGGGTCACTTTTCTTCCTCAGTGTTTGCTTCAACCCGGCAACCACTCTGGTCACTGTCTTTCAAGGCTCCTGTCACTTGCCACTTGTATGGATAGGTGCATTATGTATAATGTGTTGTGCCTGTATACCTGCATCCATGTGTGGAGTGTGAGTGAGTGTGTGTGCCCCCCCTCCACTTCTTCATACCACATTACCTCAGGGCAGGGAGCTGCATTCAGTGTTGCATACGATGTTGAAGCTGCATTGAGGGATAAATGCTGATAGAAGCTGCGGTCACTTCACAGAATGCTACTTTGGATTTGGTGTCTCTTTTCTTTTTCTTTTTGTCGTCAATAACTGCATTATGGCAAGGTCTCGTTACTCAGGAAGCTGTGAAGTTGGAAGTATGCGGAACCTTTTGATTTTGGAGTCAGTTCAATTTTAAATTGTTTAAAAACTAACCTGATCTGTGTACAAACAGGTGCATATGCAAGTGGTTATTGAATACCTCATTTATCAATTTTATGTTGTTTTTGGCTTGTACAATGCTCCGTATATTAATTCAACTGTGGGGTTTGTGCATATTTTTGTACTGTTATTATTATTATGGACATGATAATAATGATATTACTGATATTATAGTTTTCTCTTTGATTAAAGCAAACAAAAAATAGGACAAAACATGAATGCTTGTAAAAACTGGTTTGTGCTGATTGTATTTATGAGGAGCACTTTTCTAAAGTGGTTTTCACACATTCAGTTTTGTTCATATCAGTTAATATAAAGATATGGTTCTCAGGGCTTTTAACTTGTATGTCATGATAAAGTTTTACTTTATATCCTATGTCCCTGTGTGTTGGCTAGTTGCTTTCTTTCCCCCTTTTTCATCTGAGATCACCATATAGGAACACACTAACATGCAATCAACACTCTTGGGGGGGCTAATTGTACATTTTTGCCTTGAAGCTTAAATATTGAAAAGCATTTTTACAATCCTTCAAGTTAATTTCCAGTAAAGCTAACTTTCTCTTCGTAAACAGTCCTTATTAGGTTAAGTCATTTCAATACCAATACCAAGAAGTACAGTATTGTGCAAAAGTGTCGAGTCACCCTTTGTTTCTTTATACTTTGCTTCACTAAATGGCTAGGGTGTCTTCTTTGTTGTTCTTGTTTTCTTAGGTGATCTTCAAGATTTTGAAAGACAGCAGGTCATGTGGAATCAAGAATATGCAAATGTTAAATTTTTGATTTGAACTGTAAAACACATTGGAGGCCGTGTCATGGCTTGGGCCTGCATTTCAGCCAGTGGCAGTAGGGATGTAAAAGTAAAAGCAAGCTTTTGCCTCACTATTATTCAGGCACTGTGTGATCTTGACAGCAAATGGAATAAAAGTCAGCAGGCCTCCAAAGACTAGCGTTGAATGTCCTTCGAGAAGCCTGGAGAACATTTCTGAAGACAACTTAAACAAATTATACAAAGGCTTGCTTGAGAGAGTTCAGACTATTTGGAAGAATTAATGTATGTAGTAATATCAAATATAGAATTCTACACACTCTGTTTTATGTCTTATATATTGTATTTTCATATATGCTTACACATTTAAATAAATAGCTGCACCTATTGTATTTCCTCTTTTTACTAGCAAAATAGAAATAAATGCGAGGTGGCTCAAGGTTTTTGCACAGTACTATGTCTCAAGACTGAAATCTTTGGTTTAGCAGTGTGAGTTGTTATTGGTTTCTCAAGGGACTATGAAGACACAACACTTGCAAACCAGCAAGTTCCAGGAACATTGTGTTCAGGAAATAATGTAATACAAGCAGTAACAATTCTTATCTTTCCATCAGCCCAGTGTGTTTCATAGACTTAAAAAAAAAAACACAAAACAAGTTTATTGATCATTAACAAGCAAACATGAATTTGTATTTTGAGTTGATGAACGTGGAGCTGTGGGAACTGAGAAGGTGACGTTATGTAGGTGGAGCCGCAATGAAGGAGGACCTGGTTATATCAGAGCTCTCATGTTAATAACTGACAGATGCTCAGGCAGATCGTTCCTGTTGATGGCCCCTTAAAATCTCTATGGTGATGTACACAGCATGTTGGGGATGATGCTGCACCATCAGATCCACAGTTTGGGGGCAGTCTGCCCTCTCCAGTCTGCCCCCAAACTGTGTCTCCAGTCTTGAAGTTCTTAAACTCTTCCTGAGTCAATTTATTCAGCCCTTCAAAAGCAGCACTTTGATCTGTGCTCGACTTTTACACTTTATAGTATGTGTCATAGACTGATATAAATAGTCAATGGTGCATAGATGTGAAAAGTGTTTGCCACTTTCATGGTTCCTTTTTTTTTTTTTATTTGCATATTTGTCACATTTCAGATCCCCATGTCATTACTTGAAATGGCCTAGTCGAAGTCCTGACCTGAAGCCAATTGAGATGCTGTGGCATGACCTTAAATAGGCAGTTCACACTTTAAAACCCTCTATTGTGGCTGGATTATAACAATTCTGCAAAGATGAGTGGCCTAAAATTCTTCCACAGTGCTGTAAAAGACTCATTGCCAGTAATCACAAACACTTGATTGCAGCTGTTGCTGCTAAGGGTGGCCCAACCAGTTATTAGATTTAGGAAGCAACCACTTTTTCACACAGAGCCATGTAGCTTTGAAATTTCATGTCCTTCCCCTTAATAATAAACACTTTCATTTAGAAACTGCATTTCATGTTAACTTGTGTAAACTTTTGTATATTTGTGTGACAAACATACAAAAAAATCAGGAAGGGGGGAAACACTTTTTCACACCACTATACAGAAACATATGAACATATTTTTCAGGGCTGAAAAGCAGAAAAAAAACCTTAATTATTAGTAATGCCCAGAACAAAGGAGTGACTCCTATGGTTGCAAAAAAAAGTGGTTCTATAGTAATCTTAAACATGTCCACAGCTCTGTTGATTTTACGGATTACCGTCCTAATGACTTTGTCTCCATCTCTAGTTTTAAACCCTATTAAATATATCATGATGCTCACTGTTACAGCATGGTAGGGGAAAACAGAGCACAACACAAATGTGGCCCCCTGCACCTTTGCACCCACAGAAGGACCAGTGTGACCACAAAATTTGCTGTCTGGACAGCTGTTTTATTTGTCTTTTTCACACAGAACAATATTAGCGTGGGTGCAGCTAAAACAACAAGCAATATATATATATATATATATATATATATATATATATATATATATATATATATATATATATATATATATATATATATATATATTATATATATATATATATTATATATATTATATATATATTAAAAAAAACAACAGCAACAACAACAATGCAACACAAAAATGAATTAACCTAGCACGTGGCAAGGCTGTTGAAAGAAAAAGACTACACCTACCAGGACTGCTTGTAAAAAAATACATATTTTGAATATGTACAAAATTGCTGCCACTTTGCAAGTCAGAAAACACACACACACACACACCACTATAAACACATTCACACAGCACCCACTGACTAGAAATCAGGAAGTAGAGGGAACTGGTCTTTTTTGGTCCTAATTTAAAATTAGCACTTCAGTCTCCAATCAATGTCCAGCTGCTAAATAGAGCTTGTGAAATCTAAAACATGGAACAGAATTCAGTTCAGTTCAGTTCATTTTTATTTCAAACATTTCAAACATGTGCCTTCACAATCATTACAAAATATCATTCCATTATTTGTTTGAAAAGGAGTAGGCTGAAGTATTTACTTATTTGTCCCTACCCCCTCAAGTTTTACCTCTCATTCATTTAATTTTTTTTGTCTTAAATTAAACAAACAACATATGAAACATATAAACATATGAAGTAAAACAAAACATAACATACATAAATCAAAAACAAGAAATTAGCAAGCCCCACCACAGTATAGTTTCTTTCATATGAAAAATACAGAATGTGTATATTTGCAGATACACAAGTTATGGAAAAACAACAAAACAAAACAAAACAAAAAAACAACCAAAAAAGAACCGCAACACCATTTCCAGCAACATTACCGTCCTGGGTTAACCCCGTTTTCTTCATTTTTATACTTATTTAAAATTAGGTTTTTATATTTTACTTTAAACTGTTTTATGTTTTGACTGTCTTTTATTTCTTCTGTTAGACTGTTCCATAATTTAACTCCTGCAATTGAGATTGACATAGTTCTTAAAGTTGTTCTAGCACTTTGTATTTTTAAATTCCATTTCCCTCTTAAGTTATACCCACCTTCTCTTTCTATGAACAATTTACAGATTTCTTTGGGAATGAACAACACCACGTTGTACAAGGTAGAATAATATGGTATAATGATAATATTTTACAGTCACTTTGTTTATTATGATCGCCATTACTGCAACAGACTGACAACCTGTCCAGGGTGCACCCCGTCTCTCACTGTTTTACAGCTGGGATAGGTTCCAGCCTTCTGTGACCGGGACCCCCATTCAGTGTCTGCAGAACAGGCTTCACTACCCTATGATTGTATTCTCATTGGCTGGCATTTTTTCTAGAGTAACTTTTTCCCAGTCAGAATGTCACGTTAAGTTTCACAGTGTCATAATGATGACATTGAAAATACTCAGGCGGAACATTCAATAACTGGTGTGTAGCATTACAATATGTACATTCAACTTATATGCAACTTCTGGTATAAAAGTTAATTACTTATAAACTGTGTGTGTGTGCTTTTTCAATACAGGTATGTTTTAAGGAAGGTAAATATCACAGTTCCTCTGAGACTGAAACATGGAAATGATTCATGGTGGCAGCTATTCTCTTTTTAAAGATTTAGTCAGGTTTTGACGAACTAAACTCGGTATAAAAAAAGGAAGGAAGCTGTGGCATAAAAAAGAATTATCCTTATATGGAAAAACTATGTACACTATATAAGATTTGCTTATGTATGTTTTTTTAAACGTACAGATCAGTTCAAAAGCTCAAAGTTCAAAAGTGAAATTCACTGATACTGAATAGATTATGAAAGATTTGCATGAAAACACACACACACATGCACAGACACAAACCTGTATTGCATTCACAACCTCCATCTACAAACAGCCCCACACATCCATCCACCCAGTGGTCAATTTCATTAAGGTTGGCATATTTAAAGGTAACAAGGCCGACCGAAGTGCAAGTTTAAAATAAGCAAAATAAAACCACTGATCAAAAAAAATAAATACAAAAAAGATAAAAGCAAACAAATGAAATATAATTAACTACAAATAATTTATGGCCTGCGATTACTAAATGTGGAAAAGCTTGCTGTGTTGGGCCAAATTAGAAATCAGAAAGTGAGTATTTTGGTAATTTTGCAGCACAGCATGAATTTAATAACACACTGTATTCTCTCCTGTATTTTGCTAGGCATCACAGAACAAAAGATCTAATAAAATTAATTTGGCATTTGTACTTTGTACTGTCAGCTCAAGTATTTGGCAGTGCAGCAACTTATTTGCAATTTGAAACCTGAGGGACAAAAAAATGTGTTGATGCAGAAACAGCCTTCAACAATAGCTGCTATTAACAAAAGATGTGTGAATGTTAAAACTGACACAGGGTCTCAGTCTTGTGAAATCTAACGCTTGAGGTAGCAGACATGACAGGATTTTTTAAAGTGCGAAACATACATTCAGATAAAATTTCACATTACAGGAAACCAATGTAACATTCAGTGCTGTGAAAAAGTATTCACTTCCACATTCGTCACACTTAAATGTTTCAGATCATCAAACAAACTTTAGACAAAGGTTCACTTAAATAGAGCCTGTCTGACAAAGAGAAGCAGCTAACAGATCTCAAAAAGCAACCCATCAGGCCACAATCTAAAGACACAGCTGAGAAACAACATAGTGGTGGGAAGTGTGATTGTCTGGGGACTAGCCATAACAGAACCATGAATTCTGATCTCTACCAGAGGATCCTGGAGGAGAATGTAAGGCCATAAATTAGTAACCGGAAGCTCAGGTGCACTTGGGTTATGCAGCAGGAGAATGATCAGAAACACACTAGCAAATTCCTCTGTGATTGGCTCAAGGCCACTCCACAAAATAATGTGTCTGATTTAAAACAATTATGCAAAAAAGAATGGTCAAAAATGTCTCTACAGTGATGTGATTGCCAATTATTGCAATTACTTGATTTCAGTTCTTGCTGCAAAGGTTGGCAGAACCAGTTACTTTTTCACAAAAAACTTAAAAAAAATCAGAAAGGGGCCAAATATTTTTTCACAGCACGTCAATAACAGTAAAGATTAGAAATAGAAAGTTTCATAATGCAACATGTGCATGAATAAAAATGCTCTAAAACACTGGCAGTCTTTTCAAAACACATAAGGGCTTCTTAGCAATTTGTAAAGAAAGAGTTAAAAGAATGTTTACATTTTCATACAATTCATAAGGTCATTATTTGTTTAAAAAAACGACATATATTGCAGAGAGTTGATATTGCACTGGAAAAACCAAACAAAATAACGCGAATGGCTTGCATTACCTGTCTGAGCCACAGCTGTTACAGATGTTTACACAGATGTTGGAAGTGCAGTTAATTAATGGAAGGAAAGAAACAATAAATGTCACTGAAAAAACAGTAATTGTAACAAATTTCGGATTTTAGACAATCACAGATTCAGCCTCTAACTTACATCACTGAGGAACTAAAAGGACAAACTCTTAATCAGAGCCATCATTACACAAACCCAGATCACTGGGCTTGTCTTTCGGCCCTCTGCCTTATTCGGCCACAGTTGTTGGTACTGTTGGGTCTTCGCGTCATTCTCCACCTGTAGTTCGTACTGTACCAGGACTTTACTGTAACCCATCTCCTGTGATATACATTTGTAAGTTCCCTTGCACTCACTGTCCATGTTGTCAATCAGATAAAGGCACTGCTCTTTCTCCGAGCTACAGGCTGTAGAGTTTTCATCGTGCTGCCAACTGTACTGAGCATGACGGGATGACACTGGGCATTGAAGGAAATACTTTGAGTAACGTGGGACTGGGACTGGGTCACCTGTATAATTTGATGCTGTGGAAACAACAGAAGAGGGACAACTTCAGTTCTGCTTTTCGTTTTGTCTGTTTATTTTTAAACCAGTCAGATTTCAAATGTAGTGTAGTTAACCTAAATCAAACTGGTTTCCTTCCCTCAGGTGAATGTTCATATAAGGACCAAGGGCAATGTAGCTTTAAAGCAAACAACAGAGAAAATGCGGTTGTATATTTTAACAATCATTGTTTACATAGTGTAAAACTGACATTGTGTCTATTTATGCATTTGAGTTTTCCACTGCAGTCAGCTCAACAAATACCTAATGGTGTGTAAGTGTTTCAGTTGTTAATTATAGAATATAAAGCATAAGAGAACTTCTCCTTTTAAAGCCTTCAAGTTAAAAGAGGAAATTGATCAGCTATAAGGGTTGGAAGTATTTATAAAGAATAACAGAATAAAATAGAAGAACTATATCATATGCAAATAAACATAAAAGGATTACTATGAGATATTATTAATGTAAATTATTTAAATTTTAAAGGGTAAATGTTTGTAATGATGAAAGCACAAGTTGTGGAATAAAAACTTTTTTTAGTAACTCAGATAAACATGATCTTAAGATGTTGATAAGATTAAAACTGAAGCACATTTGACCACAGATGGCACCAATGATGAGTATCATTGCAGAAGCGTGTGGCATACAGATGCACAGCTATAAGAAGAAACAAATCTAGTTTTTGTTCCCCTTAACGTGTGACCTATTTGGCGAGACAGGAAGCTAAACTATGATGAATAAAGGCTATGCTGTCTGCTGTGCGTTTGAATCCCCCTTGCATATGGAGGAATACAATGTGCACACTCTCACCTACCAAGCTATTCAAATGAGTCTTATTGGCTGGTGGTAACTGGTTTCTGGTTCTGTCTTGAATTTGCGGTTTGCATCAATTTGCTGGAAAATTTGTGTGTTACATTACTTGTGTAGGTTTTCTGAAATATGTCACTCAAAAATGTGCTGCGAGTGTATTAATTTATCCTTTTAACATACATTTTGCCGTATTTGAAATGTTTGATTAGTGTATAGACAGAGCTTGTGTTACTTGTGTTGCTGCTGTTGATTTTTTTTGTTTTTGCTTTGTATATGAGGAAACAGCGCCATGGGTTACTAACGGAAACCACAGAGGAAGCGAGAGCGGGGTCTTTATGCGCTTGCATATGCTCATACATCTACACAGTATATTTTGCAAAGACTTTTATAACTTTATAAGAGATCAGTTTCCTACCTATAATTGAATTATGTATAAGTGTATTGTGATATTTTTCCATTCACTTATTTTGCTCTTGTTTTGACTCTGCTAAAGTAGCTTTACACAATTCACACCAATATAAGATAAAAAAAAAATCCTTATTTTTCTTTCATGCTGTCCATTCTGCATTTAAACAATCCACATTTTAGCCATTTTTCCTCTAATGCCAGTCAACAGACTTTACTGCTCAACTGCATTGACTCAGCTCTTTGTGAGAGTTTGTCGAGTTAGTTAATAATTAACCACATTTAAAATATTTTTTTACATGTACGTTTGATAATTACTGTTATGACACCAGGCACTTCTTTATCAGTCAGTTTTATAATAGAGGAAGAGAAACTGAACTGAAGGGCTTCTTCATGATCTGGTATAAGTTAAATAAAGATTATTTTGAATGGCAAACCATTCAAATCTATTCAAGTGAACCAAAGACAGAAAATAGGAAATTACGATCATGCTCCTGGGCTACAGCTAAAAAGGCCCTTTTACTCAATCTTAGATTTTTAGACTACCTAATAAAAAATAATACATTTATATTATATAATAAAGCCAATAGTGTATTTCTTAAATATCAGATAAATATATAAACAGTTAAAGGACAGTTAATGATAACACTAACAGGCCTCACAAACTGTGTTTAGTTTTTGTATTAGGTTTCTGAACTAGCATCACAAAAGATAAGAAAGGGAGAGGATACATTTGGGTAATTTTCAGCTAAGAAAGTACCAACTACCAGTGTATACAGCACTGTATTGTTTTGTGGTGCATCTAATAGCTCTTGTGTTCGGAATACAGGAAAATAAAATTCAAATACCCCCAAAATATTTAAACAATTCCTTCTATGATTGTTCATAGACTATCGTTTGATCTTTGGGTTTTTCCTCTGCTATGCAGGGTCTTCACCTTAAAGTGTCCCAAGATTAGTTTTGTTGTGAATAGGCATTATGCAGTAAAGTAAAACTGAAATGAATTTAAATACCATTGTGCTCATTACAGACGGAAAGGTCCCCAGTGGCTGCATCATGCCAGCTCCCCCTGAAAAAGATAATGTATGAGTAAATTAGGCCGTATGGAATGATTATGCTTAACAATCGATTTAAAAAAATTAACATGTTACTGGAACCAGTGGAAAGTTTTGATCTGTGTATATTGTTTTCTAACTAAAACATCTTTGATTAGAAAATAATTTTTGGTAGTGTGTAAGATAGTCAATACCAACTTCAGTATTTTTCATTCACACAACACTCTTTGACTGTACTGGGATTTTGAAGCAAAAGGAAATCTAAACAGATCAAAAGAAAAAAAGTGGAATGATTCAATAACTGTAACATTACAACATATAGTACTGTCCCCACTCATAAATGTGCTCCAAGAGAGCTTCCACATCTACATGGTTTGGAGTTTTTAGGAGTTTTACTATTACTAATATTCTGAAATTTGTTATCCCTCTTAACTGTCAAGAAAAAGGGATTTCTCCCCATCTGTGGGCAACTTAGCCTGATCTTTTCATAAGTGGAGGATTAATATGAAGTGAACCTTGACAACATTTTATCAGAGAAAAAGATCCTTAGCGGTTAGTAATCTCCCACATAAAACGAAAAAATCATCTGCATGTGTGGAGCTGCAAAAACCCAGCTGTACTTTTGCATGCAGTGTGGTTGTGTTTGTAAGTTTGTTGGTTGAGGTTTGAGTAGCACTAATTTTACCTCACTAGACCCTGTTCTCTTTTCACTATAATGTTGTGTAAATGTTCCCATTTACAGTTAAAGGTGCCTTCCCTTTTAAGAGGTAAATTTCATCTTCAAGTCAAATTTCTGTGGAACAAAACTAGAATCACAAAGTGAGAATGAAAATGCCAGTGCATTGATATAATTCAATATAGTTCCTATAAAGGTATTTACAGAAATTAACAAATTGCCATGTGAGAAGAAAAATGTTGGGAAAGTTTAAGTGAACACATCTCTTTAGAATGAAAAAAAATTCTCGTGTCATTATCAGACTTATGTTGAAAAACGTAATTTCCTTGATAGTTTGCGTAGTATGCTTTTTTAAACCCGCATTTCCTGAAAGATAACAGCTGCTGAATGTGAAAAACAAAATCACACATTTTTTTACAGCAACGCATTTCTAAGTGTACAAACCTAGTGCCATTTCTGAATTGCTGTGCTTAATAATAAGATTAACAATAGCATTACTTTCATTGAGCCATGCAAATGATCAGAATTACGCTCATGGATGAGCAGGGCTGTGGACCACAGAGAAAAGGATTTGTTATCCCGATCAATGTGACAATGTTATTAGTTCATCTGTGTCAAAGGAGCTTGCAAAGAAAAGCGTCTGGACTTCTTTAAGTTACTTGAAGACGTTTCACCTCTCATCCGAGAAGCTTCTTCAGTTCTAAGGTCAAATGGTGGAGAGTCCCAGATATAAACCTAGTGGGAGTATCCCCCCACAGAGGGACAAAAGGACCCCCTGATGATCCTCTAATCGCCTGAGCCAAGGTGTGAAACTGGGTGTGGGTCCCAATCAGCCAGAGTTTCGGGTGAGTTCATTGTGAAACCTGGCCCCACCTTATCATGCGAATTCCTGAGATCAGATGGCCCAGGATGTGAGTGGGCGTCCTTTTGTCCCTCTGTGGAGGGATACTCCCACTAGGTTTATATCTGGGACTCTCCACCATTTGACCTTAGAACTGAAGAAGCTTCTCGGATGAGAGGTGAAACGTCTTCAAGTAACTTAAAGAAGTCCAGACGCTTTTCTTTGCAAGCTCCTTTGACTACGATGACCTGGATGACTGAGAACCTTCACAGACATAGTTCATCTGTGGACTGATTTGCATGAAAAATGCATGACTAGAATGAGGCTTGGATCCAGGAATTTTTGGAAGGACTAACATTGCAAAACAGGGAAAAATGTGACATTTTGCATCATATCTTCACAAATGCATCTTAATCAAGTTGGAGAAAAAAAGGGGAAATTAGTGCACGCTGTCTTGATGTTCAAGAAAATGTCACGAACTAATATAGATATCCATCTGAATCCAGGTATTCAGTCCTTGCAAGGTGTGCAGGGAAATATTCTTGTTTTTTTCAGTCTGAGTCTGCCAGTGTATGCACAGACAAGTCTGGAAAGTCACAACAGACTGGAGGGCCTGCAGGCATCTGGAGGGAATCTTGCAATCACCCACCAATGAAATATGCGTTACTCATACTAAGGTAGACACATGCACACTGTAGACATGGAAACTGACATATTCTTAGAGCTCAGGTACTGTTTAGTTGCCAAAATCCTTATTGCATACATGTGACACAATATCCTGTACTCTACTAAAACAAAATGTCTTGACACATGGCTGCATTTAACTGATTTGTGGTTACTGGTCCAATTAAACTGCCTGGAGTTGGCTGTTATATTCTTTGTTGTTGTCTGTGAAGGTTCTCAGTCATCCAGGTCATTGTAGTCTAAGGAGCTTGGAAAGAAAAGCATCTGGACTTCTTTACGTTGCTTGAAGATGTTTCACCTCTCATCCGAGAAGCTTCTTCAGTTCTAGGGTCAAATGGTGGAGAGTCCCAGATTTAAACCCTGTAGGAGTATCTCCCCAAGAGGGACAAAAGAACCCCCTAATGATAAAAAAAGAGGCCATTTATGTCCACTGTGAGTGACCATCTTTGAACAGAGGTGGTGGCTTACGACACCAACTGTCTGCATCTATAATCCAGTTTTGAGTTCCCTTCCCAGACGCCTTAACGCCCACTCACATCCTGGGCCATCTGACCTCAGGAAATCACAAGATAGGGTGGGGCTAGGTTTCACAATGAGCTCACCCGAAACCTTGGCTGATTGTGACCTACACCCGTTTTCGCACATTGGCTCATGTGATTAGGTAGAGGATCTATAGGGGGTCCTTTTGTCCCTCTTTGGGGGATACTCCCACAGGGCTTAAATCTGTGACTCTCCACCATTTGACCCTAGAACTGAAGAAGCTTCTCGGATGAGAGGTGAAACGTCTTCAAGAAATTCCAGACACTTTTCTTTCCAAGCTCCTTAGACATTCTTTGTTGTTCTTCTATGTTTCTCTATGCTATCTCTAACTCTAGTAGTGTCTAAGACCATACAATATAAAATGCATTGAGATCACTCTCTTTTGTGAACTGGCACTATGTAAATGAAATTTGCTCAATTTAATGCACATTATCTTGTTTTGGTATATGTGCTCTTTAATCTATGAGTAATATACAAAATATACTCATGATTTTCTTGGTTATTTATGTTAATATTTTCTCAGTTGAACAAAAGTCACCTGTTGGCTGATACCTGATCGGTACACAGAACACTAGTCTTTCATAAAGCAGTAGAGCTACAGTAGGACAAATTCACAAACGGCTCCAAGTGTCAATATGTGCTGAAATATTGTGACAACATGATTTACGGGACATTGTAATTCCCGAGTGTTGCTTCATCCTGGATTAAGTTTGCAATGACTCATCTGTCGAGCTTTGTCAGGTGGCACAAGGCAAAAAGTACACTAATGATGTTGCATAATCATTTATACTCTTCGGGGCGTGCGAGCACGACTTTGTAGTATCTGAATCAAACCTGTGTATGATTCAAAAGGTACACTAATGAGTAATAATCCATCATACAAAATGTAATCAAATGGAAAAGTCTCTTTTTTTTAAACTTGTTTTATCAGTTTTAATCTTTTAACTTTATGCATCAAGCAAAAATTTAATTATATGCAACATTCTCTGACTTGAATAAATTAGTTTAACATTTAAACCTATTTTCTGCACATTCCAGCACATAAAATAAAATATTTTTTGTGTTTACACTCACTCTTTCAAATAGATGCAAGTAAAACACAGCAGAAAATAAATAAAGTCAAAGACTCAGCGGTCCTGTTGCTCTATTTTCACCTGTAAAGCAGGACTGCGGTAGGTGGAGGTTTACCCCGGTGCAGGTGTGCCGCGGTCAGTTGAAGAATCCGCGAGTTTCTCTGTGAATTTCCCATTACGTCGTTGCGCACTCGGTGCTTGCTCGGAAGTTTAGGGTTTTTTTTCGCTGTAAAAAGTTTTCTTCCCACGCACAACGGACGCTAATGTTTTTGTCACTTTTTATGGAATCAAACTCAAAGGTCAGTACTTCCACGCTTTAAACGCTGCACGCTCATACTCTCTCCCACAATCGATATATGATCCACTGTTGATCTGCACACAGCTGTTGTCACCAACGGTGCACTCGCTTATGTCACTGTCATGAGACATTCTCGCAAAAAAAATCACGGCTTTAGTAACGCAGTAATGCAGCGTTCCTACGGGAAAGTAACGGTAATCTAATTACCGATTTTGCAATATTAATCCCTTACTTTACTCGTTACTTGAAAAAAGTAATCAGATTACAGTAACGTAACGCGTTACTGCCCATCTCTGGTCATATTTGGTATTAGTAATGTTGGTATTAATAAACAGTCCTGATTCTGCTTTCATTGCCTTTTGACTGTTGACCATCAGCAGCAGTAGTAATGGGCAAAGAAACATACCAGCATAGGCAAAGAAAATTAAGGTGACTAAACATGAATATAAAAAATGAACATATTTCATATTTCTGTTTAGGGAAGGAAAAGCATTCAACACAACTGTGAAGCTGACTTGTTGTTCGCTTGTATGACTTACCTCAAATAAGGTAAACACTTATTTTAATTTACTGTTGGAAACATTTAATGCAATTGTTGGCTGTGAAGAATTATTCTTCATATTTTATAGATACGAGTTCCATAAAGCTCTGAGGTCTTACTTTGTCTCACGTATGCACTGGGTGCCATCCCAGCCACAGTAAGGATCTCTGGATAACATACAGTCCTGGCAGGTATCTCCATACTGGGAACAGTCTGCTACATCAAGTTGGACCAGTTGACTTCCATTGTTCACATACAGCTTTTTCTGTAATGATGGACAGGTTTTCTTAATGTACTGGGCTTTTTCGTAAAATTCATTGGAAAATAAGATTGAAATGATTTCAAAGTTATTGATTAGATGCTACAGTAGATTCTTTAGGAGATAAAATTGTTAATTTTTCCCCTTTCGTCCACAAAAACCATTTATTCCATATGAGTAATCTTTGTGGTTTGATTGGGACATTGGTTACACAGTGATCATTGTTACTCACAAAGGTAGACTGAAGGATGATGCTGAGAACGTGTGCTTTTTGTTTGAATGGTTGATACTCAGCAATTACAAAGGTGTGACTTTCATTCTGCAGCACCTTATGAATCCCTCCATTATCTGTGGAAAGACACAATGGGGGTGAGGGGTGAGGGAGGAAATGACTAACAGTTAAAAACTGTCTAACCACTCTAACCCACCTCTGCCATCCCACTCACTCTCTGGATCTGTTACCTTATATGATACTACATTTTGTCTTCAGAACCTGTATAAACTCATCAAATAAATTTGTTAACCAGTGACTAACTGTGATCTCAGCACCACACACATCACAAGGCGCAATCCACTCTGTATAGTAGCCTGTGGGGTAGTCATTCAACAGTCACATCTAACTCATCACATACTTTAATACTCTTCTGATCATATTTAGAAAAGGCTGACTTAGTAGTCACAGAGATCAAAGTACAAACAGCGTGCATTGACTCAACATGTTATTTTAAGGGGAACTGGAGTAAAAGGAAAACCAAAAAAGTGTCAGGGCCAGCGGGGGCAGACCGTGTGGAGAGTGTGTGTGGTGGAAGTGGAGACACATGAGAACACAGCTGACTCAAATGAAACATAATGACAATACAGAGGAGAGTAATACTAACTACAATGAACAAAGAACACCAGACTCTTACAGAATAAAACAGGAAACACGGAGACATAGACATGGAGATTAAACATGACATGAACTTAACCGCATAGACATGAAACGTAGATGCAGGAACCAGGGAGACTGAGTACAGGCGGAGATGACAGAAATAACTAAGAAATAAGGTCTGAACAGCAACCTAGAATTTAACTAGATTGAAAATGAATACAAAAAATACATAAAACTCAAACACTGGGTCACACGACCCAGTACCGTGACAAAAAGCCTGTTATGTCAACATAAAAAAGGAAAAAGAGGAAGTTTATATCTGGGAGTTTTATGTTACATTCAGATTGTGCCACACCTGTTCTTCTACTTGTCACCTTTGTGTGAAGACCCCAGCAGGTGTGATCATACAGGAAACTTTCGGTTTCTGGTTTTGCAGGTTACACCACCCACCTACGTTTGCCCTTTAGTAAATAATTCCTCTTCATTACAACCCAGTCCCACTCAGTCTGTTCCGATGTGTGCCTTATTTTACTAGACATATACTAGTAATGACTACTTTAATATTATGTCCTGTTTCTACTCACCTTCCACTGTAGACAAACACACAGAACATTCTTCTTAACATTTAGTATTTTATCATTTAGATTTTTTTTTACTCACTTAAAGACAGGAAGATGACGTTCTGATTACTACTTCTGCTGTTTGGTTTACTGTCAACTTGGATGTGGGTATAGTTGTGATGATTAAAGAAAAGAAGGCCAGGGTTGCCGACAGGATGAACCAACTGCTCCATCTCTGAAATCTTTTCAATCTTCTTCAGGGTGTCCACTGAAAGCTTGGAGCTATCAGGAGCGCACTGAAGAAGAAAAAAGTGCTCTATTTAATAGAGCTTCATACCACGTGTGGCCCCATTTACCCCTTGAAGATGTGAAGCCTTTTGTTTTCTCTTGCTGCATATGAAAACTTTACTCTGATAATGCTGTCGGAGTAACCATTTAAAATTCAAAAGCTGTTATAGGATCAGTGAATTAGGAGAAAATCATGTCTCTAATTTCCAAGTTACTTGTTTCAAACAAGTTTAATACACTCGATTTATTTGGCAATTTAATGAGGCCTGTGTTTACCAAAAGATATAGCTAAAAAGATCAGGCCACTTTGTGCTTTTAAGTATAATTACGCAGTTGGTTTGAAAGATATCAGCCATAAAATACATGAATCTTTGTGTAGTGGCACTGTTTGTTACACTTTTCTCTTCAGACCAGTTTAAATGTCTCATACCATCCTTGGTCTGTCCATTTGGTCTTTTTTGTAGCCATTGAAAGGAGAGTTTTCGAAGATTTTGTTGATGTCTTCAATCGTGTAGACACAGACAGCACTCATCCCCCTGCAGGGAGACTCATAGTCAGCAGGTTTGTCTGACACATTTAAAGCAAAATGGCTGGAAAAACAAAAACAGCTGACCATACAGACTGAAAAAAGGGGAAAAATAAACAGAACATGGCTTAAAACTACAGAGGACATAAAGTGTCACCTGACCAAATAAATCTAAGTTAAATCATAAAAGCACTATGAGGGTGGCATTTTTTTCTATTACAATTTTCCCAAGTTCCTGTGTTTTACTTCTGTGTAAAAATTCCAAATCAAGCAGCCAAATCATTCTGGTTTAAACCTTTGGTTACTGGTTTAACATCCATGTGATGTTAAACCAGTCATGATCATATTTTGAAAAATAAAACAGCACATGACTCAGTTACACAAACACTGAGTCATAAAAACAGACAATAACTGTATTATAACTATTATTTCATGTTAAATCAAATGTAGAAATGTGAATAATATTACCATAATAATGACATATATTAACTATGATAGAGTAGAAGCATCAAAATCAATGATAATAGTCCTACCATTCATTTCTAAAGAGTGCATAGATCTTTGTATCCTGCCATCGATCTGCATCCACAGTGGAAACATCCACCAGCTCAGAGAAATGCTGTTTTCTCTCCTGATCTCCACAGAAGAGCCTGGCATTCATCTGGGATGTCCAGGTAAACTGCAAGTTGTTCTTAGGACCACCAACATCTGTCTAGAAGCAATGGACAGTCAATCATTATGTATTTATGTTTATTTATTTATTTTTTATTGTTGGTGGCACTTAATACAAATTTTCAAACTATTTTGGTCTTACCATGCAAACCTGGGTCACAAAGGGGAGCCACATTTCACTGAACAGTCCAGTGTCTTCGGTTTTCTCCTTATAAAAGCCATAAACTCTGTTCTGGGAGGGATCCTCTTCACGTTTGCTGAGCACCAATCCTACATAATGCTGCTCTAAACATTGAAAGAGAAATATTTATTTGTCTCCAAACATTCATAGTGATGTGATTTCACTAAATAAGGTCTCTGTGGCTCTAACTTTATGAAAATACCTTTATGGTGGTTCTTTGGCCCCACTCCTGCTTTACCAAATTTGTGAATGCCAACAGATTCAACAGATCCATCAGATCCAGAGCGTGTTATGTAGAGATCTGTACTTTGTTCAGATTCTGGAACAAACAGTGGCAAATTGAGGTTTTATAGGGATGTACAAACAGGGAGAAACTAGTTCAATATTATAGTAATAGGGAGAAGAAGCAACCTTTAAAAGGGACTGATTTAAATAAAAGATGTTAGTAGTTTTGACAAAAGTACAGACTTTCTGTAAACACACAAGAAGGATTAAAATTACAGACTCATAGAAAAAGGTGAATGAGGAAGGAGGGATTCATCAGCAGATTTATTCAAAAGCATCTTGTGTGTAAAAAACTCACCTGCAAGGGCCGACAGGTCATCTTCCTTTATGTTAAATGAGCTTATATGTTTTATTAAACTCTCCTTGCATATCGGTGACTGCTCTGCCAAATTCTATTAAAAAGAAAGAGCAGTTTATCTTAATTTATCCCAACTAATGTACATCACAGATGATAAACATGTATAGCCAACACCCTGTATCTAACAGATAGTTCAAAAAAATTATAAAGCAAAAACAAATATGGCTAAACAGGAAGTGCTGTGATGTATTTGCTTTGTTTGCAGAAGAGGGCTGTTTCAATTAAACCAGAAGTAGCTTCGCTTAGTATCAACCCTGAGCAGAAACAACACAACTACCAGTTCCCAGTATTATATCAGTTCTCTGTCACAGTACTCTGTCCTACCGAGTTACAGCAAACTGTTTCATCATCAGTGGTTCCACACACAAACAACTGGTTAGCATCTTCCATAAGGTGGGCCAAAGTGATGTTATAGCTGCAATTCTAAATAACAAGATTGTTGTTAGATTTTTTGAGTGTTCAAACAATACAATTTAACAAACTACTTAATTTTGCTCTGTTTATCTGTTCACTGCTTACTTACATCACTGTTGCAATTCTCCAACCGCATACGTCTTTGATTCTGTGGAAATACATAATGCATGACTATTACTTTCCCATGATATTAATATGAAGATCCATTTATTTCAGAGCATTCAATACATTAATTTAGTGTGATTATACAGCTATGTTCTACCTTTTTCTGGTTTTTAATGTAGGTATTCAGGTATGTTTTTCCAACAGCTAAGACAGTGTCCGGTTGCTCTTTTAGAAAAATCCGCACCGGTGGATCATGAGGAAGATCTAACCTATTCATTGCAGCTTCTAGAATTAAGAATAAAAAACAAACAAACATATATTAAAGGATAAACACAGCCAATGATGTAAAATTGCCAAGCACAGCACAAGGACAAAATGTTACTGTACACATGTTTATACATGAATAACCTGTTCTCAGTCCGTCTGGTCCTGCCTGGAACATCTCCCAATATCTATAGCATGTACCACAATGAGGCTCAACAGTTAACCCATTTATGTAGTATAGTGCTGCCACTAAAGTCATATATTTTTTGTTTTTAATTATTTTTTTCCCGTCATCCTGAGAATGAATCCTAAACCCTTTGGGGATCCATTTTTGTTACTTTGTTACGCCCTCACCCACATTACAGAAATCAGAATGTGAGAGTTTTAGGTTTTTACTGTAATAAACTTGCTAATATAAGCTTTTAGTTATAAATATTACGTTTATTCTGTGTTTAAAGGTGAAGGTTTTCTTTTTGTTTCAAACTATTACTTTTGTAATCTGAGAAGAAAAGTACACATCAGCAGACGTTAGTGCTTACTGAAAGTACAGGGCGTTGACCTGATGTTAATCAACTGACTGAAGCAATTTTTTGGTTTGCACACTTTTACTGAGAAAGTCAGTGTGCTTTATAAGCTAAATTACTTCTTCTACCTGCAGCAATGACGGGGCTTTCTGAAAAATGTAATCAAAAGAGCAATGGTCTCATACGAAATAAAATGATATAAATGTTAATATTATATAATATATTAATTAGCTAAACCCAGTATGAACTCTATCAAACCCCTGAAACTGGAGAAGCTAAATGGAATTCAGTGTAAGTGTCAAAACGTGGTGAAAAAGTCAATAATTAAACTTCCACTAATTGAAACCCTAACGTCTTTATTCTTTTACATGCCTTCCTTTGTACATAGAACCTTTTAAACATTTCTTTAAATGGATGCAACTCTTTATTTCATGGGACACTTGACCAGCAAACAATGTTATGAAAATATAAATTAAAGCAACAACACATAAATATAGGAAATTAGAACAAACAAAGAACATTATCAAAGTCCAGCTTAGTAACACAATTTGCACTCTGCAGCTACAGAATTCTTTATAAGTGCTTTGGGCTCAAACACACTTGTCCCATAAACAGGAAGCAAATAAGACTTTGATGTCCGACCAAGTTGTAGAATTTGGGCACCCAGCATAAGCAGCAAGTGATAGCAACTTACATAGATAAGAAGGAAATGTATCAACATGGCTTTGGCTTTCTTACCACGATTGAGCAACTTCGTGGTATACAATGATGTCTGCAGCTGTTCAAAAACAGCCAGACGTTCCTCAAGTTTGACTCAGAAGAGCCTAAAACATCTGTGTAAAGATTCTCTTTACATGTTAACATAGCATTCCAGGTGTTATTTGCAAGTATAGAAGAAAAAACTAAAGAACAGGGGGCCTAAAACTGAACAGCGTAGGAGTCTTTCTGAAAAAACCAGGAAACTTAACGTCTGTCCATCCAAAGCCACGTGTAGACCCTTTTTTAGGGGTGCACAACCACCCCCTAAATTTCATCATATCGTCCCTAAAGATAACTTTAGCATAGGTAGTAATAATAATGCAGTTTTAGTATTATATTCTGACATTGTATTCTAATGTTATGTTAACAGTGTGCCTTATCATTATTAAATAAGACTTTTTTTGCAACAGCTGGAGAGACGAACATGAAGATATTTCATGACAAGTATCAGTGTTGGAGACTTAAAACACACTTTACCTGAAACATCCCAAAAGTGCAAACTATTCTCATAATACGGAGACATTGCTGGGGGCGCTGTCATCAAGTGATTGCTTATGTAGCCCCCCAATAATGTAAAAATATACATTTATGTGCATTTTTTTCTATATAGCGTCAGAGATTATTAGGCAATGATGATCTTCTGAGCCATATGTATGGTGGACACACACTTTAACGGGATTGAATAATACCTACTGTACTTTTGAAAGGAATATGTCGTGTTTTTGTCCTGAATCACAATGATTCATATTGATTATAGTCATAGACTATAGACTTTAATAGACGTAAAGTATGCCAGGAAGTCACTTAACATGATTGAGAAGATTTTCCCGATTTTCGGCTTTATGACTCATGTTTACACTATGTTTTATCTTAGCTAAAAAGAGAAAAAAAAACATTCCTACCTTTCTCTGTGAATATCATCCTCGGAGAACGATCGTTTCCCACAGCCAGACAACAAATGTGTAAAAAAAATAGACATGCCACTAATGAGAACCTCATCTTCCAGATCTCCAGGCACGATATTATAAGATGGATCTAATAGTTAGTGATGTGACGTTCTGTATCGAGGCTTCGAAGCTCGTGTCGAGTAATGGAGGGGGCGTTTCCGCGATGCGCGTATCGAGGCTTGCTTCATTTATGGGAGGAGCTGAAAATGATGACGTCCGAAGCCTCGCTGCCCGGCTGTACCACGTGACTGGTTCATGAAGTGGTTCGAACTTTGCCGCGAGATATGACAGCGATATAGACCCCCCAGACTTCATTCAAAATGTGGGTGTTTGATGGAGAGTTGCGGTTAGTGAGAGTTTGGAGACAGTTTGGAGGTTTATGAGAGTGAGGAGAGAAAGTCAGGAGAGAATGGAGCCAGCTAAGAAGAGGAGGATGTCCTCCCCTGTGTGGGAACATTTTGATTTTATTCCTCCCAGCAAGGTATGTAACTTTCTACAGAAGATGTATTTTCATAATACTGATGGTGCAATACAATTTATGTTAAGCTGTCTTGACTTTTGTACAAGGTGAAGTGTTTGCTATGTGCCAGGGAGCTGGGATATAACAACAACACCTCATCCATGCTTAGGCACTACAGAGCTTTGCATGAGAATAAGGGGAACACCGATTGTGGAGCAAGACCAGGTGAGCCATCAAATGCCATGATAATATAGCATGCAGTAATGTTACTAAATGATATAACGATATTATACAACTGTAATAAGTTACGTGTGTGATATTTATATTTGTGCTTTGTCTTTATTGTCTTTCCTCAGGAGAACAATCTCCAATAGATGAAGACCTGGTTAGCATGGTGATTGAGGACTCCCAGCCATTTAGCATTGTGGAGGATGCACATGTGACGACTGATAAACGTTAAAGTGAAATCTTAACAAAAGGATGCATGAATGTGACAGGTGAGACCTGGGTCTGGGAACCGCCCCTGGTAGGCGGGGCTGGGTTTTTCCTTATATGAGCACAGGTACAGGTAGAAAACTTGTAGTGGACTCCGCCACCTCTTAGTGAAGGGGTAAATAAGTAGTGAAGTAAGGAATGCGTTACCATATTGGAAAGCCAGTCTGATTAGACTGAATGCAAAGTGGAAATGCCTTAAACAACTGTTTGTTTGTTTTTCGCATTGCTTGCTTATGGCCTCAGTTAGTCCAAAAAGACGATGACGCGGGGACCTTCTTGTGATGGTCAGGTCTCCTTGGTTTTTCAGTCTGATCTGTCCCTCTTTTGCAATGTTCTGCTTGAGAACAACAAGGTGATGGACTTCTTACAGACCTCAGTAACTGATGAGTGACTGATAGGAAAGGTTACCTATCAGTTTCCTATCGTGGTGGCTATGCTCAAATATTATATGTATAGCAAATCCACCTTCACTACATGAAACATATTTTTTCATTAACTAGTGTTAAAGTAATATTCTGTTATTAGAATCAGCATACTTTATTAATCCCTCGGGAAATTACGTGGGTTACAGTTGCTCCAATACAGTAACAGAAACAGACGAGACTATTTAACAATACAATATGTTACAGATTTACAAATGTAGGAAATTGCACAATATAGACAAATCACTCAATAATAAATATCAATGATTTACTGAGGTATTTATGAATTAATATCAAGAATATTCACAGCAACATTACTGAGTAGAAAAGAGTGTGTGCAAAAAGGGTGTAACTATTGCAGTGTTTACATTGTATTAGATAGAGGAGTTGTACAGGGAGATGGCCACGGGCAGGAATGGTTTCCTGTGTCGTTCAGTGGTGCTTTTTGATCATCTCAGTCTCTCGCTGAACGTGCATCCCCATAACATTACTGGCCTTGCGGATCAGTTTATTTAGTCTGTTGGCATCAGCAACCTTCAACCTGCTCCTCCAGCATGCAACAGCATAGAGGATAGCACTGGTCAAAGCAGACTCATAGAAAAATCTTTATCTTTCTTAATGTAACAGTGCCATCCACAGCCTGGTTTGTGAAAGGAAGTGTTAGTGTTCGCACACTTACTGCACAACCTCATTAATAGTTTAATGTTTCTATCTGTATATACTATGAGCACTATATGCAGTTTACTTAAGTGGGTTTCTGCTTTTGCTGACACTTTAAAAAACGAAATAAAAACATTGTAAACCTATAAGTGTTCTGATTTTTTTTTCCCCCAAGTAGCTTCAGCTAAAACTTTCTTTTGGAAAGTTCTGCTGTAATCGAACTTCTTCTATTCAATTCAATTCAATTCAATTCAATAAAACTTTATTGATCCTGAAGGTTGACCCCGAAGGAAATTGGGTTAAGGCTGCCGACCTTTGCCAGCGCCATCTTACCCTTCTGACCATACATACATGACACAAACATCACATGGGGAAGACAGGTCAGAGGTATAACAATGGAAAATGCACAACATGAGGAACGATAAGGAGAAAAAAATAACTCCCCCCAGACTGAGCTCCAACAGGGAGATCAGTTTGAGAACAGAAAAAAACACCTCTGTACATAGCACATGAAAAAAAAAACCCTCTTAATACACCAAAGAAACACATGACAAGCAACAGGGGTGGGTAAAGGGTGAAACACAGCCAATGTACACAGTGCATCCGGGCCTGCAGCATAAGCGCTGGTCTCCTTGATCCACCGTCAGCATCGGAGGGGAATAAGCGTCGAAGGCGTTTGGAGGGGGAGGGGGGATGAGTGTACATCTGCATGTGTATATATGTCCAGAGTTCAGCTGAGACAGTGTCCTTCGCCCTGCCAGGCTAAGTAAACAGTCTTCCAGCTCCGTTTAGCTGTGTGCTCAGTGTGTCCTGTGCTTCTCCAATAAAGCCTAGTTAGTTCCTAGTTTCTCCTGAATGACTCCTAATCTGCCTGGCACATGTGCTCCATAACAACACCATGCTAAAGGTTTGTCTAAAATAGACCACTATATATATAAAAAAAAAGGGTTTGCTATCATTGTGGATCAGCACTAGCATGAATGCAGATGAAAGATGTGAGGTGCCAAAATAACCCTTTTCTTTATGGATGTTAACCAGGAGGTTCACATGGTAATGGTCTGTGTTTATATTGTGAGAGGTGTTTATTCACTTTATGGAGAATGAGACCCATCAGCGCGTTTTTTGTGGTAACATGTTTGGACTTGTTTATCATCAGACACTAACATGAGAGACTTTGAAAAAGACAGACGCATGTTGTAAACATTTGCAGTTTATTTCCTTTAGTTTATATGTTGAAAAGATGGTTGAGATGTTTAGATGTGGTATTTTTTTGGACTCGCGTAACTGCAAAAATGTGATAAATTAAATCTCTTTTTGTTTTGTTTGTAGCTTCATTTGTACTGCCAGGTTAAGGATTCGAAAAGCAGCAACTTGCTTGCTATCCTAAAGCACTGTGAGGTCAAAAGTCTTACCTTTCTACTTGGAATTTATGATCAGGTTTCACTCAAAAATAGGGGAAAAGTGTCTGAGTGTTTCTTCTCTTTATTAACCGAACTCTGAACAAACAGAAACTGGGTCAGTGTTTGGAAATCTACATGAGCTAAGACACATGGCCGGAAATTTATAACGTGCACTGTGTACATTCTGGCAGAATTTCAAATTACAGGAAACAGATGCAACAGTTACAGGAAAGAATAAAAAAAAGGAATCAATCAATATTGATTGACATGCGTGCATGTACTGCATGCAACACTGCAATTAATTTCTAAAAATTACCACAGACAGCATTTTATACCATTGAACTTCAGCTTTTAATACTGTCAACAAGCCTGAGTCCAACTGATATTCAATATATTTTTTCCATAAGAAGAAAAAAATGAATGAATTAGCCCCTCAAAAAAAGAAAAGCTTTGGAGCGTGGCTGTATAACTGCAGTTTGTTTTTTAATCTATCTCTCTTACACACGCTAATGAATGCATTGGTGGCAATTGATCTCATCCAAGGACATTTGCGAAACCAGATATCAAAACTCTACAATAATGGCTTGCTCTACATCCCGAGCTGCAGCTCAAAGTATTAGAAGTAATAGAGTTTTATTTTAGTTAAAAAAATAAAAATAAATTAAAGAATAATGAAATTTTTTTTTATAGTATCACAACTCTGAGGAACTAACATCACAACATCTGAATCAGAACCACCATGAGACAAACCCAGATCATTGGCTTTGACTGTAAACCAACCACCTTGTTCCCCAGCTGTAGTTGGTACTGTGCCAGGATTTTCCTGTAACCCATTTCCTCTGATACACAGGTATGAGTTCCTTCCTGCTCAGGTCCCATGCTGTTGATCAAATAAAGGCAATGATCTGGCTTCCCGATGCAAGATGAAGAGTTTTGAAGGTGGTGCCAACTGTACTGAGCATGACGGGAGGATACTGGGCATTGCAGAAAATGCTTTGCGTGAAATCTGACAACATCTTTTTCTGGATTTGGAAATTCTGCGGAAAAAAACACAAGAACGCCCATTTAGCTTAGCCATGTTTTTGTTTTACATCTTTTTTTTTTTTTAATTTCTGATTTCTTCTCACAAATCCAGTGCACTAAGCTCTTTGGGAAAATGGTTGAAACCTTTTTTTTAGGAAGCAATAGATAAGCCATCAGATTGAAAATGTATCAGTAAAAACCTTTCAAATGTCTCATTAAAAGTTTTGATAGTGTCAGAAATTTAATATAACCATGTGACTGCTGCTAAAACCCACATCTACATTCCAACCAATAGGAAAACAACATGAAAGAGAGCATATCGTGAAAAAAAGAAGACAAAAAAAAGAAGACAAACCAAGATTTCTTCCAGTTGCTGGAATGCATTCACAATAATAATAATAATGGATTGCATTTATATAGCGCTTTTTGAGACCCTCAGAGCGCTTTACAATACCACTATTCATTCACTCTCACATTCACACACTGGTGGAGGCAAGCTACAGTTGTAGCCAAGCTACAGTTGTAGCCACAGCTGCCCTGGAGCAGACTGACAGAAGCGAGGCTGCCACACATCACTTTCACTCAAGACCAGGTTCAGAGGCAAATGAGGAGGCAAGGTTGCTGGACCAGATGGACTGAGTCCCCGTGTCCTCAAGGCCTGTGCCCCCCAGCTTTGTGGAGTCTTTCATAAACTGTTCATGTTGAGTCTGAGTGTGCAGAGGGTCCCAGTGCTGACCCCCAGGATTACAGGCCTGTGGGCACTGACCTACCACATCAAGAAAATCCTGGGAAGACTCATCCTGGACCTACTCCGACCCATAGTCAGACCACATCAGAATCCCCTTCAATTTGCTTACCAGTCCTTACTCGGAAATGAGGACGCCATCATCTCTACCTGCTCAATCGTGTCTACACCCATTTGGACCAGCCAGCGAGTGCTGCATAGGTCATGTTTTTTGACTTTTCCAGTGCATTCAACACCATCAGGCCGACCTTCCTGGGTGATAAACTAACAGCAATGCAAGTGGATGCTTCTCTGGTGTCTTGGATTTTTGATTACCTGACAAGAAGACCACAATATGTGTGGTCTCATTGTGTCTGACAAGGTAATCAGCAACACAGGGGAAACAAAAGGGACTGTCCTCTCCCCCTTCCTCTTCACCCTCTACACCACAGACTTCAGCCACTGCACAGAGACCTGCTATCTCCAGAAGTTTTCTGATGACTCTGCAGTGGTTGGATGCATCAGCAGGGGTGATGAGTCAGAGTACTGCGCTGTGGTCGACTCCTTTGTCATGTGGTGTGAGCAGAAACATCTGCAGCTCAACATGGGAAAGACCAAGGAATTGACTGTTGATTTTAGGAAGACCAGAAAACCCTTGACCCCTGTTTCAATCCATGGGGTCAACGTGGACATATAAATACCTTGGAGTACACATAGACAATAAAGTGGACTGGGTTAAAAACACTACTGCACTTTATAGGAAGGGCGAGAGTCGTCTCTATTTTCTGAGGCGGCCGAGGTCCTTCAACATCTGTCGGACAATACTCAGGATTTTCTACAAGTCTGTTGTGGCCAGTGCTATCCTCTATGCTGTTGCATGCTGGGGGAGCAGGTTAAGGATTGCTGATGCCGACAGACTAAATAAAGTTATCTGCAGGGCCAGTAATGTGGATATGGAGCTGGACTCTCTTAAGGTGGTGTCAGAGGGGCGAAAGTTTTTCCAAGATAAAGACAATGTTGGATAACACCTCCCACCCACTCCATGACACGCTGGCTAGTCACAGGAGCACGTTCAGTGAGAGACTGAGATTACCAAAAAGCACCACTGAACGACACAGGAAATCATTCCTGCCTGTGGCCATCTCCCTGTACAACTCCTCTATCTAATACAATGTAAACACTGCAATAGTTACATCCTTTTTGCACACACTCTTTTCTACTCAATAATGTTGCTGTGAATATTCTTGATAGTTATTTATAATTGCATCTGTCAACCCTGGATATTTATTATTTGGTGATTTGTATATATTGTGCTATTCCTTGTATGTTAACATATTGTATTGTTAAATAGTTCAGTCTATTTTTGTTAATGTTACTGTGCTGGAGCAGCTGTAACCCACATAATTTCCCAAGGGATTAATAAAGTGGTTGCTGGAGTACTTGTCTATGCTGTGGTGTGCTGGGGGAGCAGCACAGCAAAGAAGGACTCATCCAGGCTGGAGAAACTGATCAGGAAGGCTAGCTCTGTGGTCGGCATGAAGCTGGACACTCTGGTAACAGTGGCAGAGAAAAGGACACTGAAAAAACTGCTGGACATTATGAACAATGCTGGGCATCCTCTGCACACGGCCATTAACAACCAGAAGAGTCTGTTCAGTGACAGGTTGCTTCTCCCCAAGACAAGAACTAACAGACTTAAAAACTTCTTTGTCCCACACGCCATCAGACTGTTTAACTCCTCTCTGGAGGGGAGAGGGAGGGGAAACAGGTGGACAAAGGAAGGGGGAACAACTAAGCTGTAGTGCCTCTTCACTTCACTGTGCAATACCTTTTGTGCAATACTTTTGTTAATAGTCAACGGTGCAATAGACTCCATACTTGAAATGTGCAATTCACTTGTATTTTCATTTTTATTCCTATTTATTCTATTTATCCCCTTCGTATATTTTATTTATATATGTATCTGTATTTATATATGTGTGTGTGTGTGTGTGTGTGTGTGTGTGTGTGTGTGTGTGTGTGTGTGTGTGTGTGTGTGTGTGTGTGTGTGTAACTTCTGTCGGTGCTGTGCTTTTGGAAACCGAATTTCCCAGAGGAACCCACCCGAGGGATTAATAAAGTTTTATCTTATCTTATCTTATCTTATCTTATCTTATCTTAAAGTATGCTGATTCTGATATATCTATCAGATAGTTTGGGGCTCTGTCCAAATTTTACAGGTGCATGAATTTAAATACCTTTTTCAGCGTGTTCTTGACAGATGGCTAGGTTCCCAGTGGCTGCATCATGCCATATCCCACTGCAAAACATAGTGTATGTTTACATTAGACAGTATGTAACCAACATCCTGGCAGTTGATAGAAAACTAACATTTACAGGAACCCACAGGAACCTTACTCCTCCCAAGTATATCCCTTTAAATTAATTGAAATTATGCTGAAGTATCTTGACTTGCATCAGCTTTAGTTAGTCGAACAAAAAAGCCTAACACCCGTTGGGTGATAACTGGTTGTTACACAGTACACTAGCTTTTCATAAAGCAGTAGAGCTGTACTACAGTAGGACAAATTCATAAACAAAAGCTCCAATGAGTGTCAGTGAGTGTTGAAATATTGTGATATCATGATTTACGGGACATTGTATTTCCTAAGTGCTGCTTCAGCCTTGATGAAGTGTGCAATGATTCATCCATCAAACTTTGTCAGGTGGTGCAACACCACTGGCAAAAAGTAAGCTAATAATGTTGCATATTATGTACACATTTCAGGGCGTGCTAGTATGACGTTATAGGATGTGAATCACACCTGTGTATGAATCAAGAGGAGTGTTTGAATACTAAGGAACATTGTTTTTATAAATATGACCATCTTTTACAATGTACATGATCTTGCAACCTATGGTGGTAACATTGGTAGGTTCTTAATAATGTTTGTATTAGTAAACATTACATTTTTATTTCAGCTTGCTGTTAGAAAAATGTAAGGCTACTTCATGCAATCTTTGGTTGCGAAGAATTATTCTGCATATTCTCCAGATATGAGTTCCATAAAGCTCTGAGGTCTTACTTTGTGTCACGTATGCACTGGGTGCCATCCCAGCCACAGTAAGGATCTCTGGATAACATACAGTCCTGGCAGGTATCTCCATACTGGGAGCAGTCTGCTACATCAAGTTGGACCAGTTGACTTCCATTGTTCACATACAGCTTTTTCTGTAACGATGGACAAGTTTTCTTAATGTACTCGGCCATTTCTAAACAAAAACAAAAAACTCCACTGGAGTTAATTTACAGATCTAAGTTTGATGTTCCTTTTCAGGAGCATCTAAGTTGTTTTCCATACTCACACACCTATATGGTTTAGTGGAGGATATATTGTTCTGTAGGGAACACTGGTACTCACAGAAGATGGGTGAAGGATGAAGCTGATCTGTTCTGTGTAGTTGAATGGTCGAAACTCAGCAATGAGAAAGGTATCATTTTTATTGTGCAATACTTTATGAATTCCTCCATTGTCTGCAGAAAACCACAAAAAGAAGCAGGGATGATACTAAATATTAAAACCCATCTAAATTAGAGATGGCACGATACCACTTTTTTATGTCCGATACCGATACCGATATCATAAATTTGGATATCTGCCGATACCGATATGAATCCGATATAGTGTTTTTTAATCAACAAAACTGTTTTTTAAATATCTTGCTGCATTTTGTATAAGTTCATACTCAAGTTTAAAACAACAAGTACACTAAAGCTATTCTGTTATACCTGTATGCAAAAAAATATATTTCATAGTTCAGCAATACTGATCAATCTAATAAACTTAAACCTACACCATCCTCCCTATTCTGGTATTTTAAAGAGTACTTAGCATAAATATTAAGCAGCCTAACTAATAGGGTTCCAACTCCCAGCAACAACAAAAATAAATAAATAAAAAATAGGGAACCACCCCTCACGCTCCACCTCATGATGCTTAATCGACGTAATCAACCTTAATTTGATGCAGTGTGAAAAAAAATGCACAGAAATCAATTATTTTTCAAGAAATATTAAATAGATTCAACATCTTTCTTCAACAAAATTGCAGACTGCACAGATGGTACCTTCCCAAAGGAAAAAGTACTATAGCTTACTAGGGTATATATATTAGACTTAATAGTTACTATATACAGTAATTGACTTCTATTCATTTTACATCAAATTAAAACTTTGGGTGTCAGATAATTATTTATTAAAAGCTAGACATTTTAAATGAGAATAAGAAAGAAAAGTATGTCTTTGTGCCCCCTTTTCCCTGTTAATGCCCTATCGGCCCCCCTGGCTAAACTTTGCTAGATCCGCCCCTGCACAGTTACCAGCGTCAGCTACGTAGAAAAAGATCCTCGAGTAGAAAGTAATATTAAATAAATTCTAACAACAGCTGATCAAGCTTAAACGTGCTGCTGTTGTTCAGCCGCTGGTTTCCTCTTTCTGGTGCAAAGTGGGCCAAAAGCAAACTAGAGACACGGACTCGCGACAGAAAAGCCGATCAGCTGATCGTTAAGCAGTTTCATGATTGAAGTAGCAGCAGGAGAGCGAGAGGCAGTCGCTTGTTAAGCTTAACGCAGGAATGCTTTACAAACATTCAGAGATGGACTTACACACTTGCTTTACTTCTCTCGGGATAACTTTGTCGGAGATGAAATGCCGGGTTGCTAGCGAAGCTCCACATGCTATCCAGACCACTGACAGGTCCCGCATGCCACAGCCGCTCTATCAGGTGATGCATACTGCTCCGACGTGCTAACGTTCTGAGGTGAGTTACGGCGTGTTGCAAGTTTTGTGAGGTGCTTTCGTGATATTTAATGGATCGGATTACATTTTTTATTTTTCTCCGATATCCGATCCAGTAATTTAGGTCAGTATCGGACCGATACCGATACATAATATCGGATCGGTCCATCTCTAATCTAAATGCACAAATGCACCTCAGCCACCCCACTCTCTCTCTCTGAGGTTCTGTTAATTTTTGGTCTTCAAACTCAGGTAAACCCGTTGAATAATATTATATTCTTTTAATACATTCATAATTACATGGCTGTGATCACAGCACCTCCCGCATCAATCAAGGAGATTTGGTTACTGCACTATTTTCGCCCTGAGGTATGATCTCAGATATACACAAACATACATTATAGCATATTCTTCTTAGCATTTTTACTACTTCAGATTATTGTTTTTACTCACTTAAAGATAAGAAGATAACAGTGTGGTGACTGGTTCTCCTGTTTGGTGAGCCATCAATTTGGATGTGAGTATAGCTCTGGTGATTGAAGAGAAGAAGGCCAGAGTTTCCCACAGGATGAACCAGCTGCTCCATCTCTGAAGTCTTTTCAATCTTCTTCAGGGTTTCCACTGGAAGCTTGGTGCTATCATCAACGCACTGAAGAAATAAGGTGCTTAACTTAGACTGGCTGAACACCAGATGACTGGTCAATAAGCCTGTAAACCTCTGGTTTACTTTTTCAGTTTCCAAATGACTGTTTTAAAAACAAATCTAAAACCTTTTAATTTAGTTTTTTAATTAATTTAATATCGTAAAGGTGAAAGAAAATATTTAAAAGCTATTTTTCACTCAGTGACTACACTTAACCATTGGTTTAAATTATAATAAAGGGCTATTCTATTCTTGTCTATATACTCCGCCCCCCCAAAAAGGCAGGGATCTTCTTGTGATGGTAGCCGTTATTAAATTTTTCACTTTAGACCAATTTGAATATTCCATACCGTCCTTGGCCTGTCCATCTCAGCTTTTGTGTAGCCTTTGAATGGGGAGTTTGTGAAGATTTTGTCAATGTCTCCTATTGTGTAGATGCAGACAGCACTCATCCCCCTGCAGGGAGACACATTGTAGGTTTGTCTGAGACATTTGCAGCAAAATGAGTAGACTGGTCCAAGGTAAAAAAAAAAAAAGAGAGAGTTGAAAAAGCAGCTGACCACACAGAATGAGAAAATAAGAAACTGGTAGGGAACGGCTTAAAAAGAACAAAGTGTCCTTTTATCATCATGAAAGGATATTGTTTGGAAGTTTGGAAGCAGATGATTCGATTACACAAATAGATAGTCACAGAAACAGAGTAAATTATAACTATATCATTATTATTAGCATCAAAATAAATATCATCAGAGTCCTACCATTCATTTCTAAAGAGTGCATAAATCTTTGTATCCTGCCATCGATCTGCATCCACAGTGGAAACATCCACCAGTTCAGAGAAATGCTGTTTTCTGTTACGATCTCCACAGAAGAGCCTGGCATTCATTTGGGATGTCCAGGTAAACTGCAAATTGTTCTTGGGACCACCAACATCTGCCTAGAAGCAATGGACAGTCAATCAGTCATGATGTATTTATGTTTATTTAATTTTTAATGTTGGTGGCACTTAATATAAATTTTCAAACTATTTTGGTCTTACCATGCAAACCCGGGTCACAAAGGGGAGCCACATTTCACGGAACAGTCCATTGTCTTTGCTTTTCTCCCTATAGAAGCCATAAAGTCTGTTCTGGGAGGGATCCTCTTCACGTTTGCTGAGCACCAATCCTACATAATGCTGCTCTAAACATTGAAAGACAAAATATTTATTTGAATCCAAACATTTAGAGTGATGTGATTTCACTAAATAAGGTGTCTCTGGCTCTAACTTTATGAAAATACCTTTATCGTGGTTCTTTGGCCGCACTATTGCTTTACCAAATTTCTGAATACCAACAGATTCATCAGATCCAGAGTGTGTTATGTAGAGAGCTGCACTCTGTTCAGAATCTGGAAAAAACAGTTGCAAATGAAGGTTTTATAGGGTTGAATATAATAGCAATAAGAAAAAGAAACAACCTTTAGAATGGATTGAGTTGATTAAAGGATGTTAGTAGTTTTGACAAGAGTACAGACTTTCTGCAAATTACACAATCATTGAAAACAAATGAATGAAATAGCAGGGATTCATCAGGAGATTTATTATAGAGCATCCTCATGTAGAAAAACTCACCTATAAAAACTGATGGTTCACCCTCCTTTATGTTAAATCTTTCTATACCTTCTATTAAGTTTGCGATATTTTCAGAGGAAAGGCACATGGGGGCCTCCACTGTTAAATCCTATAAAAGAAAGCACAGCACATCTTAATGTATGGTCCCCTCAAGATCGGTGGTGACCATGGTGGCCATTTAGAAGTCGGCCATCTTGGATACAACTTTTGTTTTTTCAATGGGAAGAGGGCCATGTGACACATCAAACTTATTGGTAATGTCTCAAGAAAAACAATGGTGTGCTTGGTTTCAACGTAACTTTATTCTTTCATGAGTTATTTACAAGTTTCTCTTTGTTCACAGCCATTGACATGTCAAAGAGGTTAACACGTGAGGAGCGCATCAAAATCATGTTGATATCTGGTGAACGCAGTAACCGGGCCATTGCAGCAGATTTCAATGCAAGACACCCTACGAGACCACCCATCTCCCATGCTACAGGCAGCAAACTGCTTGCTAAGTTTCGTGAAACTGGTTCAGAGTTGGATTTGCCAAAATGTGGACGCAAGAAAACTGTCACTAATGTCCTAGCTTCATTCAGCAAGAGCCCACAGCGTAGCACTCACTGCATGTCACTGGAGAGTGGCATTAGTCGAACATCCCTTTGGCGGATTAGCTACTCACAAATGGCACCCTTACAAACTCCAGCTACTGCAGCATCTCAACGAGGATGACCCAGATCGGCGCACAGAATTTGCAGAATGGGCAAAACAAAAATTGCAACAGGACCCTCAGTTCACACAGAAGATTTTGTTCAGTGATGAGGCAAACTTTTATGTGAATGGTGATGTTAACAAACAAAACCACTGCTATTGGTCTGACACTAACCCACATTGGATGGATCCTTCCAAGGCTGTTGGAACAACAAAAGAGATGGTTTGGTGTGGTATATGGGGACAACGATAGTGGGTCCATTCTTCATCAATGGAAACCTCAAGGCCACTGGATATTTGAAATTGCTACATGATGATGTGTTTCCCTCTTTATGCACTGAAGCTGGCACGTTCCCTGAGTTTTTCCAGCAAGATTGTGCACCACCACATTATGGGTGCCAGGTCCGAGCATTCCTAGATGAACAGTTTCCTGGAAAGTGGATTGGTCATCGTGGGCCAGTTGAAGGGTCATCTGAAGGCAATTGTCTATGGTGTGAAGATATGAGATGTGCAGCACCTGAAACTACAGATACTGGATGCCTGTGCTGGCATTTCTCCTGCGATGTTACTATCAGTGTGTGAAGAGTGGGAGAAGAGGGTTGCATTGACAATCCAACACAATGAACACACTGAACACATTTTATAAGTGGTCAGAAACTTGTAAATAACTAATGAAAGAATAAAGTTACGTTGAAACCAAGCACACCATTGTTTTTCTTGTGACATTACCAATAAGTTTGATGTGTCACATGGCCCTCTTCCTATTGAAAAAAACAAAAGTTGTATCCGAGATGGCCGACTTCTAAATGGCCACCATGGTCACTCACCACCCATCTTGAGGAGTTTGCCCCCACACATATACTAATGTGCCACAAACAGGACTTTAATATCACCAACCATTCCCATGTCATTACGGTGTATCCATATAAATGGCCCACCCTGTATTTGTGGTGATGTTAACAGTTCTCAATGACAATGATGCCAGTGTCCTACCGTGTTACAGCAAACCCTTTCATTGCCATCTGTTCCACACACAAACAACTGGTTAGCATCTTTCTTCCGGTGGACCAAAGTGATGTTATAGCTGCAATCCTTAAAGACAAGACAAATATTGTTTGTTATATTTCTTCAGTGGTCAAACAATCAAATCTAACCAACTAAATTTGTTTGTTTTACTTACATGTTCACTGCTTATGCTGTTGCATTTCTCCCACTGCATAAACTTGTGGCTCTATGTAGATATATGATGCAGGACTATTACTTTCCCATGATATTATTATGAATATTATTTCAATGATCTCAGTATAATCATTTACTGTGGTTGTACAGATTTCTACTACCGTCTTATGGTTTTGAAAGTTGTAGGTATTCAGGTATGATTGTCCAGCAGCTAAAACAGTGTCTGATTGGTCTTCTAAAAGAATCTGTACAGGTGGGTCATGGGGAAGACTGAACCGTGTCATTGCTTTTTCTAAAAACAAACCCAGCAAAAACAAGAAAAGAAAGATAAAATGTATGAATGTATTATGAGATTCATCAGGTAAACCCATAATGTAGTATCATAAACAACAAGAATGATTTTTCGCCCCTGGAAGGCAAGGAGTATGTCATCAGTTCATTTTATTTATCTGTTTGTTAGTAGTGCAAGATCCACATACCCATAACAGTTTGAGCTGATTAAATTTTGTTGAAAACCAGGTCAAGATCACACCAAATGTGAAAATCTTTATATTACGCACAATTGTTTTTATGGATCCTCTCCAAACTTCACAACAATATACACAACAGTATAGAGGTTGAATAAGTGTTTAGCCTTGAACTTCATTGTTAGTACCCAGTATATACATATATTTGAAATGCTTGATGCATGTTAGTACAGGTCTCCTAAGAATGAAACTCAAACACTTTGGTGATCCTATTTCTGCCATCCCTCTTGCACTTTTTTGTAACTCCAAAAACCATTGGCCTTGTCTTACAGTGAGAATAATAATGATAATCTTATGGTTTTCTTGCATTTTTAAAGGCACATTCTTAACTCTTTCCCACATAAAGATGGCATTTGTAAGCAACAGGTGTCCAAAGATGTATTGTGTCTACTTAAAGTAGACAGTGGTAATCTAGTTTTATTAAGTAAGATGTAAAAAAGCTGAACAAAGTTTTTTCCCACACTACTGTCAATATGAAAGTGACACCTCTTTAGAGGTCCAGTTACTTCTTCAAAAAAAGGTTTATGGTAGCATTGTTGGTGCTGTTTTGAAAACTTAGCTGAAGGGAGAAAATGAAACATACCCTCTGCAGTTGTCAGAAGAGTTTACCATTGCTTACATAAACAAAATAACAAGTGCAAAAAGTTTCAGTTAGATGAAGTCTGACACTCTACTAAAATATCACGTTGTTCTGTTAATGTTATACAGATAAACTTTTTTGAAATCTTTATTTAATCATTGAGTCCCTTAGCATTAAAATCGTGGGAGACCTGCCCAAGAAAGCACGTCATGAAAAGATTTCAGAAATATAATAAACGGCAAATAGACTAAAATAAAGTAGAACAAACAAAAACATTTTTTAGAAATAAAAATTGCACTCCACAGAATTCTTCAACTCTTTAACTTTTGAACTCTATCAGGGAGACAAAACCAGTGAGACTGCGTCTTGTAAATGTTACGACGTACGAAGGGCACCCACCATAAGCAGCTGTCTGTGCACGATAAGAAATTACATAGATAAGCAGTTTATCCACTTTGTAAATAACAATATGCTAATGCGTTTAGCTAAACGAAGTCAGTGACGTGCACTGGAGGGTGAAGTAGAGTTTTGTTAATATTGTCAAAACTTAAAGAACTATGATACAGGGACAATGTGTAGAACATAGTCTTCACAGCCATTTCTGTCCAGAAGAGGGTGTGTAAAAGCTCTCTTTGCCTTTATACGTATCATTCCTAATTTCTTTTGTAACTATAGAAAAAATAGAAAATAAAAAAACAACATCTAAATCTAAACCATCATCCTGCCAGTGAGTCCTAACCACTACTCATTGTTGAAAAAATTGTCCACAGACAAACAAAGAAACATTGTAAGGCACAAAGCTGCCTTCTGTCCAACACATCGCCTTGTGGTTAACATGGGCATGTTGTCCTCCTCTGACGATAATGGAACTGCATAATACGGACTGTACGTTTGAAAGAAAGACTTGATGTTTTTTTCCTGAATCACAATGACCAAGTCATTTAATACATATTCATTCACCTCACTGCATACTTTAAAGCGCTGATAAAAATCCCTTCGCAGTCCCTTTTAACTTTTTAGCATTTGATATCTCATAAATGAAGAAAAATCATTTCCTTTTTTTACCTTTTTCTGTGAAGATCATCCTCGGAGAAGGATCAACGTTCCCCATAGCCAAATTACAGAGATGTAAAAATAACAAATATGTCGCTAATGAGAGCGTCATCTTCGTCGTTACTGTCCAAAACAGTATTTCCGTCCCTAATTACTTGCCCTTCACCTCGATGGAACACATTCTCTGGAAAAGATGCACTCAGGACTTTGGAGAAGTGCATGACAGCTGGGGTGTAGTTTACAGTCAGAGTCTCTTCGCCCGCCCACGGGCACGAGGAAGAGAGGTGTAGACAAACCAACCCTCTGAGCAATCATTTTGTCAGTTGCATAATAAAGTTATCATAGTTGACACAGCTGCTTTATTAATCATTTAGCCTGCCCACAGCTGCATTTTATGATGTACAGTGTAACAGTGCTCATGATATTTAGGGTTAATTTTAATTATGAAGAGATTTCTTACCTTTTTTTGAACACGTAAACAATGGAGGGCAAACAGTTTGATCATTTCAAATAACTAAAACAACATATGAGTACAGAGGAGTTATTTGAGGAGTTCTCCTTCCTTGTATGTTCCAGCTGTGTGCCACACTTTCTAGACTCTATAACACACACATCCTCTGATATGTCTCCGCTGTCCTCTTTACTCCAGAATAATTTCAGAAATTGAGAGACCCTTCAGATGACACTGATTTCTAGGTCAAATGGGGGACGGTGGAGGAGAAACGAGACAAAAAAAGACGCACAAATTGAAGAAGCGAGAAAGCACAGGTGTATCCACTATTACGTTTGATCCTATTTTCACTTTTTAATTACCTTTACCTGTATGACTGAAGTTAAGCTAAAGCTCACCCCCCCTCCTTTATTTATGCTGTAAAATAGCTTAAACAAGATTATAATACCAACATCATAGCGAAGGACAGATAAGTAAAAATGGTTAACATGAGCCATCTTCCAAAATTCTCCCGTGATCACATGCTATAGATCAGCTGCTCTCGACATGATACAATGCTTTCTTTTATCATATCCTGTTGTGCATCACAATTACTACTTAGCTGCCCCCCCCCCCCATTTTATTTTTAAATAACAGGTCGAGTTTTTAGAACGGATGCTCTCGCTTAATACTCATATGTGAATAATGCTACTGTGTGTTAAATTTAGTGGTACATTATCAGCATGGCTAATTAACAGTTTCTATCTTCAGCCTTTTTTTTGTAAATTTGCATATTTTGTGGGTTTAAAATGTTTTTTATTTTTTTTATTTTGTTTGTTTGCAGCCATAACTCATAATTCATTTTCAGAATCAACACCTGCAGTTGCTCTAACATGTATTGTGTTATTGTGTCAGAATACTTTGGATGTCAGACTTCAGTGACACATATCTTGTGGCAAAAGACATATGACAGGATTACATGCACTGCTTACAAGTGCTGACCAAATAGAAACCTACAAAATCGCTTCCCCTTCATGAAACACACTCAGCTACCAGAAAATAAGCAGGTGGTTCTGTGTAGCTCAAGCAACTAAAAGGGAAACGAGAGGAAAATCTCAAATTCGAGAAGGACTATGTAAGGTTTTTGGAAAACGTCATCAAAGAACGATCGACTCAAAAGAATCAGAGAATCAGCTGATGCAGCACAGCGGTACTAGATCGATATTAATCAAACAACTCTAGAAGCCTCATTGTTACACAGCTGTTCTGTTCAAACTGGCTTTTGGGACCTGATTTTCAGCGGGACAAAGTGTTTGGGAGTCAAATAATCAAAGTCAACTCCAAAGCATCTAGTGGGCAATTCTGTGGTCAGAATAAGACAAGAACTACAAATAAAAGCAGTGAAAAGCCTTAAAGGATTCTTAAAATAGCATGCAGCAATAAAAGTAGATTCAACAACTCGCCAAAATAGCAAAATAACATGTCAAAGAGAGGAAAAACAGAAGTCGAATGCTTGTAAAATTGGCACAAAGGCCTAGCTTAAAAAGGAAGTAAAAACACTGAATCATGGCAAACTGTCAGGAAGCGAGATGTTGTTCTAGGGGTGAGAGGGCAGTTACCGAACGTTTTCTTATCTCTCAACTTGAAGCATCTAGTAATTCTACCAAAGTGTGGCAGTTACACGTTTGATTTTGTAACTGCCATGGAAAGACTCAACATTAAGGCAAAGGACAACCCATGAATCAAATGAGAGAAGAAAATTCATGGATAATATAAAAACACGATACAAAACCAGAAGGTGGAATCAATCATTTCTCTGTTCGGTTTCACTTGGTCTGTCAAGTTCCTACCAAGACCCATGGAAAAACCTACTGTCCATCCACGTTCCAGTAAATGAAGTTGATTAACACTGTGAGGAGAGTTACAGATGATTTGATGATGACTATGATGATGATGAAGGGCAAAGTTCCCTTAGAGGTGAGAAGATCCAGCAGGGGTCAACGTGAAGCATCAGTATCTGATAGACTTGTAGTCAAGACCGCCTAATCCGAGACCAAGACAAGACCAAGACCAGAGGGTATCGAGACAAAGACAAGACCAAGACCAAGTCGAGACGAGACCAAGACCAAGACAAAAAAGTCTTTAAACTGCAGCCAGATGCTGCTTCGTTTATGGGTGTCAGGCATATTTATGTGTTTTTGCTTTCGCACAGCCCTCCTCACCGCTGTCTACTGTCTCACTCACTTACTCAGAGGACAGATGCACACTCCACTTGACTGTCGCGTCTCTCACCCTCTCTGTTTTTCACATAATGATATTATCCTATATCCTCGCATGTAATTGGACACAATATGGAGGGATTGGAGCATAGCTGAGCCACTGTGTGAGAGCTGAGCAGCGAAAGGAGATTAAGTGAGGGTAGAAATGACTGAAAAATTAATAAGCTCTGTTTTGATTTTTGTTCAAAAAAGAATGACTTCATATAGGAAAAAAAAATATATCACATATGCAGGACACCTTAAACTAGGTTTTTAATTAAGCAGCAAGGCAGAAGAACAAAGTCAGGGTTGTATCAAAACATGAGGACTAAACCCCAATTCAACCAGACCCAGAACTGATTCGGAATTAAAACAGGACTACAACAGTTCAAAATCAGGACTACTTAGAACTTAACCAAAGATCCAGAACCAGAATCAAAACTAGATCATAGTAGCACTAAAAATCATCATAGACCTGCACTACCCTTATTTTTTAATTCTACCAAAGTCCACTATTTAGATTCAGAAAAGTTTATATAATTATTTAGCCTTGTTGTGCAAACAAGCCTGCACAACTTAATAAATATAGAATTTGAAAAGTAACAAATGGAATCTAAAAAGAAACACTAGGTACGAGATACATGTTCTGATGAGTTTTGGCAAACAACCATTTGACTAACATGTGTGTCTCACCTGCTCTTGTTCCATCTCTGCTCCTCTCTCTCTCTCTTTGTTTCTCTCTCTCCCTCTTTGTGCTGACAATCAAGCCAAACACCAACATCATCAAATATACAGTTGAAACCAGGGCCCTATTTCAGGAAGCCGGTTTAGTGGAAAAACTGAGTAAGTATACCCTGAGTTAACGAAAACTCTGGGTTTTCGGTTTCACAAAGCGAGTTCAGATGAAGCCTCAGTGAGTCACTATGACGACACACTCCGTGAAGCTAACCTGCCCCCTAGCAGGTTTACTACAACTAACCCTGACTGTCTCCGCCCCTTTGTCGGAAACCTGACAGTAGGAAGTGTCAGACATGGCGTGCCCCTTCCTTGAAGAGCCAGTAGATCGTGAAGCCCAAATTCTCCGCAGAGCTCTCCGCCGGGAGAGAGTGATCAGAGCGCGTTTGGACATTTTATCATTTCCTGATGATTTTCTGTGTGAACGTTACCGTTTCTCAGCACAATCTATAAGTTATTTGGATAACATCCTCAGGCCATATATTACGCATGTGACACATCGCGGACATGCTCTCAGTTCTGTACATATTATTTGTATTGCACTTCGGTTTTTTACAAATGGGAGCTTTCTGTATAATATTGGTGACGCTGAGCACGTTTCCAAGGCTACCGTCTGTCGGGCAGTCAGGAATGTTACAGTTGCACTGAAACGTCTCCTGTACCCGTTTGTGGTGTTCCCCGGTCATAGACCCACAAGATTTATCAAAGAGGGATGCCACAAAATTGCAGGTATCAGGATGAACAAAACTTAATTCATGATGTGGTGATACTTGGACTACTACTTAAATTTTACATTTATTTTCACGGTTCCCAGGCGTGATTGGCTATACAGATGGCACTCACATTCCAATCATTGCTCCTTCAGTAAATGAAGGAGACTATGTGAACAGGAAGTCTTTCCACAGCATTAATGTGCAGGTACATAGTTCCCTGTAGCATTTCAAACTAACAAATTATTTCATTATAGTAATGGATGCTAATTTGTGTTCTCTGCACTGTGAAGATCATATGTGATGCTGCCAACATTATCACAAATGTGGAAGCCAAGTGGCCAGGCTCTGTCCATGACTCACAAATATTCCGTGAATGTACACTGAGCACAAAATTTGGACATGGTGAGTTGAGAATACTTTAAAATATATAAAGACCAATTGCTTCAGGGACATTTGAACTGAAGTGTATCCTTCTGTCTTAGGAGAGTTCACTGGCTACTTGCTTGGTGATAGGGGGTATCCATGTTTACCCTATTTGCTTACCCCTTACCCTGACCCTGAACCGGGCCCACAGCAGCGATATAATCTGGCTAATTGCAGGACAAGAGCCAGAATTGAAATGACTATCGGAATGCTTAAGGCCCGGTTCCAGTGCCTGCAAAGACTCAGGGTCACCCCAGAAAGGGCATGTGACACAACATTGCCACAATTAGAGGAGAACACTGTCCTTCTGAACCAAACATCAGCAGTGATCCAAACCATGAACATCCTGACCCTCCCACGGACATACAAGATGGAAGCGCAGTCAGAGACACCATATGTCACAATCATTTCCTTTGACCCATCACCTCAACATGTTGAAAGAAGAATAAACAGATTTTTTGTTCAACTGGCTTTATTGGTCGCCTGTGTTTCCTGTACACAAAGTATTAAAAGATGTAAACCTCATAAAGTGTCTCTGTTGCTTCCTCCTCTGTAACAGCTGTCAATGTTTCTTCATTATTTTCCTGTAGTAAAGAAGTTAACAACATTGCTGTTCTACTGTAAACTAGGGCTGCCACGATTAGTCGACTAGTCACGATTACGTCGACTATCAAAATCGTCGACGACTGATTTAATAGTCGACGCGTCGTTTGAAGCTTTGTAAGATCCCAAAAGCAGGAATAAGTAGCAGGATTTAAGAGTGTAATAACGGACTGAAACAGAAGATGGCAGCACTGCATGTACAAGGATGCCAGCTGCCGTTAAACCCCGAAGAAGAAGAAACTGTGTCCCAGAATTCATAGCGCGGCCCAGCGCAGTTGTCAACAATGGCGGCAGCTAGTTAGTTTTAATGTTACTCTTATTATTCTTTCTGGGTCACAAAATAAACGTTTAACATATTTTCAGGCGAGAATGTAGCTGTGTAAACCTCAAACCTCAAACCGGCTTCCTGAAACAGGGCCCAGATATTTACAAACTCTTCAGATAAAAACAAAAACACTTTTTAATTGTAACATCAAATCAGACTAAATGTTTATTTTTTTAGATTGATAGATATAAAAAAACATATTTGTTAACTTTAAGAGTAAAGAGAGAATCTGTCTGTATTTCTTAATTGTAAATGGCACCAAATTGTATTCAAAATTGAGCCACACTTATGGAGGTCCACAATTCTTTTCCTGGTGTTTTGGTTGATATCTCTTGATTTTTTCCATGTCAAAGAAACAGGCTCTGTGTTTTGGGGGTGTCTTATGTGCGTCCACAGGTGTGCCACCAATTTACTCACATGGACTCTACTAACCTATCAGAAGCTTCTTAAGCTCGGAATGGAATCTTCTGAAGTTTTCTTATTAATTACCAATAAACTTAGTGTATATGTACTCCTAAATTTGATGAAAGTGATTCTGACATTTAACTAATTCAAAAGACATTTCAACATTTATTTATCTAAAACAAAACAAGTTTACTCTAAATTGATGTTTAACAGTAAAAAAAAAAGAAAGTTTTTATGTTTTTTTCCCTAAAGTGTATGTAAATATCTGGTTTCAACTGTGAATATACTGCTGTGTATTGAAATTCCTCTTGTTTTGCATAGAAATATACTGAACAACATACAAAGCATAATATATAAAATAACATCTACCTGAGTTTTTTCTTTGAAAGAAGCTCCTTATGTCCATTGTTGTGTACATCAGTACATAACTGAAACCGATTTAGTTTGTTTAGCCGTGGAGAGTAACAACTGAAAATATGAAATAAACACACATGTAAGCTAAGACTTTTAAAAAAACAACAACATTGTTGTTCGGCTTTTCATTTCGCCATTTGTTGATTCACTCGAAGAGCAAGTAACGTTATATGGGTCAAGTGATCACTTTGATATCAATCATTTGTGATAGGCCTACACCGTCATATTTACATTATTTGTACAGTACGAATGATTTGCTTTGGTACCTGGTCAAACTTAAGCTCTCCTCTGTCTGCAGCAAACTCGCAGGCAGCAGCTTCTCTCCTTCGCTGCTGTGCTCAGTCGCCCAGTGCCTGAGCTCGGATCATACCAAAATTAGGGGGAATTTACGACGGTGCGCTATGTGTTTCGTGAGTTGTTTTTGTTTTATACAGTTGTCAGTCAGGCATCTAACTAACAAATTACACTCCAAAAGACCCCATGCTTCTGAAAAAATGACCGGGGCTTAAGCCCAGTAAGCCACCCCCCCTCCGCTGATGGTTGACTCCAAATCTCTCGAACACTACGTCGATTTGAGAACGCAAGACCGAGACAGCGAGACCAAGACCAAAGTCAGTCAAGACCAAGACCACGTAAAAGTGGTCTCGAGAGCGGTCTCGAGACATCCAACTCTAGTATCTGAATACATCCTCAACCACAAAATCAAACAAGCAAAAAAAAAAACAACAACCAAAAACTGCAAAATATGTACAGAGAACATTTTTAGTCGTCCAGTTCAGTTAGTACTTTAACAATATAGCTGTTTAACAATGTCCTCATATTTGACATTTCATGCTTAAACTGCTAACCCTAAAAAGGTGCAAAAAGCATCGCTTTCAAAACTGAATTAGCCTCATTCTGTACACAGCCCCTGTCCAAAAAAAGGGAAATTGGAACTCTGTGTAAAATGTAAAAAGAAGAGAAAAAAAAAGCAATTAATTGGATATCTCATAATGCCCTAGTTTATTTACAATAAAACATATTTTTAAACTGAGACATTACACCATTTACTGAAAAATATTTTAATTTGATCATAGCAACAAAGTATAAAATTAGTTTTTCACACACACAAGAGCTGTGGCTAAAGTGTTAGCCACATCGGGATATCATGACATTTGCAGCAGGCATAGGAGGTCGTTTTTGTAAGATTGTTATTGTTTTATGTTAATGATTAGCCGTTAAGGAGGAAACTTGATTGACGTGTTTTGGGTGAGGTCTTTACATCTACATCTGTACATCTACAGTGGTTTGTATTTATCTCACACTTTCTGACGGATGACTGGTGGGAATTTGGGGAGCAGTGTCTTTCCCAAGGACACTGTGAACTGAAGAAACTGAACATCCAATCTCCACAGTGAATAGCCTTCTTTACCTTCTGAACCCCAGCTGCTGTAGATGCTTAAACATGTATCAGAAATGTAGAGATTTAATTTTTTTTAGTAAAAAGAGGAAACAATAGGGACTTATGGTCCTTCATTTGCAAATTTAAGATTTTATAATATATAACAATATAATACATCAACTCTGGCTTTAACATGAGAAACTCTGAATCAGAACCACACTTAGACAACACCAGATGATTGGGTTTAACTGTTGGCCCACTGCCTTGCTCTCCAGTTGTTCCTGGAGCCGTAGTTGGTACTGTGCCAAGACTTTCCTGTAACCCATTTCCTCTGATACACAGGTGTGGGTTCCTTCCTCCTCAGGTCCCATGCTGTTGATCAAATAAAGGCACTGATCTGCCTTCCAGATGCAAGATGAGGAGTTTTGAAGGTGCTGCCAACTGTACTGAGCATGACGAGATGACATTGAGCACTGCAGAAAATGCTTTGCATGAAGTCTGACTTCATTCTTTTCTGGATTTGGAATGGGACTTGTAAATTCTGTGGAAAGAACACAAGAATGTCCCTTTAGCTTGTTTTTCTCCTTATTTCTAGTCACAAGTGGAATGTAAGATCCTCAGAAAAATGACTGGACCTGCTTTTAGGAGGCAATGGGCACGCTATCAGATTTTGTAGACCTAAAAAAGAAATTGCTCAAATGTGTAATGAAAACATTTTGGTTTTCAGTTTGGAATAAAATGGGGGACTGCAGAACCAGAAATATTTTAGCATCTAAGTAAAATATGCCTTTTAGCTGTTGATAAAATATTAACATGAAAAGAAAAACATTTTACCAGAGAGTAGGCATGGCACTGATAAAACTGAGGTAGAGGTTTATGGCATACAGAGACAGATATTAAATAATTCTCAGAAGACTCAAATCTTGCTTTCAAGTAGATAGCTTGGGGTACTGTAGAGATTTTGCAGTTTTCATCAATTTGCTGGAGCTTTCAGGTGTTCGATTACTTGTGCATGCGCCTGAATTTAAATACCTTGTGTAGTGTCGTCTCCACAGATGCCAAGGTTCCCAGTTGCTGCATCGTGCCACCTCCCACTATAAAGGACGATGCATGTTTAAATAAGGCAATATGCAACCATGATCCTTAACATGGATTTAAGAAATAAACAAATTATTGAAACTCAAAAACTCTATCCCATTAATTTAAAAATTAAATGATCTTTATAAAGTATCTTGACAACACACCTTCAATGAAAAGCTATTGAACATGAAAATAAAAATAAAGAAATAAAACAAACTCGCACAGTACCAAACTTTTAGATACTGCAACCAATTTAGAATCACAAATTAACTTAACATGCACCTAACACTGTGAACTGCTGGGAAGAAGCTGGACTATGTAGAGAGAACCAATGCAGGCAGCGGGACAACATGCATTGGATTCAAACCCAGGACCATTATGCTGTAAGACAACAGTGCTAACCACTGCAACACTGTATCGTCAAAAAGATGATGGAAAAAAGGATGTGCATGGTAGCACTCTACTTTCTTCTTAATGTATAGTTTATTAGTTACATGTTGTTATTATTAATACTAATTCAAATAGACATTTCTGCCAGTGATTTCAAGTTATTTTGGCTGTTAATCATCATCAGCAGTAAGCAGCAAAAAAACGTATCGAGAAAGAGAGAAAATATAGGTGATAACTAGTGAAATATGAATATAAATGTGAACAATAAGTAATGTAGTAGTTCATCAAACTAATCACTATCACAATTCACATGTTGGTCATTATGTTAAGTTAAATCTGACCAACGCTTCAGAGGCAGTAGTAAATCTTGTGAATTATAGCGTAAGCTCTTCAATATCAGTCCTTTGGCTGGAGGACCTAAGAAATTGGCAATTTAATATTTCAGTTGATGTATAAGGAATGAATAGCATTTAATACAACTGTTAGACCTTGAATGTGGTGAGGGACAATAACTATACATAGCTTGGGTTTGTTTACAATTAGATAAAACTTAAGGGTGTGTCGTTTAATTGTTGGGTCAACAGTTATTGTTCACAGGTCACAGGTCTGCAGGTACATAAAGTCTTACTTTGCATCAGGGGTGCAGTGGGTGCCATCCCAGCCACAGTAGGGATCTCTGGATAGCATACAGTCCTGGCAGGTGTCTCCATACTGGGAACAGTTTGCTACATCAAGTTGGACCAGTTCACTTGCAATATTCACATACAGCTTTTTCTGCAATGATTAAAAAATGTTTTCTTATTGTTAAAGGCCTACTAGTAAAAATGGAAAAAAAAAGAAAAAAAGAAAAGAAGCTAATATAAGCATGTAACTTACATATAAAGATGTAAGTAAAATGCTTGTCTTTATGATGTTCATAATTTTCCTTTAGTTGACTAAAACAATTATTTCCAATCAGTAAAGCATCAACAATTTCACCTTCATGGTTGGTGGGGACAAAAGTTTTGTAGGCATCATTGTTACTCACAGAAGATTGGTGAAGGATGAGGCGGAGGATGCGAGCGTGGCTGAACGGTCGATACTCAGCGATGACAAAGGTGCGACTTTCATTGTGAAGCACTTTATGAATCCCTCCATTGTCTATGGAAAACCACAAAAAAGAGGAGGAATGATACTAAATATGATGACTTTTCAAAAACACACTACCTGTTGTTTTTCTGGTCATATATTAGTACAGAGTACTTAAATACTACCTTCTGTTACAGAAACACATTAAAACATTAAAGTACATTCTTCGTAACATTTAGTGTGTCCTACTTCAAATTATTTTTTTTACTTACTTAAAGATAAGAAGATGACGTTCTGATTTCTACTTCTGCTGTTTGGTTTACTGTCAACATGGATGTGGGTATACTTGTGATGATTAAAGAGAAGAAGGCCAGAGGTACCCACAGGAAGAACCAACTGCTCCATCTCCGAAGTCTTGAAAATCTTCTTCAGGGTGTCCACTGGAAGCTTGGTGGTATCATCAACGCACTGAAGAAATGAAGTGCTTAACTTAGACTGGCTGAACACCAGATGACTGGTCAATAAGCCTGAAAACCTGTCTCTGGTTTACTTTTTAAGTTTCTAAGATGACTGTTTAAAAAAAACAAAAAAACATTTAAAACCTTCTAATTTAGTCTTTTAATGAGTCCAGTGTTTATCTTAAGCTGTCTTAAGCTGAAAGAAAATATTTAAAAGCCTGAGCAATTTTTTACTCTGACTACACTTAACCACTTGTTTTAAATTATAATAAAGGGCTATTCTATTCTTGTCTATATACTCCCTCCAAAAAAGGTTGGAATGTTTTTGTGATGGCACCAGTTATTACATTTTATCAATTATCAATATTCAATACCGTCCTTGATCTGTCCATTTGGTCTTTTGTGTAGCCTTTGAATGGGGAGTTTTTGAAGATGTTACTGATGTTTCCTATTGTGTAGATGCAGACAGCACTCATTCCCCTGCAGGGAGACAAATTTAGCCTGAGACATTTGCAGCAATATTGCTATTATTTGCAGTTAGTGGCAGCATTAAAAAAAATAAATAAATCAAAAAATACATAATATGAGTGAAAAAGAACAAATACACACACAAGATAAAGATAGTTGCACTCTGGTCTGAGGGATTTGGAGGCAGTACAAGTTATTTAAGAGTTATACCGTTTGTTTCTAAAAAGTCCGTAGATCTTAGTATCCTGCCACCGATCTGATTGCACAGTGGCCACATCTACCAGTTCAGAGAAACGCTGCTTTCTCTCAGGGTCTCCACAGAAGAGCCTGGCATTCATCTGGGATGTCCAGGTAAACTGCATGTTGTTCTTAGGACCACCAACATCTGTCTAGAAGAAACACAACTTATTAATAATTGGAAGAATATTTATGCAAATATAAATCTTGTTTTGTAAAGTGGTTATGTGGTTACTGATGCGGTTCATTTTTTTCTGTTTTGGAAAAATGTAGGCATTACCTATTTAATTCAAACTTCCCCATTCATTCTGCTCTTACCATGCAAACCTGGGTCACAAAAGGGAGCCACATTTCACTGAACAGTCCAGTGTCTTCACTTTTCTCCTTATAGAAGCCATAAAGTCTGTTCTGGGAGGGATCCTCTTCACGTTTGCTGAGCACCAATCCTACATAATGCTGCTCTAAACATTGAAAGAGAAATATTTATTTGAATCCAAACATTTATAGTGATGCGATTTCACTAAATAAGGTCTCTGTGGCTCTAACTTTATGAAAATACCTTTATCGTGGTTCTTTGGCCCCACTCTTGCTTTACCAAATTTGTGAATGCCAACAGATTCAACAGATCCAGAGCGTGTTATGTAGAGATCTGTACTTTGTTCAGATTCTGGAACAAACAGTGGCAAATTGAGGTTTTATAGGGATGTACAAACAGGGAGAAACTAGTTCAATATTATAGTAATAGGGAGAAGAAGCAACCTTTAAAAGGGACTGATTTAAATAAAAGATGTTAGTAGTTTTGACAAAAGTACAGACTTTCTGTAAACACACAAGAAGGATTAAAATTACAGACTCATAGAAAAAGGTGAATGAGGAAGGAGGGATTCATCAGCAGATTTATTCAAAAGCATCTTGTGTGTAAAAAACTCACCTGCAAGGGCCGACAGGTCACCTTCCTTTATGTTAAATGAGCTTATATCTTTTATATCCTTGCATATCGGTGACTGCTCTGCCAAATTCTATTAAAGAAAGAACAGTTTATCTTAATGTTTCCCAACTAATGTACATCACAGATAGCACGCATATATATATACCCAACACCCTGTACCTGTGATGTATTTGCTTTCTTTTCAGAAGAAGGTTGTTTCAATTAAACCAAAGTAGAAGTAACTTATCAACCCTGAGCAGAAACACCACAACTACCATTTCCCAGTATTATATCAGTCCTCTGTCACAGTACTCTGTCCTACCGAGTTACAGCAAACTGTTTCATCGTCAGTGGTTCCACACACAAACAACTGGTTAGCATCTTTCTTCGGGTGGACCAAAGTGATGTTATAGCTGCAATCCTAAATGACAAGATGAAAATTGTTTGTTAGATTTCTTGAGTGGTCAAAAAATACAATTTGACAAACTACTTCTTTTTATTTTTTTGTTTATCTGTTCACTGCTTACCTCACTGTTGCAATTCTCCAACCGCATAAGTCTTTGATTCTGTGGAAATACATAATGCAGGACTATTACTTTTCCATGATATTAATATGAAGATACATTTATTTCAGAGCATTCAGTACAGTAATTTACTGTGATTATACAGCTATGGTCTACCTTGTTCTGGTTTTGAAAGTTGTAGGTATTCAGGTATGTTTTTCCAACAGCTAAGGCAGTGTCCGGCTGCTCTTCTAGAAGAATCTGTACTGGTGGATCTTGGGGAAGACTGAACCGTTTCATTGCAGTTTCTAAAACAAATTTTTATTTTTATTTATAATATGTGTGTGTGCGCAATATATATTGAAACTGGACAACGTGCTCAGATGCTCAGAGATTTCTGGAAACCAAAATAAATTTGGTTTTGGTTTAAGAACCAACTTTAAACCAGTTCATCATATGTGCAGTCAGGAAGTCCTAATGAGAAACATGCTCTTCAGACAAAGTCCTCCTGAGGTCATGTAGAGGGATATAAAATATCATTTTAACAGTGGTTTTTTCTTAGCAAATACTTTGGACAGATGAACAAATGAAGCAACATTGTGTAGCACAATATCTCATTTTAATTCATAACATTAACATTACCATTGTCACCACTTTCGATCACATTACTCACACTTAATGGATTAAATGATATCGACTCTATCTTCATGTGTTTGCATTTCATTTACACCTTTTTTCCTGCAGAGCTGTCTTTTAACTATTTAAAGAAACACAACATCACTGCCACCACAACAAACAAAAGTTGAAGCCAGTATGTTAAATCAACATCGCAGTCTAAATCTAGATTCATTAGCTTTCATTTAATCAATCTTGAAAATTAGTGGTCATTTTTTGACCACTTTTGAAAAACCACTTACATCACAACTAAAAATCAACGGTGCTCTAATAATATTTTAGCTTACACTAAACACAGCAACTTATTAACAACTAACATCGCTGAGTCGACCATTCAGCCACAAACTAACAACTTACATATCACTGTATTTCTTTATCTAAAGCAGTGGCGTTCCTTAGAAAATCAAAGTAAGTAGTTCTTGTAAAGTGAAATCTACACTTCAATTAAACTAAAGTCAAAGCGTGTCTCTCTGTACCTCAATAGGCATTCTGTCTAGTTGGCTGCTTGCACAATCCCTTCAAATACTGACATCTTGTGGCCACAGTTGGCGATTGTCTCTAGAAGAAGGCTTGACTTTTCATTTAAAAGCCACAAATCTAGAGTTTTGAAATTATGCTACATAAATAGTTTTATTTAACATTAGGCACTGAAATAAATTAAAATGTTTTTTTTTAATTTTTTTATTGAATTTAATTTCTGATGAATTCACTTATTGAACGATGTCCTACAGAAGAGGATTAGGGCCACTGGAAAAAAAAAGTGGACATGTCTTTTTTTTTTCTTCTTTTCCAGGATTCTGACAAAAATGTCAGAATCCTGAGATCAAAGTCAGAATTTTGATTAAAAAAAAGTCAAAATTGTTTTATATTTTTATTTGTTCCCATGAACAAAAATTATAGTGCACACATTCTTTCTATACTTTAAAATTAAGATTTTCCCTTTCTTTTGTGTTTCTGGGTTTATAACTTTATCCTGACATTTAAAGTATTGATGTAGAACTGAAGAAAACAAATATTACCTACCCTTTTCTGTGAATATTATCCTTGGTGAAGACGCAAAGTTTGCCTCAATCCGACTACAGAGGAGTAAAAATAATAAATATGCCGCTAGGCTCATCTTTGGGACCGTCAAGCACGGTTGTCTAAAGATTTGAATACGATTTTGTGAAGAAAAACAACAACACACAAAAATACACGTTCGGATTGCCCAAAAAGTCCTATTTTTTTTTCTTCTTGTTAATAGCCAGGGGCCTACGCTGGGGCAAGAGGGGGGCAACGCCCCTTAAATCAAACTTTTAGAAGCTGAGAAAGAAAATAATAGATTACCCACAAACTGAATATGGACAAGATTTAGCAGATGAAAAATCCACTGGAAAAGGCACAGATGAGATGATAGCTTTCACCTCTTGTTCGTTCTTTCCACTCCGTGGTCTGTTTGTGCTCTGTTCTGCGTAGGCTTAAACAGCACTCGGCAGAGATCTCTCCCCCTGGGCAAACATCCAGTCACGTATGCAAATGGCCCAGTGTCAGGCAGGGCAGAGCAAAAGGAAATAGCAAGTCTCTGTCGTCAAAATAATAGCGACTCGTGAGATAATTAACAAGTAAAAAACAAACAAACAAAAAAAGGTCTATATTTCTACAATCAATGGGGTACTAGTCCATTGTTCTTCTCACACTTTCAGTCTGGCAGAGAAGTTTTTTCTTCTCGATCCAAAAAGCACCACTGTGAGCCTGTCTGCTGAGCCGACTCGACTGGAGGACGTGTTTGTCAGACCCCGACACAAAGCCCCGCTTCAGCTTTCAACTCTGAGCAAACTTTAAACACACTTAAAATTTCTTCTGAAATTTTTGCTTTCTAGTTTCATTATATACTTTAGCTCAGGAAGCAAAAAAACAAACAAAAAAATTTATATGTATACATGTATTTAATTGATGTATCACAAATATATTACTTTTACCAGTCAATGGGAGGAAGGTAATTTAGAACCTGTGGAGCAGTGAGGAGGGAGAATAATGGAATAGAGTCATGGTTTTAAATGGTAAATATGAAATTATGTTTCCTGTCTGTTACACAAGCAAAGCTGTCAGCTGGCTTGCACACCAGGATAATGCAATGTAGTGATAATTGGAAACTCCTATTGCAGAAGCAAATGTTGGAGAAGACCTGCTCTCATCACTTTCACGAGATGACATCAAAGATCTGTTTCCTGGTCCTGAACATTTCCTCAGACGTCGGGCTCTATGGCTTGCAGTGCACAAATGTGAAGAAGTAAGTTATGTCCTATCGCTGTGTGACAAAACTGAGAACACACCAGTTTGTTTTATGCAGTTTCAAGTAATTCCACCAATGCTCACTTAACAGAAAGTAGAAGAGATGTTGATCATCTTCTTTAGTTTTGACTTAAATCAAGTGGCCTACATATTTAACACTTACTGATATTGTGTTGTATTTTCTTTCATGTGTAGAGACCTAAAGTTCTTGTGCAATTTTATGTGAAAATTAGCCCTGTGTACACTGTATTTTAGAACAAGACTGCTGTTGAAAAAACGCTAACAACCACTGGAGATGGTGACTTCTCCAGAGAAGAACCCAGCACTTCTAAGTTTGTAACTGTTAGATTTGTATTGTTGATTGTCATTTATGCTTAGAAATATTTACTCATATATGCTTAGAAGTGTATATAATCATTGGTGGATTGAAAGGATGTTTCATCCTAAAGTAACAGCTCTGTGTGTTAGGGAGTGCATCCGTTCTTCTAGAGTGTCCTTGGTATAAATCACATACTCCCTAGGAGAGTTTCTCTTTTCTTGTTGATTTATGGTATAGCAAGTACACGTATATCTGTTTAAGTATAAGAGCCCTTTGTTCAGATGGACCGCTAGACTCCTGGCACCAGCTTTGGGGAGTCTTCACAGGGTCACATCTGGACCCCACACACACACACACACACACACACACACTATTCTTTGTTCACATGTATACCTATGTAAGATGTCATATGTTAATGACCCTATGCATATTCATGTAACCACAATAAAAGGAGTGCTATGGGGAGCCTGGCTGAGAGTCTGACGGAGGCTAGGTGGTGGGACGACACTCGGCCCCAGCCAGATTTCCCTCATGCATGAGTAAACCAGCCTGCTTGTGTCTTGCTTTGCAGTGTAATTATATTGTCTTCAACGTTCCAGCGGATAGGTACAAGCTACAAACCTATCATTAATTGGTCCTTCGAGCCGGAGCCCTGGGATCGCATTCACCGAGGGGGGGGGGAGAGGCACGCTGAAAGACTGACGTCAGCCAGGAAGTTCCTGTGGATTCGCTGTCTGTCCTTTCTCCTCGATGAATGACGATCGGCGGGATTCGAGGCTACATTACACGCTAAGCAACACCAAGTAAGTTTAAGTCTTTGCCGCTGTGTGCAGCAAAGCACGCGGTCACTGTGTGAGGTTGCGTTGAAAGTCTTTATCACTGTGTGCGATAAAGCACGTGATCACTGCTATGTAAGTCTTTGCCACTGTGTGCGGCAGAGCACGTGGTCACTGTGTGAGACTGCGTTGAGACAATAGGCCTAATTTTTGTTGGTTGTGAGTGAGGATATTTGTTGTTGTTGTTGTTGTTGTTGTTGTGTGAGTGTGTGCGGAGTAGAACACGTGGTCTGCGACACCGACTGTTGTTGTTATCATGGTTTCCTAAGCAGCCAGGAGTGTGTGGAAAAGGCCAGCCCACATCAGCAGCTGTGCTCTGGTGGGTGGCTTTCCCCCCACCCCTTGCTGACACAAAATGTTAACTCTTTAGCTTGCCCTGTTCGACAACAGCCTGTGTGCCAAACCATTGAGGTGGATAGTTGTTAAAAGTAACCTACATTAAGCTTGTGGTTGCTCAAATTCAGTACAATGACATGTGAGGTGAAGTGATATAGGTAAATATTTAAACTCATGAAGTGCATAGAGGCACTTGACCTGTGTGGAAGACTGTCGTCTTATTATGAGCCATTGTTGAGATATAGAGCACATCTGTGAAAACAACTAATATGCTGCAACTACTGTGTGATGTCGCGTTGCAGTTTTGTTTTTGTTTTTTGAGCTGATGAGCAAGCTACACATTATCAGATCAAGAGCTGTCTGAGAACTACTCAAAGAGAGGGGAAACAGAGAGTGTGCAGCGTTTCCATGAGCAGTTTTTCTGCACCTTGACTAGTGTGTGTGTAGCATCAGCATCATGTTTTTGTTTATTTGTTTTGTTGGATTAAAAATAATTAAATAAACTGGTGATCATGCCTATGGATCACCATGGCACATATCTCCAGCCATATGATTTATTTATGCAGATGAAAAAGTGAGTGTGAATGTGTCTGACATCAGTGTTTTTGTGCACTGTGCAAAAGTAATTGCCTTTGATTGTGAGTGAGAGCAGTGATTTTGCGGATCACAAGCTATTGTAAAGGAAAAAAAAAAAGTGAAAAAGAGACAAATTACATTGTAGACGAAGAAAAATAATCATAGGAAAAAGGTTTTGTGTTGATCAGCCAAAAAACAACTACAATGTCATTTTCTGCTTTAAGAAAGGATTGTTCACACAAACACGGACAGAGAGAGAGAGAGAGAGAGATGTGTGTTGATTAAGCAGTGATGATAATGAACATGTCTTAGTTTGTCACTTTCAGGTGAAAAGCAGACCTGTATCAATTTTCCACATGTAGCGGTCGGACGGAAGAAATTTATAGTTAAACATCATTGGAAACATGCAGGCCAAGTTCTGGCTGACTTATATACAGCGCAATGTGTTTCTCAACCTCACAAACTCACAAGCAAGCTCACTCCTCCCTGAAGAATGCAGCTCCAAAGCAATAACATGGCAGATAAAGAGACAGCATCAAGTCCTGAGCAAAAAGTCTCAGCAAGCAGCAGCAATGTGGACAAACAGCATCAGAGAAGAGCAAACCCATCATCCTGACTGATCGGATGAATGGCACTGTGTTTACAACAAGCTGCAACTTCACTATGCATGTGAAGAAAACTTTTGAGGAGAACTGAGGAGACTGTTGGAGTTTGACATTTGCCACCTGTGGAGTAAAATGGCAAGAAGAGACAGTGGAACACAGGACAAAGCTGAAGGAGAACTGCCGGCTGGGGACTGTTGCAAGTGGGAGAGGACAACAGAGTGAGAGTAAGTGGAAACACAGAGGAATGCTGTTATTAAATGTGGGAAATCAAAATTTGGGTTAGCAAATCTGGGGAAAAGAAAACTGACTGCTTAAGTTGGAAAATTGTGAAGGAGTCTGAAACAAATAGAAACATACAAAATCACACAAACAAGCAGAACATGAATTAACTTTACTAACAATTCCAAACACAAAATGACTCATGAAGACTCATAGCACATTAGTTAAGAAATGATCAAATAATAGCAGAGAAGCGTGTAGGAAAGGCAGCTTTAAGAACATGCTCTGCTGGATATGCAGCTCCACAGACATGCATTAGACCTGTCTAATTACACAAACCTGCAATGAAAATTAGTTTATCTTTCATCAGTGTTAAAATAGTGTCAATTTAGCAGACACTTGTTATCAAATACTGAATTTATCCTAAAAAAAATTGACTCTCCAAGTTGCAGGACAACAATTTAACCTTTGTGGGAAAAAAAATAAAAAAAAATCCTGGTTTGATGAATCAGTGATCAGGCAATAAATTTAGTGTTAAAATGGTAAATTGGGAGAAGCTTCCTGCTTGATTGATGCAGCAAGTAATTTACTGTATGAGGGAAATTGTCTTTTGTGATACTATTTTGAACATGCTTTCCTGTTGTCCTGTCAACTTAGTGGGTTAATTGCTGATATGCAAATTAGTTGATCGGTTTTAGATTAATGAAAGGTGACTGAATTCTAGCACGAGTGGATGAGATGTGTTTGAGTGGAAACTCTAAAACACTGAGTTCCCTGCTTTGATGTGCGAGTGAATTCTGTATCTAGATATACAACTCTGAATACGTCAGAACAAACGTCTTTTGTGAAGTGCATGACAGCATGTCACATGTTTTATGATGAAGGGAAAAAGGAAAATTGAATAAAATAGATCTGTGGCCGAAATGAGTGAAGAGCACAGACCTGGTGATTAAACTCATAAGTTAATAAGACATTAGACTGTTGTGTGTTGTGCAGCTGATGGTTGGTTTGGAGTGAATCTAGCTGATGATTCTTCTCCTGTTGTGAAGTTGATGAGGAGCTTGTGTCATGACTTAACAAGGCCTTTTTATTTTGATACTTTCACAGTGCACTGAAAGTTTGGTTTGATAATTTGTTATTTTTCATTTTTTATCTTTTGAACAGGCACTGATTTTGTTTGTTTATTTCTTTTCTTTAAGCAGATCTGCACGTCGGGAATTGAAAGTGCTATACGACCGATCGAGAAAGCCACTTATTTGGGACAATTATGTCCCAGCCTAAAAAAAAGGATTCAGCGAGCATTACAGTTCTTCATGTGGTTTGCTCACATGATTTATACCAGGACACCTGGTTGATGTTTTTCCTACTACAGGATTTTTGGGTTTATGTGTGAGGAAAACTGTGTTTACAGGTTATGAGTGGTGATGCTGTTACACTGTGTTTTGGGAAAATGTGACGTTACTTTGATGGTTGATTTTATGGTGTTTTTATGGCACCTCTGGAACCTGTTGACCTGTGTCTGACCTCCATCTGACCACAGTCAATGTGTATTGCTAATGTTTGTTTCTTTGAGAATGCTGTGGAAGATTCAGCTGAAACGGACAAGTGACATGAGTAAAACAAATAAGAGATTACGGTATTTATGGAATAGTTTATTATGGGCTCTTTGCTGGCCACTTTGAGCCCATAATAATAATATGTGAGTGGAGTGACTTTGCTTAAGAGAAGTCACCGATTACATTAATGTTAACTGAGCACATGGGATGATCCATGTTTGAGGCGAATTATGGTAATAATAGTGATTTAATGATTTGAGAAAACCTGCACATGACACTTGTCTTGCCCGTGCTGAATGCTTATTACTCTTTTGATATAATTGTTTATACGTGTGAAGTTTGATTTTATTTCCAGATCTTGTGTATGCAGGCTCCTGGTGGAGCCAGTTTTTAAGACAGGGATCCAGGTTTGGTGAGTTGACGCATGAGAGTGTCCATGCGTCAAGAGGTGGGGTCCAGAATTAACATTAAACAATGTTTACTATTATTGTTGCAGTGATTTGTGTGATTAGCCGTTTATTTACAAGTATTAAACCTATGCAAGTGGTGCATCCATGTTCAGATGAGGCTTTGATGGCCTATAAGTGAAGTTCACTGAACTAAAGAATGTGGTTTGATGATTGTTGACATGCTCTCCAAATAGAAGTTTTTCTGAAATACAGGTGCAGCAGTGAGAAGCAAGAAACATTCCAGGCATAGCCCAGGCAGTGGTTGAGGTCAAAGGTCAAGCTGGTTGGGGCCCATCATGAGATCAGACCTTGGAGCCACTGCAAAGAGGTCGAGGTCCCAGGAAACCCCAGCACCCCCAAGACAGCACAATAGAGAAATCTCACACTTGGTTGTTTCAGTGGTGAGGGGGGAGTGCTGATTGAGCCCCCGTAGGGTAAGCTCGCACTTCAACCTCCAGCCTCTGATCAACTCTAGGGCAACCAAGTGCGAGGCGTGACGGCTGAATCAGCTGAACCCGGAGGAAGGCGGAGAAGCTGAGTGTTTTGAGACAGATCCAGCAGGCCCAAAATCAGGACTATGCGTGACGAAAAGGAGTGCCTGAGAGGATCGTCCACAAGATGGGAGCTGAGGCCAGGAGAGAGGCTTCAGGAGGATCAGAGATCATCTTCAGCACAGCAGACATGACACAGAGAGCTGTGCTACTGAGCTTCCAGGAGATTTTAAATAAAATGAAAGATTCAATATTGACGCTGAGGAAGACAACTAAGGTGTACGACGTGCTCTGCCTTAAACCTTCAGCAGCGTTGGAACATGAAAACTCGAGGGATGAGGAGCGTGCCAAGCTCCATCGACAGCGCAGAAGGAGTTCGAGGATGACATCATGATTCTGTGAAAGCACAGGAACCAGAAGCTATGGTGGTGATGACAGCAGTTTCCTATGAACATCACCTAATGCGGTGCCACTATACTGTACATACGATGACACTCTGAAGGCTGCTGGGATCATAACAGCAGTAAGACAACTGAACCCTGCACCGTTTTCACAGAGGTGTTTCTCTGCAGAGCGTGGACAATGAAGGAGTCATAAATATCCCCCTCACAGGACGAAGGCCTGAAGTGAGGTAATGGGAGGCCATAAAACTAGAGTGCTGAGAGGTCTGCAGCTCTGGAAATAGCTGAGACCCATGTTGACAAACAACAAAACCAACTGGTATGTTTGAATGTTTATTCTACATACATTTGGACTCTGGTCCTATGGACAATGATGGAAACATCTGGAAGAGACATTCATGACGCCCTGCAGAGCTCAAACCACCCCGCAGAGAGACATGTGATTTGCACACCCGCAGGAAGCATCACCAAGCTGAGATGTTTTTGAAAATGTTACTTTCTTATTTTCACTATTAAATTAACAATTTCTTTGTTTGCTTGTAGGATGCAGTTTGCCATGAGATGAGATCAATGAGGAATGAGATAACTGCTAATACATTTGTTAAACTGTGTATTTTTTCAGTAATTTAGGGTGATTTGACATATGCTGAATATAACAATGTTTGCATTGAAACTGTCAGACATGAGGTATTCATAACTGGGAACTTTTCAAGCATAAAGGTCAAAAAGGGGGGAAATGTTAGATTTGTATTGTTGATTGTCATTTATGCTTAGAAATATTTACTCATATATGCTTAGAAGTGTATATAATCATTGGTGGATTGAAAGGATGTTTCATCCTAAAGTAACAGCTCTGTGTGTTAGGGAGTGCATCCGTTCTTCTAGAGTGTCCTTGGTATAAATCACATACTCCCTAGGAGAGTTTCTCTTTTCTTGTTGATTTATGGTATAGCAAGCACACGTATATCTGTTTAAGTATAAGAGCCCTTTGTTCAGATGGACCGCTAGACTCCTGGCACCAGCTTTGGGGAGTCTTCACAGGGTCACATCTGGACCCCACACACACACACACACACACACACACACACACACACACACACACACACACACACACACACACACTATTCTTTGTTCACATGTATACCTATGTAAGATGTCATATGTTAATGACCCTATGCATATTCATGTAACCACAATAAAAGGAGTGCTATGGGGAGCCTGGCTGAGAGTCTGACGGAGGCTAGGTGGTGGGACGACACTCGGCCCCAGCCAGATTTCCCTCATGCATGAGTAAACCAGCCTGCTTGTGTCTTGCTTTGCAGTGTAATTATATTGTCTTCAACGTTCCAGCGGATAGGTACAAGCTACAAACCTATCAGTAACTATGTCCAACCCAGAGTACATAGTCTTCACAGACAGTGAACTTGAGCAAGCTCGACGTTCCTACTTTGAACAGAAGCAGCTGGGGACAGAGTGTGCTGAACCTTTGTCAAAGGAACTCTTTTGTCGACTCGTAAGAAACACCATGACAAACATGATTTCGATAGCAAGAGCAGCTGAGGACTCCAGATATCCCAGCAAACATGAGGTTGATGCCTAACAAAGCAATTGATGGAGTACTACCCAATGCTTAAAGAAACGTGGGGTGACTGGGTAAGTAGCATTTTCTCACAATCACTCTGTGTTAATCATGGGTGATGTGTGTTATCATCTCTTAATTATTACTGTTTGTACCTGTTAGGAGCATGTTGCTAAAAAGCTAATGAAGAGACTCTCCAATGTTAAAAGTCCAAGGAAGGGCAAAAAACCTCCTTCGAAGAAGCCAAGAAAGGATGGGAATGAAAGCGTTGCAAGAAGTGACAGCAGTGAGGAATCCAGTGCATCAACTATTATTCTAGATAAATCACCAGTTAGATCGATGGGCATCCCAGTGCACCACCAGGATGGCATTGATGAAGAATATAAGTATGATTTAATGCACCCTCTTAATACACCTTGAGTGTATATGTGGTTTAAGGGATACTTTTTTTATTTTCTTAAAAATTCTGCTAACAATAGAACCCATCTACTTCACTGTTTATGTTGGAATCTTTGCGTTCCATTTAATAGTGGCAACTTGACAGGATGAATGAACAATTTGAGGATAGGTGGTTAGTTAATTTGTTGATCTAATTTACAGATATATTTTTGGTGTTTTTGTTTTGTTTTGCACCAATAACAGATATATAAAGCCTTACTGTTGCAATAAATAATTTACACACCTCTGCTCTGTGTGTTTAGCTGGTTCAGCTGACTTCTTTGACAGCCAAAAAACTCAGGCAAGACACTACAAGACTCTCCAAGATATATAAAAGACCCAAAAACCAAACCAATGCTGTAAAGGAGCAGGACAGAGCAGTGAAGATACCAGAGGCATACCTTTGTTTCAGAGATCTGGATCATGTAAGCAGCACTTATTTCTTTTAGCCATCCTGTTATTCCTTTGGGGACATTTTGATTGTTATCAGTTATTGTCAAGACCACACACAGAGCTAGATAGATCTCTTAGTTGGGTTTCTGTTTGTATTTTTCAGGTCCTGGATGACCTACAGAGAATTATTCAACCATCCAACTCGAAATACATTTCTGAGATGAAGGATAGATGGGAAATCTTCTACTCGAAGGTGCAGTTCTATGGTGTCATGAAGAAAGTTATGAAGCTGCCAAAAACTTTGAATGGAGGTAATGCTACAGTATCTTGATTTGTCTATATTTATGCTTTGCAAATTACATTATTTGCAATGCTTAATGGTGTTGCCCTGTCTTATTTTTCTTTTTTTCAAACCAGTGGAACATGCAGCAGCTGTGTTCAGAGCCCTTCCAATGCTTTTCCCTTCCAGCACAGTACCACCTAAGAAGCTGGGCGTCTGTAGTGAGGCTTTTTTTTCCATGTCCTAAAGGCAAGGCTGCAATATTCTATATTTATATATTGTTGTATTTTGCAGTTACTCATGCTTTCCTTTTATATATTTTACTGTGGAGTCGGTCTAAATATTCTTAAAGTTCAGATCCCCATAACATGTTGATGTTAATGTTGTGTAATCTTTCAACTTGTTCTTCTAAAAACTTATGTAATTCAAATGCAGATTGTTTTAAGCTGCAGCTAAATTTATTTTTGCTACCAGAGTATGTTATACTGATATTATTCCTGTTAAGAGTATCTGGAATATGCACTTTTTTATATTGACGATGTTACACAGTACCCTGCTGAAATGTAGATAATGTTAGACATGATTCTCCTGGAACTGACCTCAGTACTATTAAAATTGAGTTACTGACCCATTGCTGTGTCAATAAAAGCGCAAAAACTAAGAGTGTGTCTGCTGTCTTAATTTAAGATGAAGTCCTTTATTTTTAGTAGCTTTTGAAGAGATGGTGTCTTATTCTCAGGAATTTTTGCTAATTATTGTTCTCAGAGGTGAAATATATTTCTAATAGTTAGTTCAATCAAGAAAGAAACAATTCAGTTTTAAGAAAATTTGTCCTATAGTAATTTTTTTTTGTTATGTGGAAAATCTACATTAGGTGTAGAATCTTAAAGTAAGCAAATAATTCTTGAAAATAGCTTGTTCAAGAAAGCATAATACTCGATTTAGGTACAGATTTTCTAAATATCAAAGTGTCTTTCCTTATAATAAGTCACATTTTCTTCAATTAAGCATACATTTTAGACAGTTTTATCTAGTTAAAAGGCATACAGCAGTTAGCAGTTTGCTAGTTTTAAGAATTCTAGTCAAGCAACTTTTGCTTACCCCATTGGCAGATTTTTTTCCTCAAAACAAGAAAATTTTGTTAGATTTGAGAATATTTGGCTTGTATCAAGTATAACTGTTTTTGCAGTGTGATGAGAGAAGGATGAGAAGCTAGTAAGCATTGCTAAGGGAATCCCAAAAGATGCAAAATACACATCTAAGGATATCCAAAATGAAATTATCCCAACACTGGCTGAGCTGCACACATTTTATGTAACAGTACGGGTAATTGGTGTGTCTTCAGAATTGTGGGAGAGCAGTTCAGTTCCAAACAGAGTTCAGTTCCTTGTAAAACAAGCAAGCTTAAGATAAGAAAAAAGAAGAAAAAAGTTCAAGTGTTCTGTTCTAAATCTGTTGTGTTGTACAAATTAGTAGACATGGTGAATTGTTGTTGTTTTTAAAATTACTATGCCAACCCTTTTTTGTTTTGTAAATCTGGCTTTTATTCCTACTTTAATTTGCAAATTTATTTGAGAATTAGGCCATGCAATTAAGATAAATATTATTTTGTTGGTTGCAAAGATCTGGATGGATCATTTATTTTATTCTTTATTTTTTATTCTATTTTTCTGTTTTATTTTTCAAGACTTGGTAAATTTACCTTTTTTAAATAACTTGGCTCACCCTTTTTAGTTTTGTTAATATTGGCAATAGTGAGAAGTGTTATTGTTGGGTTTGAGTATATTTGATATAGGTCATCCAGTTGAGGTAAATGTCATGTTTTTAGTTGTTATAATCTGATGAAGATTATTTTATTTTATTTTTAAGTTTTCCCCCTGAGGGTTTGCCACCTTAACGTGGTCATGGGGTTTGCTGTGTCAGTGACCCTAAGAGCTAGACCAGCAGAAGCATAGCCTTCAGTTGGGACACCCAAGTTGGACAGGTCTTAGGGTAGCGGCTTGACAAAGTGCAATCCAATTGCATGACAAAAACAGTTATCCAGTCTGCAAGAGTGGAAAAAAGGTCAGGAGGTTTTCAACAAACCCACTTCACTAACAGACTATAATACACATGTGGAAATGTCTTAAACATGCATTCCTTATAACTTGCAGAAGGTGACTCTTTGTCTTAAAAAGAACTCCAGTTGTTTAGAAGACTGCAACAAGTTGCTCAAGTACTCACTTGGTATATGATTGTTATGTGTTGCATCCTCCTCCCATATGCGCTTCTAGTATTGCTCCTTCTACAGCTTTGATGGGGATGTTCTCATATTGTTCCCACTGAGAGTACACCTTGGATGGTTCAGTGGAATTATCTGTTTTATTCTGGTTTCTCTCTCTCCTATCTCTCTTAAAGTGGCTAGCCAAGACTTTAAGTTTTCACTTCATAGCTTCCAAGGCCACAGATGTGGATAGCTTGCTGTACTTCTTACACATCCCTTTCTTCATCACACCTGATGTGTGTATTTTTTTTCCTTTATGACATTAAATATTTGAATATTTCAGACCTCTTCGTTTCTGAGACAGGTGTTATAGACAATATTGTATACCAATATGAATGTTACCATCTATCGTGTAGACAACTTAAATCTCCAGCAGATGGCAGTGAATGATCATATGATTCTTCATCTGCAATTCAAATTAAACACTTTCTAGACTTATGATAAAACAATAGCAGCACCAGTTAAGTTATTTTTATTCAGGTGAGTTGTAAGAGTTCTCATTATTATGTGGATGCCCATTAACTGTTACTTTAGCAACAGCGTTTCCTTTAAGGTCACACAAAAATATTTTCTCATGCAGAGGAACGTGAGCAAAACTGGCTGAAAGAGTTTAACTGTCATAGTGGTGGTAAAAATGTTATGACTGATCTTTATAATTGCGCTAAAAGTCTTAAATTAAGCAGGATTTATTGACTATACAGTAGTGTATGCATGTTTGCGTCTTCAACCAAGAACTAGACTACAGTTCATACTGGAAGGAGGCCAGTCCTAAGGTAAATGCAGCTGCAGCATGTGCAGAAAACTTTCTGCAGTTACTAATCAGAGCAGGCGGCTGAAATGAGTAAACCTGTGACGCTCAGGATGACACAATGTAAAGGAACAAAAGGAGCATTTTAAATGAGTGATGTAGGGATTTCATCATCCAGCTGACCAACACCCAGTGGAAGTTGACCGAGGACGAGTGAAAATGCTCGACACATGAACTGGCCATTTAATCAGCAAACATTTTCCTGTAAATGCACACCAGTAGATTGGCAGCTCTGAACAGGAGATAGAGCCTTTGTTTTATGTCCTGCGTGTGCATCACAACCAATTACTTAAAAATCCCCAGGCTGAGACTTGCTATGCTTTAGATTTTGAGAAGGAACTTGCATTTGTCAGTTAAAAATAAAGGCCTGCAGGAGAGTACGTGAGTTGAAACAGCCATTTCATCCAAAAAGAAAAATCTCATTTACATTAGTTTTATTGTCTCAGTATGAAAACTTACCAACTTTCAACATAGCAGTGGATACAGTGAGTAAAAACACATTATAATAATGTCACCAATTTTCTAAATAAATATATTTCTAAGGGTGCTATTGACATGAAATTACCACCCATCTAACCCAAACATTCAAAGAAATCAAGTCATAGATGTTCATAAATTAAGTTAGTTGTGATAATAAGAAAAGACACAGGGAAGAAAGAGAGGGAGATCCAAAAAGGCATGGGAAATCATGACACCAGCGCAAATCTATCAGCAATTACGTCTTATGGTGGGTTGACAATGAGCTCTCGCAGGAACTTTGCAATCTTCTGTTGCAAAAAAGTGATGGAATTGGTTACAGAAGAATTTCTAAACTACTGAAGGTTCCAGTGAATTCTGTTGGGGCCATAATCCAGAATTGGAAAGAACATAATTTCACCAAACTGGCAATGACAGGGTGCTCCTGCAAGATTTCAGACAGAGGAGTGAAAAGAATTATCAGAAGAGTTGTTCAAGAGCCAAGGGCAACAGAAAGATGTGGAATCAGCAGGTACAGTTGTTTCACAGAAAGTAAGTAATTAATGACCTCAAGCTTTAAATGCATGCACCACGGCCTGTTTGCACCCGCAACATGCAAGACTCCGTTGCTAAAGAAAAAGCATGTTTACGTGTGTTTAAAGTTTACTGAACAACATTTAGACAAGCTTGTGAAACACTGGGAGAATATAGTCTGGACAGATGAGACCAGAATTCAACTCTTTGGATGCCATAATGCACACCATGTTTGGAGGTCAAACATATTGGTATGGTATTTTGGGGGTGATGTGCACATGTGAGGATCTCAGTAAAGATATGCTACCACCTACCAGGATGATGAAGATGAAAATGAGGGTGGACATTTCAGCAAGACAATGATCCCAACGCACAACCAAGGAAACTCTCAACTGGTTTCAGAGAAATAAAATAAACCTGCTAGAATTGCCCAGCCTGAATCCAGCTGAAATGGACTGATAGAACAAAAAGAAGGGGCCCATGAAACCTTCAGGATTTGAAGACTGATTGATTTATTTGCATATCTCTTCTCTGGTGAGAATTTCATGTCAGTAGCACCTTTGGAAATATTGACAAATTTACTTCAAATTTAAGTTGAAAATGTGTGATGTGTTCAGTAGTTATTTTACCTCCTGTATATGGTAACCAGTTATCCAGTCCTTATTTATTCCATACTTTACCCCAACACCTTTGCACTCTGCACCATTGCACATATAAATATAAATACAAAAATGCTATACATGTTGTTTTCTGCGTTGCCATCTTATGTGTTGTACGTTTGTGTATTCTGTTTAGTACAGCGAGAGCAAAGAGAGAACCAGAGCCCAGGTCCTTGTAAATATACACACTTGGCTAAGCATGTGAACATATACACATACTTGATTTGTATAGAAACACTGATTCTGATTGTGGTTGTGAAAAGAGAGCACAGTGAGCCAGACTAAGGAAAAGAGAAGACAACCTTTAATGTTGAAGTGGTATATAAACATGTGGGGAGTAAAAAGAGGTGAGTGGAGAAGAAATTTTCAGTGCATCACATGAAGTCTTGTTCCAGTTTGAGCCTAAAACTAAGGGATGGTTCAAGATACAAGCTTTATTAAAAAAGTTTTAAGCCTGAACTTTAAATTCTAGATACATTGTAAATTGCCTGTTTTTTATTTAAAATATAGTGCTTTTCTAATGCACTTGGGAACTCAGTGTTTCATAGAAAGAATGGGTGTCTGTCTGTAATCTATGACAGACCATTCCTCAACAAGCTGAGGGGACAACCCCAACCATCCTAGGTAGCATCTTATTGTTTCTCTCTACCTCCTTATGGGAAGGATGATATTTCATACAACTGTTTATGTGTAGTTTATGTACAAGTGAAAAAAAGTTGTACTCCCAAGTGGAAACAGTGAGCCAAAATTAAAATTGTATTGTCCTCCATTCAGGTATTTCTCTGCAGGGAGAATGTGCTATGATTCTTTTTGATTTTACTACCTACTTAATGTTTGTAGGTAAGTCAACTAAAGCCATGGCAAATGAGGATTTTATTGTGTTAGACCCATGCTCACTTTACCAATGGCTAAAGGGGCGATCGTGGCTCAAGAGTTGGGAGTTCATCTTGTAGTTTGAAGGTTGCCGGTTCGAGCCCCGGCTTGGACAGTCTCGGTCGTTGTGTCCTTGGGCGAGACACTTCACCTGTTGCCTACTGGTAGTGGTCAGTGGCGCCAGTGTCCCGTAGCCTCGCCTCTGTCAGTGCGCCCCAGGGTGGCTGTGGCTACAATGTAGCTTGCCATCACCGGTGGATGACTGGATGTGTAAAGCACTTTGGGGTCCTTAGGGACTAGTAAAGCGCTATACAAATACAGGCCATTTAATCACATCAGTTTATATTTCAGAACCATAATATGCTAATCATAAATAAATGCACATAAGATTCCTGTGTTTTTTCTCCCGTATGATAGTCAGTTGTGATAATCACAGAATGTGCTTTTGCTCTAATGCAGTTACCTCTCAGCACATCCAAATGGCCAATCTGAGCTCAATTTTGAGGTCAGGTATGAAATATTGCCAAAGTTCCAGATGGATCAAAATCTTATGATCTTTTTCTAAGCACATCCACATTCCCAGTTAGACTATGAATGCACACACAGATTTTCATTTCTATTGCAAATGTGTTTCAAATATCAGTCTCTTTCATAACCGATAATTTCAGAATGACCATACTCAGTTGCCCTAAAATGTTCACGTACAAAAATATTATCTTATTAATTTGCAGTCATATTATAGTTGATTCATCCTTACAAAAGCTCAGAAAAAGTGACCCTCCAGGATATGTAATATTTTAATCTGGAAGAGCATAAAACTTCCGTCAAGGCCCATTTTCGCCTTAAGATAAATGTATTTATAGCACAACAATACCCATAGTTCATGGCTGGACATTGTTGCTTTCAGGCATATAATTTCTCTCTAAGACTGAGGATTTTGAGGACAGACTGTTTTTTCTCTCTTGAAGATTAAAAGGGTGTGACACGGTGTGGAGATAGGTGAAAAGGAAAAGTCTAAGTCTTATTTATAGTTCAATTTGAATTTGTATTTATTTTTTTAATGTAGTAATGGTGGTGATAATTATGGGGTGTGTAGCTCGAAATGAGGCATCTGTCTCCTTCTAAGTGCCTGCAAGTTCTACACAGTGCGTTATATACTCGATTTGTCACCAAAAGCAGCTTCTTAGTAAATGTAAAGTAACTTGTAGCATTGCGTAGCATTGTTGCAGGGCACCTTAAAGATGTGGCTTGGAGGCAGGTTTGATTAATATTCAATGTGGTTTAATAGGGTGTTTATATACAAATAAATCTGGATTGGTGCAGCTATTTCTACTGTTTTTCACAGCTGACTTGCAAAAAATCTGATGGCCCAACCGATGGCAATAATTAGCCACAATATTAAAACCCACTTACCTAATATTGTGTCCAGATAATGTACTGATTTATTGGGCATGGACCCGTGATCCTCTGGGTGTGTCCTGTGATGTTTGGTACTAGGATCTTTGCAGCAGAATCTCTGGTATTATGTGGGATGCTCTTGTGTATCCCTATGACACTTGATAAGAAATTTGTAGCAGCCATTATCTTAGGTGTTTTGTTCTTGAACAGTTTTGTGTGTGTGTGTGTGTGTGTGTGTGTGTGTGTGTGTGCGCGCGCGCGCGCGTGTGTGTTCTGCAGGTGGAGAGAGCTCCAATCAGAGTGCAATGTCATTGGGGTGCTTGGTTTATAACATAAAAAATTGAAGCCGTTAAGATTTAGCCGTTTAAGCTTTTTAAGGCTTGCAAAAAAGCATATGGTCAAATACCTGATTTCAGTAAATCACATTCACATTCACTAGTTTAGCACATTCTCTTTTTCTTCGACTTCAGCTTACAGTAATTTTCAAACAGTCCCTTACTATTGTCACGGAAGATCATTACTTGGAGATTGATGTAATCAATAGCACGCCGTATCTGACTTATTGATAGGCATGCATGAATTTTAATATGATATTCTGCCTGAGCATTTGTTTTACTTTTAATTTGGTTACAGTTGCAGGACATCTAGCATAAACCTAGCTGCTGTGCCTCATAAATTTGTAAAGTGAACAGTAACGTCGGTTGGCTGAACTGTAGTAAGGAGGCAGCACCTTTTTATGCCTTCAATGCACGGTCAGTGCAACTGAAATAAAAGCCCAGTTACCCGATGAATCTATTGGCTGGAAGGCTTCAGGTTCCTGCGCACTGGTGATGAACCACTCTCATAAACGGTGCTCACAGTGACTCCACACACAAACCAAACGGCGTGGGAACATGTCGCAGTACATGCTGGCAGGTAGGAAATGTTCGGTGTCTTTTTTAGATTTTACTAATTTTGTCAATGAACAGTCTGTGTTTGCTTTAATTTGTACCTTAGTCCCGATGGTCTATTCTTCAGACAGGGAAACATATCAGAGCATAACATCGTTTTTTTTTTTATTTGATTGCTTGTTTGTTTGTTTTTTCCACTTATGGCTGTTAAAAAGATTTCAAACACGAAAAATAACCGAGAGGAAAATAGAAACAGCTTTAAAAATCAGTTTGTTTTTGCACTGATACATGAACTGCAAAAACAGAGTGGGAACGTATCCTGGTTACAGTTGTTTTAGATAATTTGGTATGAAGAAGATAAAACAAATGGATAAATAAATAAATAACAATAAAAAAACAACCTAGGGAGTACAGTGATCTTAATTCAGTTATTTGCATGCCATTTAAAAATGTTTAGTGTAGGATTAGCTATGATGCATACCATGTCAAAATGCACACACGTCCTTCAGGATTAAAAACAAGAAAAAAAGAAATCTGCATTAAATGCTGATTTATCTCTACTCAGGTTTCACCATCACATCAATTGGTTGGCAATAATGTCCACTGGCTGGTCAGGCTGACTCATATCTTAGAGCAATCCCATCAGCCTTTAATTTTCAACATCACTGCTGCATCCACCCACTCTGTACTGTCATGACTGAGGCAGAGTGAGGAGCTCCCTGCTCCTGGACTTTGACAGGGCTGAAATTGATCTGCTTTGATTGTGATCCCATCTTAATGTAATAAGTGAATAATTGTGGTAAGTAATAATTGTGGCGTTAAAGGGTGCAGAGTGCGTTGACTCTCTAAGTCTCCTGTGATAAGCAATTTTATAGATGTGAGGGAGACACTCCTTTTGGGGGTAAGACCGTATACCTCTTCATAGCAAAACTGTGGTGGACCTACTCTTAATACTTTCAAAAACACAAGTAATGGTTTACTGTTGGCATTGTTGGTTGTTTACCTCACAATAATCATGCTTACTGCGCTGTCCACGAGTGTGTTTGATGCATGAGTCATCTCAATACATTATCCCATTATCTGACATTAAATCAGCATCAGGGCTCTGTTTTAACAGCTTCAGTCTGTGGTTGTTTTGATATTCTTTCATGTTTTAAAGGTGTTTAAAACACCAAAGTGGACTTTTAGCTCATCATAATAACTTGATGCAAACGAAAGGTGATGTTACAGTATGCAATAACCTGTTTTATTTTTTAAACATGGATGCTTCTAAGATAAATAAAAACAGAAATAATTGATCTTACAGCAGTGCAGTGCTCCCTTGGATCAAAAATGCAACTACAACAATATAAATTATACCGTTATCATGATGACAATTCCTCCAGAATGCAGCCACAACAAGATGTTTTGCAGTAACTTTGTTTGTAATGAATATGCCTTCAATTTTCTGAGCCTTCAGTCAAACAAAATCATTTGCTTCACATTTCAAATACCTGTATCTATACCTGTGTGCTTTGATTTCCTGTTCCTTTCTAGTTTTTGCATTTTTACGACATAATATTAATGTTTTATATTTATACCTTTTTTCTAGTTCACTTGCAGATCCTGCTGGCTGTGGGTCTAGCTGTATTCTGCTATTGTCTAGTTCTTGGCTGCATCCTTTGCTATCGCAAAAGGAAGAAAGCCTCATTGGAGGACAAAGAAGCAGTTTTTTTGTCTCCTCATCCTGCAGAGTGTGTGACTGTGACACTGACTCCTTCTCCCTGTACGCAAATTGTGAAACAGCAATATGAAGAATTGGATGGGGATGTGTTTGAATTTTCTTTCTCTAAGAGCAGCTCTTCTCCCTCTGAAGATGACCTCACTGCTCTGCCCTTTGACTCCAGCCCTACCAGGTCAGCTGACCTGGTAAAATCTCCTAGATCTTCTTTTCCACTGCGGCGCCTCAGCACTCCTGCAGTTCCCTGTTCACCTAATAAACCTCCAAGACATGGCCGAGCCTCTTTGCCTTCTCTCACCAGGTTGAGTTTTGTGCCTAAATCCCGTCGAGCAATCGGCCGGCGCTGCACTGTGACTGGTGAAAATTTTATTTACAGTGAGAGCAGTTGTCTGACTGCAAGCGCCGTCAGACCTCCTGTGGAGGAGGGAGAGCCTTGTCCATCACAGTATGGCTCTAACTCTCTCTCCCCTCCCAAACCAGCTCCACTCCTTCACTTCTCCGTGGTCTTCTCTTCTGCTTGTGGCACCCTGGTGGTCAACATCCTAGGTCTCTTGGGGGTCAGTCGAAGGCGCAGTGGGGTGTTTGTTAGGGCAAGCCTTCCTCCACTTTGCCCTTCCCCACAGCAGATATCCTCACGACGGCGCAGCCTCAGCCCAGAGCTCCACAACCAGAGCTTTGCACTGCAGGTGAGCTCTGTGGAAGAGCTGCGGACCTGTACCTTGAAACTGGCTGTCTACAGTAGGGACTTCTCTGGTCTAAGAGAGGCTGCACTGGGGATAGTGGAGTTGCCTTGTGAGAAGTTGGACTGGGAGCCTGACATTGCCACCACCTACACCAGGCAGCTCTGCCCAACTAAGAGCAAGCTGAAAAAGGTATATGGTGAGATGATTTGATCATGAAATTTATTTGGCATAGGTATTACAATTAAAAAAGGGGCAATGCAAGTTCCAAAACACAACAGATTGTCCATAAAAGCTTCTCTGACCCTTATGCTTGTAGAAAGTGACTTTAAACACTTGAACTTGAGATTAAAAGAGACCTAAAATAAATGCACAGTACCAGGGAGCATAGTGAAATACCATAGAGAGTATGTGGTAATGCTTTATCTGGTAACAATACCAAACAAATGAAAATTATTATTTTTTAAATATCTCCTAACAGCATTCAGGACTTTTTTCCTTCAGTGGGCTGGTTTCAGTCATTATGCAAATGTCATTATGCAAATGTACTGTTTATAAGATTGGGGAAACCTGCAGTCAGCTGAGACTGAAGAAGTCACTTGTATGAGTGACGAAATGTTTCTCCCACTAAAAAAACGCTACGGCCAGATGAACAGAATCAACTTTTGGAGACATGCAGGACTTTAGAACTTCAATAGAAATAAAGAGCACAAAGTAAAGAGTTACATCTGAAACTGTCTCTTCGCCACCTGTGTTTGCTTAGAAAGTATGAAGCTACAGCCACCAGATCGTTAGTTTAACAGAAATCAAAGGGAAAACAGACAAAATGACTGGACTGCTCACTCAAACTAAGATGCAACAATTTCCTAATGAGTATATGGGTTCTATTGCTCTCCAGTCATATTAAATGCAATTTAATGTAGATTTTGCAAATTATAATCAAGCAGGAAATGGACAGTGCTGCCTGCTAAAGGTGGACATCTGGGTGGGGAGTCCTTGAGTACTTACCCAGATTGGCATTTTGGTAACCACCAAAATCTAGGGCAGTTAACAAACCAATGCCAACTGTTTAGATACATGACTACAACTGTACACATGATCAGTGATGGTATTTTAGAGGGGGTAGTTATAAAATCTCTCTTATTGCTTCCTGCAAGTGATTCTATTTTAGATTTCCTCGGTTCATTTAGTTGCCGTTTTTACCGTTCAAGTGTAAATGCATTTTTAGTGATTAATTTTCTGTAAATCTTGTGAAAATGCTATTATTACAATATATATGTGTGATGAAAGTCAGATATTGTAGCAGCCCTGGGTGAACGTTTGTTTTCAGTGAAAAAAAGCAGCATTATACATGATATGACACATCAAAGTCTGCAGAACAGTTGGTTCCTCACATATGCTGCTTGTGTAGCTAAATTAAAAGTACCGTGTCTGCCCTAACTCAGTCAAAATTTCAATCAAATAAATTTACTTTTGTTCTCCTGGTTTCATTGACTTGATAGTATAATTTCAGTCTCCATTTTCATTTGATTTAATAGAAAGGGAAAACTACACTTCAGTCATAAATAACACGTATCATGGTTTTCCCATGAAGGAATGTAGCATCTAATCAGCTCTCCCATTAGCCTGTTTTTCCACTGTTGTTAGTCATGGTGACGCTGTTGTTCGCCACTGCAGAGCAAACAAGTAGAGTGCAGCAAATGGGCAGTGTGCCCACGCTGTGGCCTCTGCGGCTCTGCTGATACTCTGCCAGGAGACATTAATAACAAGCTTTTGAAGGGAGGTGAGCCTAATGTTTCAGGTCACACTGAGACGTGCTGGATTCTCTTGGGGTGTGCCAACTTGCTTTTTACAGTAAAGTGACAATCAGCTGGGTATACCCACCTCAGTCTCTCACCTTTATACCTGATTCAAACTCTCCACATAAACACACCTTTACCTTCCTCTTTCTTAGTAACAGCAGCTGCCTGGCACAAAGGTGTGTGCATACAAAGCGGGAGTTTACTTAGAAAAAACACAGCTGCTCAGCAATCTGAATAGTTCTTGTGTATTCTTGTTCATGTATATATCAACTGTGCATTGGAAGCTGTAGAAATCTTCTGCATAGATAGTAAAGGGCCAGTTTTCTTTATCAGTGTAATGGGATCAGCTGAAATATTGCTAATCATTCATCTGCATTGCCTTAGTTATTTTGACATTTTATGGGAATGAGGGGCTGATATGTTCAAGCAAAAGTGGAGTGATCAGGATGATCTGCAAACTTTGATTTGTTTCATGTAAATGCACTCTTTGTTTTCACTTTAAATCACAGTCCTGTAGCGTTCCTGGCAAATTTCCACTTTCTCCAGTATAGGAGAGTATAGGAAGGGAAAAATAAATAACATTAGGGAAGCCTTTCTGAAAAACAAACAAAAAACAAATAAACAAACCAGAGAACCGTTTTGCTTGCTTAGCTGGCATTAGTAGCAGAAAGCTGCAGAGTTGGAGTTTCACATAATATTTCCCACCAGGATGCAGAAAGTCTACAAAAATAATCTAAGTATCGTATTATATTGTATCACTGCATCAGTCAGCTGTTACAATTAACTTATTACTTTTCCTTTAATGTAATGCAACTTCTTGTTACATAGCAAATAACCTTTCAGCTACTGGGGGGCAAAAAGCATTCATGTTACAGAAAGAAGGTTAAAAGTACAAACTCTCACAAATTTAAAGTGACCTTTTTACTTTATAGGTTTAAGGTTAATAGTGTTGAACTGGTGTAAAACATCGATTTTTTTTCCTTTCTTATAAGCACTACCTGATGTTCCCAAGTGTGTCACTAAGCTTGGAGGGCCGGTCGAGTGAGCGAGCACTACACCTGTGGGTGAAAGAACACTTTACCTTACTGTATAAAGTGCCTTGAGGCAACTTTTGTGTGATGTCCCGCTCTATGGTATAAATAAACCTGAATTTATCTGATGTAATGGGAAGCTAATATAAGTTGTTGCTTACAGAGTATCAATGTGCAGTCAATTGTTCCTACTTATACACAGAAATTAGGTTGGAGGAAAATATTTCAGAGTCTCTTTAGGCATCTGTTTTTTGGAAATTATTGGATGATTCATAGAATCTGTTTGTTATATAACTCGAGATGATTTACAATTAAGAAGAGACTTTCATAGTCTGTTTGCAAAAATAACAGCCAGAAAATTACATAACGCGATGTTTTCATGTAAAATATAATCTGTGGGTGGAAAAGAATTTGCTTTGGGATTTTTTTTAATTACAGAGAAAATTAAATATTTTTATACAATGATATAGTTGCAAAACTTGATTATGGAACTGACTCCCAAACAATCTCATATTTGCATTAACAATGTAAATCACATATTGTAATCCTGAGTTGTGAGACCTCTGTTCTATTTTACACTTCAAGGATTTTCTTTCTCCAAAAAGTCTGATAAAAATGTTTGTGTAGGCTTCCTGAAGGGACGGCCTACACAAGCCCAATGGCTTCAAACTAATGATGAACATTTGTTGAACATTTAGTAAGCTGTCTTTAAACAGAGTATAAAATGACCAATGCTTTTTGAAAAGACCAATTGTGTCATGAAACTGTGTTATGATCTTCTGCAGTTTTTTTTTTTTTTTTTCAATTTTTGGACTCTGCTATAGTAGCTTTGCATAATTCACAGTTCAAAATAATCCTTCTCTATCTCCGACTGGGACTGATTCCTATAAGGTGACCCTCTTCTTAAAAGCCAACAGCAGTTGGGTGGGACTACTACGTTTACAGCCAGAGCTGTAATGACCATATTAATTCTATTCTATTCTAAAGATATCTCATAGCGCAAGAGTAGAACTGATCTAAAACATTTAGAACAGGATGAAGCTTTCACTAGGAACTGGGAATTCATTTTTAATTTCAAAGTCTATAAGTGAAATCAATTGAGAGAGCTGCAAGTACTTCTGCAATGTATCCAATGATGACGAGGCAGAAAAGGAGAAAGTGTTCTTTCCAAGTTCTGCACAAACTGATGGAACACTGAATGTAATGAATTCTTGAGACTGTAGACTATGACTAAAATGTTTATGTAACATGTAATCTGATAAATAAGAGGCGAGTATGCAAATAGATTTATAGATAAAATTAAACCAATGAACCTTCCTGCAAATGGGGAATGAGGACCAGTCAACAGTCCAAAAGTCTAAAAGATGGAGAGAATGAGCAGAGGCATTCATATAAATTATATAACCATAATCCAGGAGGGGTTAAAAGGTGGTAGCATCAAGCCTTTTTCCTTGTAGTGAAAGAGAAATAAGATGCATTTCAGGAAAAGAACCCCAACTTCAAAGTCAACTAAATTTTAGTTGACTTTTGTGGTCTTTCATGCCCTTTGGTGTTGCTCAGATGACCGGTGCATTCCTTATTTTTAAAAAATCCACCAGGTTGTTTATTTGATGGCCCTCACTTGCACTTATATTTCTTTGAAACCTTATATTCAAATAACAGCTGCTACTGTAAATGCACTAGAAGCTTAGAATCAACCCCAGATCTTTTTTCGGCTTATTTTGCCAATAATGTGGGGACATGCCTCACTGCACCCTGAAACTGCTTTTCAGTCAATTGTTCAATTTTTTTATGCTCTGAAAACGGGTTACTATGTGTAAAAATGTTTGTAATTCCTAAACAGAAAAAAATAATTGTTAGATCCATTGAGAGGCAAAACTGTGTCATCGTCCAAAAATTTATGGATGTAACTGCAGTACATGTTTGACAGAAAATCAGAAAAAGAAGGATAAACCCACCCACAAGGCAGTGCTACTGAGTGACAGTGTTAGTGACAGTCAGAGGCAGTGAACCAAAACTCACTTGTTGAATGAAATTGACTTCACACTCTGCTACCCAGCATCAGCAAGTCGCTGACGGGCTAACACAGCAGCTTGACAGCAGAATGTGACTCACCAACCAATGAAAGCTAATGAAAGCTGACATGAAGTCAGATTAAAATTTGTATCAGATTTAAAGATGAGCTATTGCTTCTATTCACAGTGCATGGATGTCTTTATTGTTTAAGGATGACTGGTCAAATGGAATCCTCAAGCATGACAGCTGCACACAAAAGACAACCTCTAATATCGATGATTTGATTTAAGTGACTGAAAAAGTGGCGTAGATTTAGCCCTGCTGAGTTCCTCTGGCAGGTGAACCCAAGATGTCGTATGATGTTTTGCAGAAACTTATTCAGATTTAAATTTCTGACCTGTTCCTTTATATTAACAGGCAATGATTCACAGCAAACCCCATTGATTGAGAACTAAAACATTGATTTTCACAGATCTGAGCCTTACTGCTTTGATCGACTCACTCAGTGATAGCACTATAGAAGCATATTCATGAGTACTTCTGGTTTTACTGCTTGAATCACCTCTTTCCCTTGGTTTTTATCCACAGTTCCCCAAACAGATGAAGCAAACATCTGCTGAGTGAAAGACAACTTTTCCCCTTCTTCCTAAGCCTCACATTTCTATCTCTTCGTCTTTCCGTCCTTTCTACCCTTAGAGTGTGAGTTCTCAGGAAACGCTGGGCCGCAGGAAGAGCTCTGTGTGTGTGCTACGGGCTTTGGGGCAACTGTTCATCCTGCTGCAGTACCAGACACTAGCCCAGCGCATCAAGGTGATGGTTCGAAAGGCTGAGAATCTGGCCAAGCTCACAAGGATCCCAGGAGCTCCAGGTGAAGACTACACTCATACCTTTATCCATTCATCCATTCTGCTGGCTAAAGCCTATCCCAGCTACCATAGAGCGAGGGGCAGGATATACCCAAGACAGTTTGCCCGAATGTCGCAGGACTAACACAGAGAGACAGTAAAAACCATTCACTCTGACACTCACACCTATGGGCAATTTAGAATGTCCATTTAAAACTAACACCACTAATTACATGTCTTTGGGCTGTGGGAGGAAGCATCATACCTAAATTACAAAATAGACTATTTTTGCCATTGCCTTCCTTAAAGCCCGATTTTAATCAAAACCATAATTAAAAGACACAGACACTGACTATTGGTGGGAAAGTCGTGATAACTCAGCTCACAGTTAATTGATGTCATTGTCAGGTGCCATCAAATAACAGTAGCACTTTATTTGATAAGTTAATGGATTATTATCTCTGGATGTGAAGTACTGGTTTTCTGCCAGATACCTGTGTCATCTTTAATTTCACACTAAAGTGTCCCAAACTGACTAACTAACCCAACTACATTTTGACTTTGATTTTTTACTTTATCAAAGCCTCTGACTTTGTGCATTTTATGTTTTTTACTCTGTAGGCATTTGGTATTACCTTTGAGAAATTCCTCCCAAAACGCTGAACCCAAATTAAATCTGTTTAATCCTAAAGATTACCAAAAGCAACAAACGTTTTGTCCTGCTCGTCCTGCTCTGCTTGTTTTTTGTTTTTAAAAAATCAGTGGTTCGATGTGAATATCACAATACTGAAGGCTTCTGTAATATTTAGATAGTGTAATATTAATGTTGTTTTAGTAATAAGGTGGCAGAGTGGTGCACTGGAATGCACTGCAATGTTTCTTCGTTCCTGACTGGGTTTTCTGCCACAGTCCAGGGATATGCTTGTTAGGTTAATTGGTCACTGCTCAAGATTATAATTATAATGACATTACTGCTCATAAATTTGCCTAAGGTGTGGATGTGAGAGTGTGTGGTTGTCTGTTTCTTGTGTTATGTCTGTGATGGACTGATAACCTGTCTAGAGCGTACCCTGCCTTTTGATCTGTGTCAGCTGGTAGAGGAAAGAAGGAAAAAAGACAACTCTACCCACCCTCAACAAAGCTAGCTCACAAGTGTGTTATGAACATTTTCTTATATGTTAAGTGTGGATTATTAACCCTTTCATACATTTTGCATTTTAAAAAATTGCATATAGTTTTCTCTGCACTGAGCAGTAAAAAGTAAATGTTAGTATTTTTTAATATACAAGTCACACACACTCTACTGCCTGGCTGGTTATGATCTGATTAGTCTTCCGTCCCTATGCCCAGATCAAAGCCCCTTGAGGCAACTGTTGTTGTGATTTGGCATTATATAAATAAAATTGAATCGAATTTAATACATCAGAGGACCAATTTGGACCCAAGGACCACAACCAGTTTCCTCTGGCTTCACTCTTGCCCAGTGGTGTTGGTGAGACAAGCTGGTGAAGCACTTTGAGCATGGGGACCAGGGATCCCACTTCACTTTCACTGTGCCTTGGGATTTCGATGGACTCTTTGATTCACATGTACTGTAAACTTTTGAAGCCTTAGTCTATGTTTTTACTGCCCACCTCATTTTCAAAATGATATAACCCAGGACAATCCAAATTTACAAACCAAAAAGATAGTGAACCCTTATAATAATCATAACATTTTTTTAAACATGTTTTAATAGTCCAGAAAAAATACTAATAAAATGTAATGCCTGGTTGCTCTGTGGTGTATTGAAGTAAACCATGATCTCCTCCAAGTAAAGGAGAAGGGTTAAATTTCCCATTAGCACATTGTAAGTATACAGATCTATTGTTCTGTCTCCTGTTTGCCCATCTATGGTCAGACAGACCAGATCTCTGATTGGTTTGTTATATAATCAGATTAGGAACAAATCGCCCTGGTGTCATTTCCCCCCGTCTGTGCCATCCGATTTAAAGCCTCGCTGAAGAGCAGAGGAGGAAGTAGGAAATTGTGTCAAAGTAAAAACAACAACCTAAACTGACACTTTGAAGCATAAAGTCAGTTATGTGTTTCTCGTGAGCTTTAACATCAAATTACCCGTGTCAAATATATGAATAATGGGCTTTGCAGATGCACGATTGCACATTGCTTTTAGTTTTAGTAAATCGAATTAGTATGCTTGACTGGATTATTGAGATTATGTATTTATAAGTGATCATGCAGATATGCAACAGTTAGAGAAGAGAGGAGAGCAGAGGGAATTTTAAGGATATAAATAAACTGTTGCAAATCATTTTATGTGAATCTAGCAACACAGCCCTGCAGAGAGGTTGCTTTGGTTTGTTAGCACCAACTGAAAATGTTCCTGTAACTGATGTTTGCTGCTCCTTTTTATTTGTTGACCTTTCTAGAAAGGAAATGTAATTTAATAAACTGATTTAATCTGATTATAATCATAACTAAGGATGTAATTTTATTCCAACAGACCACTATGTTGTCATTAACTTGCGTCAGGATGGGAAGGTAATTGGTACTAAGGAGACTAAAGGGGCCAGTGGTCCAAACCCCATCTGGAACGCACCATTCCTGTTTGACCTGCCTCCCGGTGACATAAATCAGCTACCACTGGTGCTTGAATTCATCGTCATGCAGGTAGGAAGTTCTACAAAAGTCACCAACCAGTATCGTATTATTCTGAGATCTCTGTCGCATCTTCATTTTCTTGATTTATCTACAGGGGCGCCTCTACACTAAGAGCAGCATTCTGGGTCGGGTGCTGATTGGCACTGATGCTTCAGAGGAGGGACAGAAACAATGGAGGGAAATTTGCAGTCGGGGGCAAATAGAAACTACTCGCTGGCATACCATCCAGTCAGATGCGCTGTAAGAGTGAGAGTGTGAATGACTGACACAGCGTGGGACGCCCTTTGCTGACTAGTGAGGATGATTTCAATAGCTATGATCACAATTTCTGTCAATTATCAAAAAACAATTATTAAATAATAACTCTTCATGATTTTCTATGTACATTGACAGACTTATACAAGTAAAAAAAAAAAAAGAACACCTCATCTGCATCCAAATCATTACATATATTTTAAGCACAGCTGTGAAGCTGTTTTCTCTGTATCAATAATATTTTTAAACCATGCATTTATTGTGATTCTTTCCATTGTGACTTCTTAACCTTTATTCCGTTTTTTGTTTTGAGTAAAAAAAAAGGGGTTATTTAGTTTTCTTTATAGCCACTAGAATTACAAATGAGGGGACATTTTGATTTTAATTCAGCTATACATTGTATTTTCATATTATGTATTATGTATATGCATATTTAACATTAATGAAGAGCAAATTATTATAAAACCTGCACATTTTTCAGACCCCTGTTTTCCATTCTGTCTTACTGTAGCAGCATGACTTACTGTTATTGTGCAGCATCCGTCCATAGCAGCTGTTTTGATGTTTTTGTTACTAACCATTATCTAAAATACACAAGATTACCTACAGTACTTATGATTAGATAAGTAAAAAATTAGGGAGCAAATAACAAAACTAAGGAAACCACTTCTGTTTTTGATAAGAATTTCATATTAAAAGATACTAGAATATATATATATATATATATATATATATATATATATATAGATGTATAGTTATTAACATCATTTGGGAGCATTCTCATATATAAAAATGATTCTTTAATTATAAAATTTTATTTAGGAATTGTGTGTTTGTATGTGTAGTATACTATCCATGGGAATGCCTACGGTGACTTGTCTTATGTCTGAGCTGTGTACTGTATGTTTTCAGAGGATTAAAAAAAACAAAAATCAATAAAGGATTTTTTTCCAAAGTATAATAAATTCTTATTGATAAATAAAACTGTTTCTTGATGGTATGATCATACAGAAACATATTACAAACGCACTGGTCTAAATAATAAAATTAACAGTGACTAACTTTCATTCAGCTATGACAATGTCAGGTGTTTCGTTGTGCATGCTAGCTCATTACCAATGTCCGTGAGGATTTTGCTACTGTCACAGTACAAGGCTTGTTGTTTCATGTTGGCTTTGAGTTGTAATGTTTACGTTTTAGTGAAGATGCTTTTACTGTTGGAATGTAAATGCTTACAATGCCACGCAACAATTCTTCTACCTGATTTTTATTAATGGCCACCAGGGGGTGACTGTTGTAGCTGAAAAAGTTTTTCTGCTGGCCCTCGGTGTCTGCCCTTTTTGATCTCAGCATACACTTTCCTCATGATTTTAGTTTTTCAGTCACTATTTCCAGTCAGGAGACGTGTGTGACTGAGGGCGTGTCTGTAAAACTATGATGTTGCAAGGAGTAGAAGTAGTGAAGGTGGCTGCATTTAAATACCTGGGGTCAACCAGCCAAAGCAATGGACAGTGCACAAGAGAGGTGAATAAGAAAGAGCAGGATGGAGAGGATGGAGTGTCAGGGGTGGTTTGTGACAGAAGGATGGCATGTGCAGAAGATGAATTGTGAATATATTACAATCAGGCAGGAGGATAAGATTAAGACCACAGAGATGATTCATGAATGGAGTAACAGAGGACATGGTGTGACAGAGAAGGATGAGATGGAGGCAGATGATCAGCTCTGGAGACCCCTAAAGGGAGCAGCCAAAAGAAGAAAATTTAAAACATGAAGTTATTTTGTATTTTGTATTTAGCTTGATCGATCCATTAGTTCTGTCCATGAAGTGAGCTGACGTTTTCTATTTCTTTTTGAACAACTAGTCATCTGATCCACTTCAAACTTGCTAGTCTGCTTGCTGGGGATCGGGATAGGTGCACTGTTGAGTTTGAGGTCAGTTAGAGCTGTTGCTAGGCAATTAACGGACAAAGCCTGTTGCTGTTATTGCTAGGTGTCATCAACAAAGGCAAATGCATGACCTGAAGAGATGATAACACAGTTCAGATAGTATTGTAGATACTATTGTAGATTCTCTGGCTAATTTGTTTCTTCACAGATGATGTCACATGTCTTTGTGGCTGTGTGTTGATGCTAGTCCAGATACTGTAGCTTAATTAAGCTACAGTATCTCGTTCGTGTTTCTCGGGTAATTACCTGAGAAACACGAATGCTTGCTCAACATTTCACGATAATCCATTCAGTAGCTGCTGAGAGATGTCGCTTAAAGAGGTCTTTTGAAACTGGTAATTGCATTAATCACATTGAAATGTACAATTTACAGCCTCACAGCCCTGAATTAAATAAGTGGAAGAAAATAGGTTGATACATTTACTGTGACGCTGAACAGCTGTATGACATCCCTGAAATAAATACTGGAGCAGCTCCAGTGAAAAATGGTGAATAACTGACTAATGCCCTCAGCCATTATTATGACTTTATGGGAAAATGGAAACGTTTCTTTTTCACTTCACAGCTCAAGGTTCTGTGCTCAATAAAAGAAATGTAAAATAATAATAATAATAATAATAATAATAATAATAATAATAATAATAATAATAATAATAATAATAATAATTGTGTGTCATTTTTCCAACTAAAACTCCATAGAGACAGTCACTAAATGGTAGTTAGTAGATTGAAACCTGCCCCCTGGACTAAACCTGGTTGCATTCAAATTATGTGGTGTTGACAGAAATGTGGTAAATGTAAACTTCATGACAAAATCTTCCAGTCACTGTTTCTTGTTGCCAGCATTGTGACGTCCACCCAACGAGTTATAAATATCCATAGGATGTGCAATCTAATGGTGATGCAATCTAGCTCCTGGGGTGATCTTATGTCATATCAGATCACCAACTGAATGTGACTGCTATCACACACCAGCACACAGAGTTATGTCTCAAGTGTTTGTGACTTGCAATATCATGACATCGGAAACTTTAAGGCCAGTTGGCTGGAAAACACATTCTTGCACCCAGTTATACTTATCATATCAGGTCAGGCTTTGTATTCTGCACCTGATCCATGAAGTGGGGCATGAAAATGCTGTAGATATGTTTGAAACCTCAGATTATATTACATATACGTGGTCCCATGTAAAACCTTAATTTGCTTGATTTATTCAGTATATTTATTTTCAGGTAAGCATGGTTTTAGAGCCTTTTTTTAGCTTTTGATATAACTTAATATATGCATACTAAATGTAACTGGTAAATAATTTAAATCTACTAGTGGATTATTAGTATCCTCTGTATTCCAACATATGTTAACTTTACTTGACTTTGGATGTTTTTTCCCCCCCGAAGTGTTTCTGTGGTGCTGTAATGGGAATAAATCATTTGAACATGAAAGCACATAAACCTTTTTAGTGAAAAGGACACAAATGAAACCTGCTGGTGTGGGGCTGTAAAGCATTTGATACAGACATGCTTCTCTTTCTCCATTCCTCTGATCTGCCCACTCTCCTGAGGGAGACTAAATAAATGAGATTTTGCTGATCTGTTCGCAGTTCTCTCTGTGTGGGCCTGCAGCAACTCTGCCACTCAGGTTCCCTGAATCTGTTGCTGAGAGACAGAACATTTATTACTTTGAAACCATTAAGATGTGTAAGTGAAAGAGATAAGTCCAAATAATAATCGTAAAATGTATTATCTTCCTGTTTTCAACGCAAACCTGATTACATTATTCTGATATGATCAGACACTCATTTCTAAGCAAATAGAAACATTTATATCTATTAATCTTTGTAACAACCTGGCTACCTATGACTTAACAGATGAGCTGAAGTTAGAAAGAGGTCTCATCTTTTTGTGACACATCAGTTTTATATTAGTAATAATAAATCAAATTATTTACTATTAGGTAGACAGATGGGAAGCAATGCAAATAAAGGGCAGGCAAAATCGCAGTACAAAAAAGTAAAAACCAAAAATACACTAAAACAAAATGTACTAATAACCAGATGAAAGTTAAAGAAAATGATCACAGAAAACACAATAAATGGTAAATGACAAAGAGTTAAAAAGAAATTTAATGGATAAAGGAAGCAGGGAGTGTATTTACAGAAAACCTTGATTGAATAATTTGTGACAGGTGGTGCAAAAACTAATTTGGCAAAGAGTTTATTGGGACCAGCATTAGGTATACACTGTCTTGATTTATCATTAATTGATTCAGCTAGTTTTTCATATCTTGGTACAACAGAATTGACCCTTAATAAAGTATCGTATTGTAACAGTAAACAACTAATAACCAATGAAGAGTTTCTTATGTGAAAGTGGTTCTAAATTTCTCTTGCCTTACATTGTGTGTGTGTGTGTGCGCGTGCGTGCGTGCGATTTTGCTACACAGTGAACCACAAAGGCAAATGTTGTACCTTCTCTACTGTAAGAAATTAGTGGTCTAAAATAAGTTACTGACCTGGACTCTGTGTTCTCACACCAGCGCAGAGAGCAGTGAGCTGCTGTCCCTCACTCATAGTCCCTAAACAACCCTCCATTAATATGCTGTATTGATCCACAGTGTGTCCACATGTCTACCTTTCTGTTCAACACTCTGAATGACCTCTGAGTAGATATTATTAATAATTCCTCTCTGAAACAGAACATAGTGCAAAGTTTTATTAATTTGTGTGCAGGTAAAAGCATCATTGATGTTTTGTGTGGGTTTACTTAGACACAATATACCCTTCAGCAAGTTAGACAGTAATGATCTCTAGCCTCACAGAGTTTGAACATCACAGCACAACAGGATGCATCCATGACTCACTGCTTCGCTTGGCTGCCTTTACTAGACCCACGTTCTGACATTTACTGCCTGTCACTGAGCACCTGCCTTCACCTGAAGAGACAGCAGGGCCTTTTAGAACCGGGGTGGAGGTGACGTGTCCACCTTCTCTGTTTTATTAGACTAAATCGAACATTGAGGCGTGCCGCCTACGTTCTCAAACCAACTGTTTTGCTGCCCCTCCATGACAAACAAGATTAAAAAGTTTCTGTCTTCTTCAGGAGTACTGAAAAAGTCCACCGGGCGTGAACAAACAAAACAACTTTCCATTCACATCTACTCACTGTTCAGTTTCTTTGGTCACTGAACTCTAATGATAAAATTCTGACCAAACTTTTTTAATGATGCATGCAGAGGGCAGTTCCAAGAAAGCAAATATCTTTCAGAAATATATCAGATTTGATCTGACCACAGTCTCGAACAAAATCCCAGAATGAAGTTACACTTCCAACTTTATACTTTCCCTCAGCTTTCTACCCCTTCCTGGGCAGAGACAAAGCAAGACACAGCAGGTAACCTGTTTTCTGTCAGAGAGCCTTGGCCTTCTCATAACAGGCCCTATGTGTTTAATAATATTAAAACATCAATCAATAAAGCTAAAACAGCAAATTCCCAAGAGGAATATCTACATTTTGCTTTTTTTTCCTGACTCTGAAGTATAGAAGTACTATAGATGTGTTTTCCACAAACAAAAGATTATTCTATACAAAATTATGAAAACAAAATGACAGAACAGCCCTGGTAATGGAGTGACCTAAAGACACATAGGGGGTAATGCAATTCATTCTATATTTGCATGTATTACTTCAGTGTCAATAGGTGTTTTCTTATTGTACGCTGTACATCAGTGAAATGTAAAAACCAAAATCTCACACTTCTTGGGAACTTCAGTTTTCTTTATAGATAGAAAGCAGTGAGTAGCACCTGAGGCTGAAACATGGGAGGCAAATAATAACAGTGGCTCAGTTCCATTAATTGTTCCATTAAGCCATGATATTAAACATGAATACACAGAAGAGGGATCTCCCTAAGCAAAACTCAACCTTCATACCATTACACCTGTGCTTTCCCTTCTGTGACAAGTCAAGATGTCTGCTATGAAGCAGAGCAGCTGCTGAGCCTCCAGCTGCGACTCGGTCCTGTGCGCACCAACTGGATCAAATAAAAAAACTCACATTTTCTAATATTATGAGTAAACATGTGCTTTTAATACCGGCTTAATTGTACTGACGGTTACTAATGAACCATAGTTGCAACAACAATTTCAGTTTTTCATAAATTATGTTTTTACAACACAAATGAAGCCGTTTGTTTATTAAGATAAGATAAGATAACTCCTTATTATTGATAAGCACACGAGCATTATTACTAGTTAGATCATTGAGAATCACAGCAAAGATTTGAAAATGCCGCACTAGAAAGAAAGACACAGCTATAATTGATAACAATAATGTTATCCATACTGCATGTGCTTTTCTCTAGGTAAGTTTTAAACAGATGTGTGCAAAAGATGAAACAGACAGATACGTGTTATGTATTACAACTGATGTAAGTTATATTATATATAGATAAAGGTTTTATATTTTCTATATTTTCTGTTATCTGTTAATTTTTGCACATTAACTTCTGCTTTAAAGCAGATGCTTTGAAGTGAGCTTTCATCAGGCAATTTTTTTTCAAACCATGAACAAACCATGAGTATTAAATACATCTGTGTGAACATTGCCATCTAGAGGCTGTCTGAGACAAAACATCTGCAGGCTGAAAACTGTAACTGAAAACTTGTGAAACCTGGCGTTTGTCAGTGAGGTCACATCTACATGACTCAAACTTACCTGAAGAGTTTGGGCATGTGTCCTTGTATTCATGTAATGAACAGCGCACTGACAGAAGAAACAGCTGCTGCTCTTGTTGACTTCACAAGATGGTTGTGAAGTTCACAGCAGCTGCGTTTTCCAGGTGAGAACTTCTCCATCCATATTGATAACACAAGAAAGCCACATTTGACCTACATTGTTTCAAAGCAAACACATGCCTCATTGCACATCATGTTATGCACAAGGCATTTTGCGTGCTTGGAGATGGGTGTGTGAGTGACTTCACAGTCCACCCTCACATCTGGAGCCCACTGCAACCTGGTACAGGATCAGAGAACTACAGCTAGAATCAGATCCGCCTCCTTTTCTTTATTAGAAGTCTCTGTGACCATGATTAATGAACAGTGTGTCACGATTAGACCAAGTTTCACGCCCCTTTGTGCCAGCTCAGAACTTTAACCCCTCTGGCTCAGGTTGCTCTGTGCCTTAAAATCGCAGCACGGTCAGAGGTCTCAAGTCCAACTGCACTGGATCAAATGCTTGGCGGATTGGAGTAGACATGAAAACCGTTCATGTTTCTCAGAGATTGGCAGAAAAAGGGTGTAAACATGTTGACATGCTTACTGAGTTCTTGACTAACCATTTGAAGACTATAGGAAAGGTCCAAAAACTGGGTGGGGGCTCAAACTAACTCTAATCACTGCCAAGACCGTTGCAAACTCTTACTCATTTGGCTCAGAGTGTTTAAACACTTACAAAGAACAACTGGAATGTATTTACGATGCACTGATGAGGCTCACAATAATTAAACCAAAGTAATGGTGATGATAAAACAATGCTCCTGTTTTTACAGCACGGATGTACGTTCAAGGTTTAGGTAAGAGTGATCATGCTCTTGCAGGGGCAGCTGCAAAGGTCTTAAACAGCAGTCCTCTCACAATCCCAAAGTAGGCATGTATGACTCTTACGAAGTGCAATACATACATGTTTTATCAGTTGTTGCATGAGTTTTCTTTACATTTCATCATAACTTGCTTTAATATCAACCCAGTCATTTATTGCTGTTAGGTATTATTATTTATATTTCAGTCTACATTTTGAAATAAAGTAAAAATATGCTTATTTTATTTGCATAATAAAAAGTTTCATGTTTTTCTTAAGTTTACATTTTGCTATTTATTCTGTTATCTATCCCATAGCTGTTGTGTAAAAAAAAAAAAAAGAATCTTCTCAACCAAGTTCATAATATTCTTGCAGTCTTTTAATGAGTTTTCTTCTCTTTGAAACAATGCATCCTCACAAATTGTATCATTTTAATTCAGTTTTTTCTTTAACTAATGACTGACAAATGATACAATTCATTTGCCACTACTTTCATAGACTCTTACACTTGGGCTGAAGGTGATAATAGCTAATGAAAGATATCAAATTGTCAGTGTCTGAAACGGCATAGCATGTTAGCACAGATCTACACTACCCTAAAGAAGGTTTGGTGTGCATTCAGGGGAACAGCATGGTGCATGACTACAGCTGCAGAGAGGGCTGGTGAGCACTACAATGAAGATGTGTTGAAGACAGTGAAACTCAAATATTCCAGAGCAGCTGGACTCAGTGTGCCTCTCTCTGCTCTGTGTAAACAATGGGCCAGTTTAAGCAAAAACAGATGAGATTCATTTCTACTTAGACTATCTTTATTGTTGTGTTTGCTGACAGGCCTATCTGCACGAAAAGACATTCTTTAAAACTCCACAAAATTTTAAAGCAGTTGAAGAATGGAAAGGATGACATTTGTGGTTTTAACTCTAAAGAATGTCAAACCAGTTAAATATCTCAGGAGACTTATTTTCTAAATACTTTACTGTAGGAGAAATACAACTGAAAACAATGGAATTGACCACATCCAAAACAGATTAATGTCAAAATTCAATGATTTTCCTTGGGTAATACAAGGATTATTCACTTTGTCATTTGATATATTAGGAGACATCCACAATGTTGGTCCATTTTCTGGCGAGACAATAAAGGATTTCTATGCCAATTAAATGATAATATAAAAAAGGTTCTTCAGTTATATAACATTATAAGAAATAAGAACCACATCCCTATAAAGGGACATCATTTCTCATTCTCACATCCATAGTTATCAGGTGTCAAGAATGGTACAAGAATAAAACATGTATAAAGAGACATGAATAAAAAACCTACAAAGAATGATGGCACTGATGTGCACTGTATGCATTCTTAATTCAGTCATTATGAGTCTTGTTTTAATTTCTGAGCTGCTGACCGAAGGCTCCATATACACCACTCCCAGCCAGCAGACTGTGTCGACTCTACGTCACCTCTGCTCTGTTCGTCTGCCAGGGAAAATAAATAAATAAGAGTAAACCAATAATGGGAGTCAGATGATTATGTGACAATGATGTTACGGGAAATGTTTCGGGCTCAACATGTGATATGCAGAAGGTCAACTGAGTGTTTTACATTGGCTAGAAAACAGAGAAGGAAAACCCACAATTACTTTTTACTGTATTTTACTATGCAGTTACAGTACACATGTTGTAAGTGCTTTCTTTTATATTTTATTACCTTCACTGCATATTATTTTGAATTAAAATCATATCTCATGATGTTTCAGTCAGTCAAATCAAAGAGAATGAGACAAATGTTCCTGTGTTTGGCACTAATGTAAATCACAGAGAGACTAATAAGGAAAGCTTAAAAAGTAAAACAAAATCAAACAGGAGCTTAGTCTGACCATCTTTGTATCTGTGGTCATGACTATGACTAGACTAATTGTTGTTCCCTATTAACATTTTATCTGCCTTTACTCTGCAATGTGTTGTAAGGTGAACATCTGATGACCATGCAGATTCAGTCACAGTCTTGTAAAACACATAAACACAGTCAAAAAAGTTGCACGCACATACGAGTGCCTGTATTTCACAAAAGGTGCTAAACTCTCAGAAACAAACCTCTCTCTGATGTTTATCTAATTAACTTGACAGAACAGCAATCTACACATGAGAACAATATCTTAGTTTAACAGAGCTGGAAAATTACCACTGTTTCTTTTTTTTTTCTGCCTCTGCTGTCTGACACAAAGAGCCTTCTTGTTTAGATGCACGCTGCAAGCAAAACGAGAGCCTGATGATTAGAGAGGAAGCTATGCACAGTGCCTGGTTCCCAGGCCAAAAAGCTAATTTCAGAAGAATTAAATTAACTTTATAGGCTATTTTGTCGTGTCTTAATTAAAAAAAAAAAAGGTCTCACTGAACATTCTCTTCTCCTGGTTTTTGTACCACATAATGTATATGAAAATATGCTCACAAGCAGACAAAAACACCACAGTCAGGATCATTAGAATATAAATTATTTGTTATTGTAATCTGCAGTAAACCTTTCACATCAAAGCTGTCAAGTCAGAGAAAGAAAAAAAAGGAAAAAAAGAGGAGCTACAGTGGAAGTGTTTTGCAAAGCAACTTGCAAATGCGCAGCAGCTGTACACAGGGTAAAGCAACAAATAGGATTCAAATAGATTTGCCCCCTGGAGGCGTAGATGGATAATAGCCTTGGCATCCGGTGATGTGCATTGGCACTGTGATCACCTTATCTGCTTGGCTTGCCTGCTTGAGTTTATGCCCTCTCTCATCTAATACCATGCTAAACATATAGAATGCATAGAAAATCATTCTATGCATCATCTTGCATTATATTTTTTTCCTTCAGCTGTTACGTTTACGGGTTGCCAAAGCAGATCATCTGCTTCCATCTCACTGTATCCATTGTGTCCTCCAACCCTTCTACATGTCCTTCTTCACTACATTCATGAATCTTCTCTGTCATCTTCCTCCTTTGTTCCTGCCTGGCAGTTCTTCAGTGTCCTTTGGCCAATGTGTCTGCTATCTCTCACCAAATATAAGTCACTGCATATTAATCATTCAAGCAAATAAGCAAAGTATATTTTTTAATTTGTATAGCACCTTTCAAGATAAACATCATAAAGTGCACTACAACAAAATGTTAGAACATGAAAACAAAGTTAACCAAAAATAAGTTTAAAAAGATGATGTAACCTTCATGTGGTGTACTCTGCACTAATTAACTGATGAGTAATGAGTCCTGTGAGTTCAACGGCCATAATCAGAAATACAGCTGCAAGGATGTTTTCCTTCTTAGCTTTGTTCAACAGAAAAGCTTCACAGACATGTGAAAAAGGTTTGTCCATCTGTTCTCAGCATTGTGGGCTGTTGTTCTGTGCAAAATAAAAGACACGTGGGCACAGTAAAAGTACAAACAAAATCAGTTAGGGAATTTATGAACTATAAGCTGACGATGTGAAAGCTTTCAGGGGAATGTTTGTGTTTTCTTTTCATTCTTTTCATCCAGAGTTAGACTTTAGAGTTAGAAAGACAGTTGCACTTAGGTACAGATGTTTGCTGTCGATGTTTCGCAACTGATCTCTTCAGCGCACTTTTTCTACAGAAGACCAACTCTTGTTCATTATTGTATTGTTAACAAAACAAAATGGCTTTAATTAATCTGCAAATCATCAGTTTTTAACGACAATGTCCTTGTTTCTGCATTTTATCCTGATGACGATGTTCACAAAATCCAAATTTTACAGGGAACAGTAAAGACAGCCAAATAATAAAACCAAACATTTAGATGGAGCAATTTGAGGGCCGCACCACAAAAGACTTGCCTGCTGTCCCCATCTGCTCCTGCTTACTGGTACCTTTAAAGTTTTAACATCACCAACTCAGACCCGTTTCCAAACTGCCTGCTTTGTAGAATAATGCCTGGCTTGTTAAAAAAAAGAGGAGTCCAGTTTGTTCGGTATTTATTTACATTGCATCTCATATATCTGTATTGGGTCTACAAGGTTTGACCTGTAAGTCTGCAGGGATGTGTGCATATTCATCCTCATAAATGGAATAATGGGAGGGGGGCTTTTATGTGGGTCAGTGACCACAGGAACACTGCATCTCTCTCTCCCCCTCTTTTCTTCATGCAATGCGAGCAAAAGGAAACTGTAAAACAACAGGTAGCTTTAACCAACCAATCTGATTGGTCAAAAACATGTTCCATTCATAACATGAATGCCTCATAAACAAAGCTAATATTGCAATATAAACTAGAAAGTGCCTATAATGTCAAGTATTCTACTAATTTGGAAGCTTAAACTGGTTTTAATGTGGACTCTTGATACTTAGTTGGATTCATCACCCTGCTGTAATTAGAGAGGTGACATTGTATAAAAACAATAACAATAGTAAACGAAAACTCTTTATTTGCCCTTTAAACATTTTTTGCCATTTCATGAGTTTTCATGACCAACATCATTCTTTCTCAGAAGCAAACACTGTAACCGTGTGGGCTTGTTATGTTGTTATAATGCTCTAAATTCTTGCAGAAACTGAGGCACACGACAGTGTTTATCGATCGCAAATGGAACAATTGCTTCAAATAGTTGTTTCGAAACACTTCTGGTAATGTAAACCTGAAAATTAAACAACTGCTTCAAGAAAAATCAAAAAGAAGAAAAAAACAGATCCAGAAACCAGGAAAGGCTGAAAAGTACAGAATGAGATCAGGCAGCAAGACAGAGCAACAAGCACAGTGATTAAAACACGATAAATAATAGATGACATAACAATACGTCTGAGGCCAGTTATATGTAATAAGAGACTAATTATGGAAGATTAAAAGTGTGCTGTAAGATGCCTGATTACTGACCACTGCTAAACAATAAAATGATGGCTGATGTAGCTGCTTCTCTTTCAGGTGCCTGCACATGACAGCTAATGGCGTCACTGTTGAGGCTTACTAAACAGCTTTAGTGTCTGCTGTAAAAACAACTGGAGTGTTTCCAACTGGTTTTGGTGGTTTGGTTGTTAATCCCAATTGATGTGTGTTTTATTTCAAAGTAAAAGTAAAATATTCAAACACACGAGCCAAACTCAGAATCTAACATTTTGTTATTATTAACAAATGTTTTTAGCAAACTAGTCTTTTACCAAATTGGATCTCATTTCTTTTAATAAATGTATATAATGTTCTTCTCTCCCCTTTTGTACAGTCGAGGAGCGTGTCAGGATACATTTCAGTGCGTGTTGTACTTGTATAATGTGACAAATAAAGAATCTTGAATCTTGAATCAGGGTTCATGCTGCAAGATCCAGGAGATGGTCAGTTTGGAACTAAGTATTCTAGAGGATTATGAGGGGTGTCAAATTATGAGGGTCCCCAACTAAACACTACTTTGAAAGTGTTTGAAAATGATTGAATTCGTGTATAAAGTTCATGAAACTTCATTATAATTATAATATTTTTAAATGACTCTCTTTGAAATATGGCCGTGTAATATGGTATAAATAGTATATTGTTTTGTTTGTTTTGTTTTTTAAGTACAAATACAACGAAAACTAAAATTAAAGATGAATTTCCAAAGAACCAAAAAAGGTTAAGATGGAACGGACAGAAACAAAGACACAAGAAGATCAACATTAGATGTGGTTTAGTGGTTTTAAACTAATGGAATCTCTTTATTAGTTCAGAGTGGAGGCTTGTTTCTATTAGTGTCTCTGTATTTGTCGAGTTAAAATGGTGGATTATTTTGTACACAAATTGTTAAGAACCAAATGTCTGTTGAGCCCCGAGACTGCTCAGACTGTTACATCATGTTTGTGGTTGTTGTGTGAAGAGTGCAACCCTCTGTGATCACATTACTGATCACTTTCAGGTTGATGGTGACAGCTAATGACTGTAGCAGGCTGGGTATGAGCTATTGTGGCCTAGGGTAAACTGACTTGGAGTTTTCTATATTGTGACAACTGAAAATAAAGCATTTAATGTGGTTAATTAAAGTGCTAACAGTGCAGTCATTACAGGGCATGAAAATCAGCTGCTGCACGTCTTTGAACTGTGAGACTGCTTATTAAACCGTAATGTTCTGCTTTCTCTTTTTACACGTTTAGTAACAATACGATCAAATACGATGGTTTGAATAATATAATATATTTATTTTGCTGACCATTAAATAATGAATTGTTGTATGTTTTCCCAGTGATTAATGTGTAATGAGTAATTGATTACTGCTTGGCACTGATCACTTCCAACCATCTGTAGAGCTAACTTTTAGTTTTTACTGCTTTTTTCATTTGAACTGATTCAAATTATCAAGCTAAAGTAGACAGACGTCTACTTTAGCTTCGGTCTGTTGTCACATTTGAATTAAATATATGAAGCTGATCCAAATGCAGACAAGATAACGAGAAAGACTGGCATGGATTCAATTGAAAATGCACAGAGAATAAAATACATAAACAGAAAAAATGTGTTTGAATTATGCATTCATTCACTTTATAACACACCACATTGAGGGTATGTTGTTTCCCTTATCCTGTAACACTGTAGGTGTTACAAAAGCATCACCTAACAAAATCAAAAATTATTGTACAGAACTATAAAACGGTCCGCGTTCTCCTGTGCCTGAGCAGAATGATTTACAAGGTAAAACACCTAACACACATTAGTTGTTACTCTAAATAACAAATAAGTAATATGTTGTTAAATAGCTCTCTTGTGGAATATTTTCAGAGCCAAAGCAACTGTGGGGATGCTGTTGTTTACTTCAGACTTCAGCTCAGCATTCAATCATATCATCCCGGAGATCCTGGTCCAGAAACTGTCTCACCTGGGACTCTCCACCCCCATCTGCCTCTGGATCAAGGACTTCCTGACAAATAGACCACAGTCTGTCAGACTCGGCCCCCACCGGTCCAGCACCATCACACTCAGCACCGGGTCTCCACAAGGATGTGTTTTGAGTCCCCTCCTGTTTACGCTCTACACATCCGACTGCTCCCCTACCCATCTCTCAAACACCATCATAAAGTTCGCGGATGACACCACAGTGGTTGGACTCATCTCAAGGGGGGATGAGTCGGACTACAGAGATGAGGTCAACAGACTGACTGAGTGGTGTTCAGTTAACAACCTCCAACTGAACACCACGAAAACTAAAGAACTTATCTTGGACTTCAGGAAGGGCAGAGCAGACCCGGCCCCACTTTACATTCACGGGAGCTGTGTGGAGAGGGTACACTCCATGAGGTTTCTGGGCGTGCAGATATCTGATGACCTCTCGTGGACTGCAAATACTACAGCGGTGGTTAAAAAGGCCCAGCAGCGTCTCCACTTTCTGAGAGTGCTCAGGAGGAACAACCTGGAGGAGAGGCTGCTGGTGACATTTTACAGAGCCACCATAGAGAGCATCCTAACGTACGGCATAACAACATGGTATGCAGGGTGCTCAGCTGCAGACAGGAAAGTACTGCAGAGGGTCATCAACACAGCCCAGAAGATCACTGGCTGCTCTCTGCCCAGCCTGGAGGTCACTGCAAACTCTCGGTACCTCAGCAGAGCTGGCAATATCATCAAGGACCACTCTCACCCCAGCAACCAACTGTTTGAACTATTACCGTCAGGCCGACGGTACAGGTCACATAAAACCAGGACAAACAGATTCAGGGATAGCTTCTTTCCCAGAGCTACCACCGTAGTAAATAAGCACAAAAACAATTGAACCTATTCCATACCGTCACTGTCATTATATTATGCTGCTATTCATACTGTCATTATATTAATGCTGCTATCCTGTATATATTGTACATACTATTGTTTGAGTACTTACGATTGTTTTTTTTGTACTTTTTATATTTTACATTTATATTTATTATTGAAACTTGCACCAAGGGAGTGGCACTCCAATTTCGTTGTACTCTGTACAATGACAATAAAGGCTATTCTAAAAAACAAAATGTAGTTTTAATTTATCTGACGTAATTCCACAGATGCAGCTTCATCATGCTCTGGTAGGTGGATACGCTTCATGTATGTTGTAATCAAATCAAATCAAATCACTTTTATTGTCACATCACATGTGCAGGTACATTGGTACAGCACATGTGAGTGAAATTCTTGTGTGCGAGCTTCACAAGCAACAGAGTTGTGCAAATACAATAATGTAAACAAGCAAAATACAAGAATGGCTACATCTGAAACTAATAAATATATGTACAATATATAATAGTATATGCATTTCTGGATGTGTATACTAAATATTTTTCTACGTGTGTGTGTGTGTGTGTGTGTGTGTGTGTGTGTACACATATTTTACAAATTAAATAGAGTAAACAATAAATAAAATATATAAAATAAATATACAGAGTGAGACATGTGCAAAACAGTGGCATTACTGTACAGTATGGAGTGCATAATGTTAAAGTTCCAGTAGTGAAGCTGAGGTGTCTATGATGTGTTCAGCAGTCTGATGGCCTGGTGGAAGAAGCTGTCTCTCAGTCTGCTGGTACGGGACCGGATGCTGCAGAACCTCCTTCCTGATGGAAGCAGTCTGAACAGTTTATGGCTGGGGTGACTGGAGTCCTTGATGATCCTCCCCGCTTTCCTCAGGCAGCGCTTCCTGTAGATGTCTTGGAGGGAGGGAAGCTCACCTCCAATTATCCGTTCAGAGCACCGCACTACTCGCTGGAGAGCTTTGCAGTTGTAGGCGGTGCTGTTGCCATACCAGGTGGTGATGCATCCAGTGAGGATGCTCTCAATGGCACAGTGATAGAAGGTCCTGAGGATGCGGGGGCTCATGCCGAATCTTTTCAGTCTCCTGAGAAAGAAGAGGCGCTGCTGCGCCTTCTTCACTGTTTTGTTTGTGTGTACTGACCACGTAAGATCCTCAGCCAGGTGTACACCAAGGAACCGGAAGCTGCTCACTCTCTCCACAGCAGCGCCGTTGATGGTGATGGGGGTGTGTACTTCTCTGCACCTCCGGAAGTCCACTATCAACTCCTTTGTCTTTGCGACGTTGAGGGTGAGATGGTTGTCTTGACACCAGTGGGTCAGGGCGCTGACCTCCTCCCTGTAAGCCGTCTCATCACCGTTGGTGATAAGACCCACCACTGTAGTGTCGTCCGCAAACTTCACAATGATGTTGGAGCTGTTAGTGGCTGTGCAGTCGTAGGTGTAGAGTGAGTACAGGAGAGGGCTCAGTACACACCCCTGTGGAGCACCAGTGTTCAGTGTGATGGGGGATGAGGTGATGCTGCCCAGTCTGACCACTTGGCGTCTGTCAGACAGGAAGCTAAGGATCCAGCTGCAGAGGGAGCTGCTCAGTCCTAGATCCTGCAGTTTCCTGTCCAGCTTCGAGGGAACGATGGTATTGAATGCTGAGCTGTAATCTACAAACAGCATTCTCACATACGTGTCTCTCTTCTCCAGGTGTGACAGGGCAGTGTGTAGTGTCAGGGCTATGGCATCATCAGTGGACCTGTTGTGGCGGTATGCGAACTGTAGAGGGTCCAGTGAGTCGGGTAGTGCAGAGCAGATGAAGTCCCTGACCAGCTTCTCGAAGCATTTGCTTACGATGGGGGTCAGGGCTACAGGTCGCCAGTCGTTCAGTGAGGAGATGGTGGAGGATTTGGGTACAGGGACGATGGTGGCCATTTTGAAGCAGGCTGGGACTACAGACAGAGAGAGGGAAAGGTTGAAGATGTGCGTGAACACTCCAGCCAGCTGAGCCGCGCATGACCTGAGGACGCGGCCGGGAATCCCGTCCGGACCAGTAGCTTTGCGTGCGTTCACCTTCCTGAAGCACTTCCGCACATCCTCCTCAGACACAGTGTGCGCACTGACGTCATCCGCGGTGCGCACACTGTCCGGTCTCATGGTGTTCGCTGTGTCGAATCTAGCGTAGAATACGTTTAGATCCTCACACAGAGAGGCCGTGGTCTGCGGTGTGCTGGTTTTCCCTCTAAAGTCTGTGATCGTGTTTAGTCCCTGCCACATACTCCGAGGGTTGTCAAACTGTTGCTCCACCCTGTCCCTGTACTCACGTTTGGCTGCTTTGATCGTCTTCCGGAGTTGGTAATGTGCGTGTTTGTAGTCCGATGTGTTCGCGGAGGCAAAGGCGGTGCTCAGTGCCGCGCGAACATCTCCGTTAATCCAGGGTTTTTGATTTGGGAAGGATTTGACTGTTCTGGATGGGACGACATCTTCCACGCATTTCCTGATAAATCCGCAGACTGAGTCTGTGTATTCATCAATGTCCCTAGCAGCCACGTGAAACATTTCCCAGTCCGCGTGATCAAAACAGTCCCGCAGCGCAGACTCCGATTGGTCCGTCCAACAGTGCACCGCCCTCCGGGTTGGAGCTTCCTGTTTCAGCTTCTGCCTGTAGGCGGGCAGGAGCAGGATGGAGCGGTGATCTGATTGGCCGAATGGGGCGCGGGGGAGGGCTTTGTACGCATCCCGGAAAGAGGTGTAGCAGTGGTCGAGTAGCCGATCTCCACGAGTGTTAAAATGGATGTGTTGGTGGAGTTTGGGTGAGACTTTCTTCAGGTTTCCCTTATTAAAGTCTCCGGCTGTGATAAACGCTGCCTCTGGGTGTACGGTTTCCTCGCTGCTGATCGCGCTGTACAGTTCCCTGAGTGCTCGGTCAGTGTCGGCTTGTGGGGGAATGTAAACAGCCGTAATAATCACTGCTGTAAATTCCCTCGGTAGCCAGAATGGCCGGCACTTAATCATCAGGTACTCCATACACCTTGTAAATAAGGTTAGGTGTGCACAGATGTGTGGCATGCATCTTTAATTAAATGTTGTGCAGAGATTTGTCAGTTACAATATGTATTTAAAAAATGGTAGGCCTCAAATGTGTTGCAGATGTTCTGCCCTTGTTTAAGCATCAAAGATAATTATGAATATCGGGATCATGATTATGTAAGAGTGGCACACCCATGTAATGTATCAACAGCTGTCTACAATTGTTTGCTAGTTAGTCTACCATGGAGAAATCACTATATAATAGAGGGAGTGAGTGAAAGATTGGACAATGCAAACACAGCTAAAGGCTGAGGAGGAATATACTATATATGAAGGAGAGGCATAATAAGGAACAGGTGAACTTAATCATGACAACGAAGGCAGAACAAGGGGCAAACAAAGGAAGAAAAAACACAGAAGGACATGAATAATATAAAAAAACAATCCCCAAACCCATGAAAGTCTATGAGTAGAAAAAAAAAAGTTTGGGAAATGCTGCATAGAAAAAAAGCTCTTCATATATTTTTTGGTTTTGAAACAGCTGTTGGATTTCTAAATGCAGCTGTAATGAAACTGATGATAAATAAGCTGTTAGGACGCCGCATTGTGTTTTATCCCTCACACATCCTCCTCTTTTCTTGCAAAGAGGAAACCGCTCTGTAAAAAACACAAAATAATATTACTGTATTTTTTCTTTCAATGTGTTACACAACCCTAGCCAAACAAGGAAATGCTCATTTATAACAGCAGTGGGGGAGAAATTGTACAAGTCCACTCAAATGTTGCCCTAACCTTTACGCAATCATCTCGTCTTTCAAAAATAAATAGCCGTCATCAAAAGCTGCGGTCCGGCTAAAACAATTATTCACAGTTGTGAATTCATTTACTACCATTTTGCCTCTTTGAGTTCTGCCATGATTTATAGTTTGTAGAAAGCTTTGAAATGGGGAGATTATTTTGCTCTCACAGGTGCACCCAGCAGTCAGCAGCTGAAAACACACGCTCTCACAAGCAAAATGTGGCTTTGACACAACTCAGACCACAACACGTCACCCCGTCCAGCACAGCGGCTGTGTACTCACACTGTGCCAACTGTGACGGATATGACTTGGCTTGCCAGATGATGGTATGATGAAGCAATCTACAGAACAACAAAAAAGGGATAAATAGCGATGCTTTATTAGATGTAATGAAATACACTAAACCGGTTCACTTAAAGTAAAATATATGAACGTGCCACCATCTGCTTTTTGGGTTCTGAAATAAGCTTGTCCAACTGCATATAGCCAGCAGGTGTAAAAGCAGATTGCAATAAATAAAATTTATTCCATTATTATAATTTTATTACTATTATTGACGAATGGAGGCTTATTAAAAGTTAGGTAATGGTTTCTATTGAAAGACAAACAACTATCTTCTTCTGTGTCTAATAAAAATATTATTAAAAGAATTTGCAGGTGACCAAGACTGTGTCTAGACCACAATTCAGCCAGTTTTGGGACAAATCAAACAGATACTTGCATACTTTGCAAACATATGAGAGTGGTGTTGTCCAACTCCTGACAGCAAGATAAAAATTTGAATTACTGCAGTGAACCACATGAAGTAATCGCTCAAATACTCCCTAATGATAACATTGTTATTAGTTCTTATTGTGAAATTGGAACAGAATGCACCCTCTGGTTTCTTAAAAAAAAAAGAAGTTCTGCCCCATGTGTGACCTCCATCAATCATGCCACTGGTACTCAGATTGTTAAGTGGCTTAAAAAAAAAGCTGTGTAAACTGATGTAGGGGGTTAACCCTACATTAAATCCCGATCAGGCAGGCAGGGGGGGAGTCCCGCTATAGTAGCACCCTTGCTCGGCCATGCAGACAAAGCTAACACTTTGTGTGTGTTCACTGATTGGTTTAATGGGCTAGAAAGAGCAGCTACGTCTGGAATGCCTCCCAACATGGCCATGACCTCCTTGGATGAGAGGGGTTACAAGTTGTGGGAGAGGACGGACCTTTCTTCACACACTGAGCAGAGCAACAACACAGCAGGGTCAGAGCCTGGAAAAGCGGGCCTTTTAGATTCTGCCCTCAACAATTTTCTGAACATGGAGACTCACAAGGTTTATGATGCTTACAAAGACCCCTGACTGAACTGCAATGCAAATATTGAGGGGGACTGATGGGGGACACCAGCATTTAGTTCTCTGTATCAGAATCCTTATAAAATGATAGAATTTCCAAAAGTCTTTGAGCTACTGTAACATGCCTGTTGAATTTCAAGTATGCATTACCACAGCAAGAATCTGTACCTGGCAGGGATCTATCCCTTTAGATAAACTAGACCACATGGAGACAGACACAAGATACATAACAGTGAAATAGTGTGCGTAGTTGGAACTCTAGTCTTCCGACTGACTTTTAATTTATATGCTGCCAGCATGAAGCGGGGTGCAGAATGAGAAAAATGTGTAATTCTGCGTTGTTAAACTACAAATTAAACACCTCTGGAAAGATAATGCGAAACTCTTGTCGTGAATCAGACGGCACCATACCAGGTGCAGCTGTGTGGCCCTGAGACAAATTCCTGCATGCAGTAAGTCACACAGAGAGATGGTGGTAGAACACACACAATGTAAAAGACATTATTCATCCTTCCATTCACACTCATGGGGAACATTTTATTTCTTAATTAACTGTGATGGTGATGTTGTGACCAAAGTAAGACAGGGCGACAGGGGAGTCAGCGTCCGTATTTAGGTTTCAGTTTCAGTGTACTAACACACTGGATCAAAACTGAGGTCTGCTCACTGTCCACTCAGCAGCAGACCACTTCAGTTAATTGCTATACTTCAATTAAAATGCTCCCCAGAAACATAGAGCTAATCAGATCAGAGAGTAACAATGACAGGCGATTAGAGGTGCGCACTAAATCTTAGCTGCATGTGAGGTCTTGCTGCAGCACAACGCTAGCATGTGGTCTCTATGTGTGGGGTGAAATACTGCAAGGATTTTAAAATCCCAGACAATGCCTGAATTGACCCTCATGGTATTGTTTATAGGCAGCTGCACAATTTATGTACTGTATCACAGTCACAAAAAAGTTGTCTTGAGTATTAGGTCTATTAGAAACACATTTGCAGCAAAAGAGGCACGCTTTTGATATACTTTTGTAAAGTGTACAGTGAACGATGTGTGAAAAACAGGGACTACAGGAACACAGATGAGACAAAGTCCTTCTAGAAGCAAGTCATACAGTACCACTTGGCAGCAATTTTGACTTGCCTCTGGGCAGTATTTGGACATTTAAAAAAAAAAGGCTCCCACCAAAATTAATCAGGACAGAGTCTAAACAGTAATTTTAATGGTGACTGTGATATAAATACTGCTGTACAGAACTACCAGTAAAAACCGGTTGGTGTTTAATTTTACCTTGGCTTTGAGCAGTGTCAGGACACTCACCAGCAAAACACTTATATAAATTTCTATTCAGGATTTTTTTGCGTGCAGTGTCTTTCTTGTTTAACATCTCTAGATGAAACACAAGAAGAAAGCTGATGTTATCCAGAAAGAGTGATTTTATATCAACTCTGTCTGAGCAGCAGCCAGACACAACAAAAGGAGAAGAATCAAGGACGTCAAAGAGCGTGGTTCTGCTCAGCAGTGGTGGAAAATAAGAAAGTACTTAAGTAGTTTTTCTTATACAAGGGTCATGTAGACAAAAGGCCTGGGGAACAGGATTTGATAATTCGTTGTGCTTGATAAACTGCAGGCAAATGGAAACCGAGACACTAGAGTAGTTTAACTGTTGTGGCAAATTTGCCTAAATGATTCATACATGTAGCTCCATTTTATTCAATACAGCAAACCTGCAGCAAAATATCATATTTTCCAAAGGGGGCCTGGATCTCAAGTTGAAAATCAGATGTTGAACAGCAATTGGAAGGTGGGAGGATAAAACCTTATAAAATAAACTAGAAAAATAATTATACACTGGCTGCATTACATCTCTGGAGCTTTTTATAGGGGCTGCTTTTTCCAGTTTGAATTTCATGAAACAATAAGAAGCAATGCTGCTGTGTTTATATAAGTCCCTACCTTGTCCCAGCACTCAGAGGTTCCCAGGTCCATGTTAGTGAGAGACGACTGAATTAAGGCAGGTACTGCAAGACACTGACCTCAACACTTGACAAAATGTAAAAACGAGATGCAATAAAAAGACCGGAGCTGCTGGGAAAAGGTTTCTGCAAAGCCTGCTGCTGTCTGCTGCAATAAAAACAACAAATTGTCAGAAATAATAAAAAAAAGGAGCAAAAAGCTTGCTAAGGCATTTGTAGAAAGTTCAGTCAAGTGTCAGTGTATTAAATTTTAGCACTGCTAAATCCAGCAACAAAACATTTGAATTGTGCAACATCAGTCAGATTACAAAATAACTTTTTCCACATTGTCCTTCCTGGCACTAATGGATTACTTCTGTGTTGTTTGGCTTGGAGATTCAGGTGTTTACCAGTGATAAGAAGGGCATGCAATGTGCATATTTTGTAAACTCCCTCACTTTCTAAACACAATACAATAGAAACAGAATTGCATAAGAGTCCCAACCAGAAACATGATTCACGACTCTTCTTGTCAGTATTTTATGACAACCTATGTTTTAACTGGAAGAGTGCAATTATTACTAAATCAGTTTCACAGAGTTCTGTGTGCTAAAAACAGAGAAGCTTTACAATGATTTGTCTTTGGAACACACTCATAAAAATAAGTTATGTCTGTGCAGCTCTGTGGTATGAGCTCATCACTTTTCTGCTGTGTTTACCTGGCAATGGAGACGTTTTTTGAAAATATTACTTGTTCAGTATAAAGAAGTTTGAGTGCCTGCAAAAATAAATAAGCAACTAAATACTATAATGAAGTACAATTAGTCAAAGTAATTTTTAACCGTTCTAACACATTATGCCTCTGATAATTACTTCATTTAAGATCTAATTGACCAAAATAAAAAAAGTATTCCTGTGTACTTACCTCGTGAAACACAATATAAGTATGTATATATATCTGACAATGAAAAATCCAACTAGTTAAAAAAGTAAAACAGTAAGGTTGTTGTCTACATTTTCAAAGAAATAATGAAAACAGAAAGTCATCATACTTTAATAATAAATACCTATATGTTTATAAAGAATGACTGAATATGATTGAATCCTATTTTTCATTTGTTTGAGTTTAAAGCTCGAATTGGTTAGCACTAGTAGCAGGAAAAGGTTTAGGTTTGTACCTGCTGTTTTTCTGTGTTAGCGCTGACAACATGTCCTGGATGTACTCCACCTTTGCCAACATCAACCGAGACATTTTAAACCCAGATACAAATAATAAATGATTACAGCCACAAAATAGGTCTCTCTTTTTAAATCATGCACAGTGTAACAACAGCCACACAATTGAAATAAATCAGTCAGACATACAGGTTTAAGGATTCACAGTATACTGCACCATTACCACATTAGAGTTCTTTCCTGTTGCAGTCACATATTATTAGACAAATTGTTTTCAAATTAGCTTATTTTTTCTTTTATAACCCTTTCACGCATAGTGGTCACTACAGTGGATAGCTATTCAAAGGTTGTGTTCTTGTATTTGTGTCAGTGATGATGGTATACTGGCACATAAACCTTTTACACAGTGTATATTATTTATTCATTTGTCAAATTCATAAGTCAAAACGTATGTTGTCCACCTAAGTGGGCATGTAACAAACTCTTTGAAAAAAATATTTTTTATGCCTAAAGATGAAAAGAAAATCCTGATTGAGGTTGTCATAATTCATGCATGAAAGGTTTAAGTATTTTGGGGTTAGGTAAAACCCACTTTTTGAACAGTGCACCTGCGCCTATGAATCCTTTGACTGTTTGCTCCCTGACATGTTCTAATGGCTCATTCTCGTGTTTCTGTGTTCAGATGTTTAGCCTCAACTTGCATGGATTTGTCTGAAAGACAAGACAAGGCTTTAAGAGAGATTAATGTCCTCTATGTATCCAACACAGATAATATCATTCAGGGATGTACTCCTGGAGCTCCTTATGTCTCATTGTGGACATGCTCAACATTCTTAGACATGTCACAAAAGAACAACATTAGTGGGTAACGATCAGCTGTTTCAGATGCTTTGCTGGTATCAGCCAAAACCAATGAAAAACATCTTTGAAGTGACTTTAGTGCATTTGGCTCATGCAGGACTTGGTAAAAACAAAGAGATGTTTAACAGCAAAAACTGTTAACTTAAACAAAAGTCTTTGATATATGAGCACCACATTTTTAGCATTAAATCATTTGAGGTCAGTCTTAAATCCTACTGAGAGTTAGCACTGCCTGTTCACCTATATTATAGATAAGTGCTTCAGTATAGCTAAAGAGCTGCTTTAACCGATTAGAAGCAATTATTCATTGACAACATTCAAGTAATGCTCAGGTGATAAAAGTAAGCACTAACTTCTCAGGTGCAATTTAAAATGAGCAACACAGCAGAATAGCCGACTGTTTTTTTACTAAGAGCCTTAAATTCCCTCTGAATGTGTCTTTCATTTCATGTGTTTCACAACTGGCTGGTCTTATCCATGAGTGACAAGAAGTTGGTAACGAAGCAGAATGCAGCCTCAGACCTCGATGAAAAACACATTTGTTCCTGCCTGCTTATGTGCATATACAAAAACACTAAATAAAAACCACAACCAAAGAAAATGGAGAAAGGAGACTCTCCTTCATGGGAAAAGAGGAACCGTGGCCTGTGTGGTCGTAATAATGAAGCAGAGGCCGTAGTTTCAACAGCTGCCTTTTTGCTGTGGTTCTGTAATAATGTTACTTTATGTATTTTATGAATTTATTTGATTCTAGAGGGAATGGAGCCAAAGGAGATTGTGCAGTTTAATTTGATGTGAGAGACCATGTTACTATGTGTATACATGTATACAGTGCTAGTAAGTGAGTGCATGTGTATTTCTAGTGTGATTCATTTGCGGTGAATAAAACCAGCTGTTTCTATTGAATGGTGGCCAGTAATCCCGCGTACCCAGGGGAGTGACGGTGTAACAGACCACTGAGTACAGACTTAGCTAACATCGCCTGACCATCCTCTGGCCAGTGTGTTGTGCTTCCCTCTAAGGTGACTGTTGGGCAGATCGTCGCTCACAACTATGAATAACACTATTTCTTCCAGTGAATCATCAAAAGCTGCCCACAGAAACACAGGCATGCAGTTGGTAACTAAGCAGCTCTCCCTAAAATATTTGTATCCCATTCACGGGCAGCAAAATCCCCTAAAGTGTTCTTAATCTTTAGTGTAAGAGCTTATGTTGGGTAAGTGAAATTAAGATGAACTACCCTCCTATATGTCATTATTAGTACACTGATGTATGTATGTGTAATATGCTGCAAAAGTGTATCACAGGATTGGTAATAGTTTTCCCCCACGTTAGATTCATGTTGTAAGAACAAGATTTTGATCTACACTCCACAATCTGGCTCTGATTTCATTCAATTACTCTTTCAGGTTGAGTTCTAATTAGTATTAATGTTGTTTTGTATTAGCCATATATCAAGCAGACAAATAAAGGTACGGAATCTTCTCATCTTGAATTAAATACTGATATAAAAGACCTGCAAAGGAAAGGAGGAATATTTTTTCATTCCTAATAAAAAGAAATTAAATGTACAGTTAACAAGACTTCCTTTAATGTCATGATGCATAGTGAAATTTATCATAATGTAAAAAATAACAAACATTTTGCTGGATAGTATGGTGACTTAATCAGATAGTGACACACAATCCACTGCTAAAAGCCCATGGCAAATGTTACGTTGGGCAATCAGGCTGTGATTGCAAGTATGATTAAAAATAATGGGTGGATAATTAGTATGCATAGAAACTGACCTCTGCACAGGGGCTATTTACAAAAAAAAGAGAAAAAAAATCATATAGGGTGCATTATAAATTGTACCCACTCCACCTTCAGGATATTTTCCAAGCCAAGCAAATGGACAAATGTGCTTTAATTGCACTGACCATGTTCAGTTCTAGAATTGTCCACAGTGACAGATTGTCAGCAGTCAACAGTAACTTCAGTTTGATGCTCTATACAATTTGCAAGAAATTGAATGCCTATTTACAGCATATAAAATGTTTTCAGTGTTCTGCATTAGCTCACAGGACAACAACAGAAGAGATAATTTGTCTTTGACTGGCTGTAAGTTGGAAACCATGCATTGAGCATCTCATGAAATTAGCAAGTTTTAGATCTGGATCGATCTTGGAGATTGTGGTTTCATTTCTGGGACCTAAACCAAGTCCAGCCTCTGCTGACACCAGGAATTTGTTTGTTTGTTTCTTTTTTATTAGAAATCACTCCACCCTTTGCTAGATATTGCAAACATCAAAGAAATAAATACTTCCCTGGCTCTGAGACTTCACAAACTCACTCAACAAACTTCCTGGTCTAGTATGCAGATGACATTCAAACGTTTGCATACTATGAAAGAAGAGTGTCTGATCAATTACACTCAACCCGTTACTGGGTCTTATAGAATGGCAGCAAGACAATAAAATAGACTGAAGTAAAGTCAAGTCAAGTCATTTTGGTGCCAAAGAGGTTAGAAGGTTAGAGCTCATGAGCTCTATGAATTAAGTATTCAAATCTAAATTTAAATAATGTTTACCAAATATAAATTCAGGCCACTGACCAGAGCAAATACATGCTTTATTTATAAAACTATTATTACTATTAATGCATGTTTCATGGATCTCTCCAAAAAATCTATCAGGGGGCTTCTAGGAAACAACATTCTACTCCACCAGTCAAAGTGCATTTCTGATTTTCTGAGTAAGGCAGGACAGACTCAGTAAAGCTGTTTCCAAAATGAAATCCAAACATGATGAAACTGTTTGGAGATAAACTCACAATGTCCACATTTCAAATGTCTAACTGGAAGCTTTGCTTTATTGCGAACATATTTTTGCATTTTCTTGATATTTTTGTATGCTCTGAGCAGTTCATCAGGCCAGCCTAGTAGTTTTTTTTTTCCTACACCAGTTATAGTTTCAATCTTATTAAAGCATTTTTAAAAAGTCTTTACAACGCCACGGGTGCTTGACTTTCTTCCAAGGAATGTATTTATCAAATACAGCGGTAAAGCCTGGGGGTCATTTAGGTTCATGTATGCTGTTTAGCCAATTTATTGTTTTATCATTATTATGTTTAACGTCATCACCACCAATGGGGAGTAAGGTTGTATACTTAGTTGCGTTAAGTCGCTTCTTTGGAGGCTGGAATGTAAATCCAGGGGGGATTAGTGAGAACACAGTGAGCTGTAAACCCTTCAGTAGCTCTCCAAGAGGTCTTTGCCTTAGTGCGTAAAGTTGGGAAGGGGGCTTCGGACGCACTGCGCAGCACTTATTATCCTACAGGCTCCATGTGCGTCTCCTCTGCGGGATACTTGACAGGGATTTGTGATATTTTGATGGCACTACCCGCGCGGGTCACTGACAGATGAAAACAGTGGCGTTTGGCGGATGTTAAGGCGTTTTCACTCGAGAAGATCATTTGTCCCGGAGCGCAAAAAGGGACATGGGTCAGCTTTATGGTGCGACTCTTTTACCATTTTGCGTTTTCTGTGTCGTTTTCCTCTGGGAATCTGGTGCCAGCTCCATCAGGACGACGCTTGCAATGGACACCTCAGGGTAAGTCTCAGAGATATTAGTTGTGGGTCACATATAAGCAATATTGTTTATTGTTAATGAACGGCAGTGTGATGATGAAACTATGTCTGCTGCGCTCATAATTACGAGAAGTTGTATTATGTGCGTTTCTATCTTGAAGTATAAAAAGTTTCAAAAGTAGCACAAATTTCTGCACGAAAATGTTTGACTTATCGTTTATTTATGCTTTACGGTGGTTTTATGAATTAATGTGAGATTGAAGCTCTGCAAGTTTCTTGGCAGCTACCACTCCACTCATTACATTTGTTTGGCATTCAATTAAACCTCAAAACAGTTATTTCATTGTCAGATTAGCATACGGTGCCAGAAATCATAACAGAGTTTAGTCTACGTTTTATGGGTTTCTGCTCTTTGCGACATGCTCTGTGAGCAGCCTGTCACGGAGACCCCTGGATGAACCGCTGCAGCGCGTCTAATCTAATGTGATGCTCAAGGAAATGCAAAAAGCAAAGGGAAAGTCCAAATGGTTGAAATCGGTTGCGGTGAGGAGAGCCAAATGTTGCTTGTGCTCAGACATAATATGACAGATGCTGTTAAGATGCCCGGAGAGAGTAGGTCAGGAGGTGAGGAGTCAATGGGAATGGAGCACATGCTCCTAATATTCTGTAGAAGACAAGAGGAAACCACTAAACCGCAAAGCAACAGGTTAAACACGGGGTAATTAACCAGAGTTTCGTTTGTCCAAGCACATGAAAACATGGGCATTGCATCTTCAGATTTATGTTTCCAGGGTATGTGTGTTCATCGGATTCTATTACGGAGAAATGAAAATTACCGCTGTGATTGATGCCCTTCTTGCTCGAGCACATTACTACCTCTGGTAGTGTTAGTAGTGGCTGTGCACACAGGAAATATGACTGTATTGATATATTAGTCTGTTTCTTTGGCTGTTAAGTTTTTATGAAAATGTCAGAGTAGTTATTTGGGATTATGTTTCTAAATTAACAATATTCTCTGGGATTCTTCTGTTATGTCTTATGATATTGAAAACTGACAGAAAAATGTTACCAGACAGTCAAAGTGTTGTAAGCAATATCACAAATATCAAATAAATAGTTGCCTGTAATAGTCTAGCAATATCCAAACTGTATGATTTATCCATTGTAAATCTGGCCACTCTAAACCTTTCTTGGTCAACACCAAGTTCACCAAAACCTTTTCAGTAAAATTTGTATTCATTTAGTTTAGAGTTTACGTTAACAATATAATTGTATTATCAAGTAAGTGCAAGTCAAAAGACATTAAGTATCTTGTTTATTTGATTAAAACACTGCAAAATTTATACTTTAATTTACAAAAATATAAAACAAATAAAAGCATAAACTTATCCAGGTGGAGAAACTGCAACTGTAAAGAACAGAAGATTTTTCATATATACTTTTAAAAGTGAATCAGGGTAAACCCTCAAATATCAATTCAAAAACTGAAATCTAAATTTTTAAAAATCAGTTGGGCTCCAATAATGCCATGCATTTGCATACATGCAGACTAAATTCACACCGGTCTTTTATGTAACTGTACTTTCAAATAATAGCTTGGATTCCCTGTGGTATCAAACTTTGAATATGGGGGAATTCCATGCTAAACTGTAACATACCCCTTTTCAAATCCAACCTTGGATCTCTTTTTGCTTGTACTTCCCCACACCATGTTTTATTACTATGTAGCTTAACACTGCTGGAAAACAGTGCCAATCAATCATATTTCCTTTTTCCTTTTTTTGCTTAGAATGGAGTGTCCTGATAATAAAATCTTGACGGTGGAATATCCCTGCATTAGGGCCGATGGGAAGAATGGCACTTGCTTCAGGTAAGCTGTGCAGCTGTCACTCAGATCATACATATGGATTTTCCTTGGACCCCCGAGGGCCTAAAATCTTGGCCACTAAGTGTGACAACAGTCAGTTACTCTATATCATACATTTATATCTATTGTTTTCCCTAGAAGAGTGACAGGAAATGATGAGTGCCTGTTAATCCTTGTAGGGCGAATTGAACATGAATTATTCTGAGGTTATGGAACAGTTTCTGCAACCACTAAACCACTCTGCTGTGTCATTTCCACAAATCCACATAGTTTATCCCCTTTTGGAAACTCTACATATCCACTTGGGAGTGAAAAATAAAAAAATTCCCAAGGGTCATTACATAGAGATTAAATGACGATCCTCGGTGAAGATAAACGTGTCAGATAACCTTTCAGAGCATTCTTTTTTTTTTTTTTTAACTTGTGTTGTTGATTCTCTTTGATAACTACTAGAGAATGTATAATTTCAGTGTTTAGCAACACTAACGTTGTTTTCCCTGAAGTTTCCATCAGCACGGAGATGATTTCCACTCTCCTGGCCCTGTGACAATAAAACAGAACTTGAGTTTGGGTCCAAAGCTAAAACATTTCGGGAAAGAATCCCCCTTCCCCTGGGAGTAAGGCCTGTATTTTAACCTAAAAAGTAGAAGCAGTCTGTGAAGTGATTAGCTATTTTTATTATACTATACATAGAGAAGGACAAAAACCTCTTTAATTAACAACACCAAATTTGGTTGAGCTATTGAATCAGCATTTAATAAAGGCAGTTTTTATGTAATATGTACAAAGTCAAGTAAAGTTGAACAAAGATTAGAGGGATATAGTGTGGAGCAATCCTCTAAAGTTATGAAATATTACCTGAAGTAACTGGCCCCTCTCTCGTGCTTTTTCTTTATTACTCATAATCTCCAGAAAATGTTTGACATTGTATTCTGTGTGTTTTGAAACAAAGGTTATGCAGACATTATGGTACTTTATAAGACTTTCACCTCCTGATACATCACACACAACATGAAAAAGTTAACATGGATCACTAATGCTGACACCGAGATAAGTTTTGTCTGAAGCCAAACTTTGGCTGAGGTTTGCTTGTTGGTGTAAGAATATCTTTTAATAAATGAGGCAACAGGTCTGGTGTGAGGCCAGACCATGTGATCTGTTTGCTTTCAAGGTTAGCCTGTAACAGGCTCTGTGTCTTGTTTAATTTCTGGCTCTATGAGAGATCTGTGGTGCTGGAGGAGGTGGATTAGATGAGGTTGTATTTTCCTTGCCATGCTTTTCTTTGTTCTCTGTTCAGCACAGACCTGGATCAAAAAGATTTCACAGATGACTTCAGGGGGAAACCAGATTGGTTCATTGCGTATATAATATATGACGTTCAATTCTGTTTTAGCGTAGGCTGTATGTTGTCCAGACATAACTGATGAGTGCCACACCACGTATTCATCTGTATTCATGAGACTATTTGGTTTTCATCGTCCGTCATAGATTTATCAATCTTCTGGATTTTATCCAGCACATTTCTCTAGACAATTACTGTTAGTTACTGCTGCTCTGTGTGTCAGACTTATCCATGGGCAACATCAATTTTAGTGCAACTGGCTTTTACTCTCTCTTATTTTTTGTCACCATCTACTGGACTTGACCAGTCAAGCTTGCAGTGGCTAGTATTGTGATGAATGAACATGTTCTAAAAGGCTTAAGGTCAAAGAACTGCAGTGTATCCCTCTTGTATTGATAACATGCATTAGAGCCAGATTTATTCCCTAAAAGGGATAAATGGAGCAGATAAAGTGGCAACTTCCATTGTGTGAGGTCTTGTTTGGCTCAGTCACTCATGAATCCTGTTGTTTTATTGCTTTTTATATTATTTTACACATGTGAGCAACATCAGGAGGAACCTGCATTGAATTAGCATGTGCTATAGCCAAAGTGGTATATCTGGGCAGATAATACAGAACATGCACTTTTTTATATATCTGAGTTAGCAAATGTGCAATTGTTACAAGATAAGAATAAATCATTTGATCAACTAAAATATTTCAGCATGCTGATGAAGAGCTACACACATGACATCTTAATTGGCCATCACTATAATAAGGAAGACAATTACAAATAATTTGGAGCATTTAAACCTAACTGTCTAAATTATCCTGGGTATTTTTAGTTATGGGCATGCTCAATGACAATGCAGTTTGGGAAGTCACAGTGTTATTTCGTTGTTGCTTTATTTTACAACTTTATGGTATTGCAGTAGTTAGTACTACCTCCTCGCAGCATTAAGGTCCTGGGTTTGAATCTGCTGGATGACTGGGGCCCTTCTGTGTGGAGTTTAAAGGTCTCTGTTATATTAACTGGTGATTTAAAATTGGTCCTATGTGTGCATATATTTTAATTTATCTCTCTCTGTTTACTCAGCCATAGACTGGCAACCTATTAATTGGGATAGAGATAAGCTTTTGGAAAATTGGCCTTTTGATGATGGGGCATAAACTCTATATGCAGGGTGGATACAGCCACTCTTTAATTATATTCTTCAATGGTCAGCAAGGGGCAGCCCCTCTGGTTGCAAAAATGCTTGGTCGTATAGAATCCTAGGAAAATCATTCTATTGTATCTATCTGCTCTTCCATTAATCCATCCATCCATCTTGTTAATTCAATTAGGGTTGTTTAGAAACTGGAGTCTTGTTCAGCAGTCACAAGCCAAAAGGCAGGACACACCCCTGTAATCCACAAAAGTTGATTCTGTTCATGTGGACGTAATGTTTTCAGTGGGAGAAACATTTTGTCAATCAAGTGACTTCTTCAGTCTCAGCTGACTGCAGGTTTCCCCAACTTATAAACAGTGTATTTGCACAATAACGGAAAAAGGCACCACTGGCAAACAATGGGTTGTGAGGTCAGTTTCATAACCATTAATATGCAAATTATTAAGACCATTGATCAACAACCACTGACAAAGACCATTGATCAATGTCAACTGATCAATGGTCAATTGTCATTGATCAATGGTCACCTGGAACTTTCTTTAGGTGCCTTCCCAGCTTTGACAAATGTCCAGCTGGGATAACCGCAACAAGAGTCAAACCTTGAATACTGATGTGTATGCGCAGGTTTACGGTACACATTTTACAACTTTTAAACGTCCCCAATTACTCATGGAAATCTCTCAGTCTAAGAAGGCTACTCTGCCACTTACCATCTCCTGCTTGGTGAACTTGATGTGTTGTCCACCGAGTTAATGTGATCAGTGAGTTGTGTTACGTCCTCACATTTGATTTTCACCCAGGTGTCATCGACATTCCTGAACCACTGACTTGGTGGTGTTCCAGGGTAGGATAACAGAGTCCTGTTTTCCACTTCTTGCATGTACACGTTGGCCACAACGGGTGAAACTGGGGAACCCATGGCAGACCCATCGGCCTGTATTACTGACCATTGTATGTGAAATATGTAGAATGAAGACACAGTTCCAAAAGCAAACACACTTGGTCAATGCTGAGAGTGGTCCTGTTGCTGAGATTAGAGTTATCTTGTAATCTCTTACGAATTACCACCACTGCTTCAGTGACTGGAACACAAGTGAAGAGAGATGTAACATCCTCCATAATAACATCTCTTACCTTCTCAACAAAACCAGGGTGTTCTTGATGTGGTGTTTATAGCTACCTACCAACGGGTTGAGGATCAAAGCCAGAAACTTTGAGATGCTATAGGTGATTGAATTGATCATACAGACAATTGGTCTTAAAGGTACACCCTGTTTATGTATCTTTGGTAAACTATACAGACTTGGCGTAGCTTTCCCTGGGTTAATAGCATTTTCTTGTTCTGACTACTTCAGACAATATATCACCCTCTTCCGGTAACCACTACCTGGGTCTCATTTCACAGGGTCATGAGTATTTTTGTCACTGAGCAGTGACAAAATTGTTTCATGATAGTCTTTCTGGTTAAGTAAAACCATGCATCTGCCCTAGTCTTCCAGAAGGATGATACATGTTGGAATGTTGGGCGATGTCAAATCACTGATTAATCTAATATGTGAGACAAAACGCAGGTTCCATCCACAATCTTACAGCATTTTGTCATAGCCTTGAGTGAGAAAGCCTACACTATTCTGAGGCGACAATGCTGACTCCCTCTCTTTACAAAGACCTCCGTAGAATACCAAATGCAATTCTGCTGAAAATAGTTTGTATTATAACCTCACATGACCTCTGTACATGTAAAGAAACCCACAGATTGACAGGCCTGCCATGCTGAGTTGTCGTGGCTAAGCCATAAGTGGACAATTGAAGTCTTTCAATTGTATGTGACCCACACCAGGTCAGTTTGACAGTCTAATCTCAACCCGCAGCATTGCAGTGTCCAGACAGGCTGTACATTTTCCAGGAATTTCTGGTTCTCAGGGATTGTATTTCTTTACCTGGCACTGGTCTCTCATATTCAAATAATCTGGGAATATGTGCTATTTCTATAGCTTTTATTGAAGAAGACATGTTAGGCGTTTGGAAAAATTCACACCTTCCAAAGAAAATGAGCTTAGTTGCTGTGAAAACAGCAAAGGAAATTATGGAACTTAAATCATGGTTGCTCTTACCACGAGCTGTTTCACTTTTATGAAAAGGATCTTTTAATGTTTGACAGTCATATTTCACAAATATTGGACATTCGCTTATGAATCTGGTATTGCATTCATTAAATAAATACAAATTAGTCCAAACTGTTGTCAGCACAATGAAGCTCTGACTCACCATGTATTGCAAGTGGTTGCTGTCAATGTTTATTTCGCTGATTATCTCAGCTTTGGTGTTGCCTTCCTCTGCTGTATTCCATCTGCCTTAATGTTAGTTGAATGCCTGAAATGTAAATGACATGTCTCGGTCTCAGGGGGGATTCCTGGTGTTGTGCAGAACTAAACTCACCATCTAAACAAAGACCGCATGTCCCCTCGCCACTGTGGCTTTCACAGCAATGAAGATGAATCAGCTCAATTTCTGCATTTCTATTGTTCTACCCACTTTGTGTTCTTATTCTGTCTTCACTGGTGGTCAAATTTCAGCCTGGCCAAGCCAAATGTACATGATTTGTACCCTGTTTCTGAGTGAGTGTGAGTGCCAGTTTGCATGTTTATACATGAGAATGTATGAATTGTCTCTGTATTGTCTGTGTTGGCAGTTACTGCAGGTTTATGATGATGGGAGTTAATTTTCTGCCCTCGTGCTTTAAGCGCTCTCAGCTGTGGAGTCAGATGGAAGACTGATGTGCTCCACTAAACTATAAACAAATTTTTTCACATGATTGACATTTTCTAGTTTAAATACCCTGCAGGGCTCATTACTGCAGTAGATAACACCCATAACATCATGCTACAGTATGCAAGTAGGGGATGGTGATAAATGTTAGGGAGACATGGTTGATCCTAATTGTTTCCATACTTTATGCTACTTTTGTTGTTACAATGATCCATCCCTCCCAACGGGATCATTATAGTTTTTTATTCCATCATATCCGAGAAGTTCTTAAGCGGTATTCATCTTTGGGATTAATTTACAGACTGTAGGATAACATAATGTTTTTTTCAAGTATAGAGAGGATGTGGACATTTCCTTTGCAATTGGTGGCTGTGGCTAGGTAGAGTGAGTTCTCCTTCATTTGGAGGGTCATTGGTTCAGTCTCCAGCTGCGCCAGTCTGCATGTCAAAGTTTTGGGTAAGAACCACAAATTTTATCTAAAACATCCACTGATGTCTGTGAGAATAGAATAAAAGCAGTGTGTGAAAGTGCTCAGTAAGACATAAAATAGCATGATAAACGTAGTACTTTTACCAGATTTCTGTGTTCTATGAGGCTTAAAAGTTCAACCCATAACAAACTTTTTGTCTATTTCATTTGTTGTAGTGTGAGTTCAGGAAATCAGGAAATCAGGTGCAGAGAAGTTTGCCTTCAGTTAAATACACTGGAACAAGATGACTTAGCATTGCTAATAATTAGAACTATTATTATTACTATCCACTGAAGCAAAGTGTACAGCTAGCTAAGACAACAGCTCAGCCAAAAGCGTCACATCGTCATAAGCATGAAACTCTCTTCACAACTCTATGCACATTTCTTGTAGAAAGAATATTTGATTCTGGGTTTTACTATTGCACTGAAAACAGCATGTTCTGTCACCATCAGTAAAATTACTACTATATTTAGAGAGAATTACTGAATTCAGTGGCTATTGAAGAAAGAACTGCAGCTTTACATATTATTTTATTTGACAACATTAGAAAGTTGTAGCCATATGTGGGAGGAATTTCTAAAGTCAGTAAATGCTGTGCAGTTGACTGCATTTGCAATCATTCCCTGACTCAGGTCTGAGTCACAAAGTCCTTGGTCATGTTGGCTGAATTTTTCCCTCTAAAGCTTCTTTGCGGGGGTTTCTGATATCACTACGATCTTGAGCCTTTCCACACATTTTTTCCTTCACCTTCACTATTCGTCTTTTCTATTTGTCTGAAAATCGTCCATAGAGGAAATTCTTCACTCGCGGTCCTCACTTCAAGTCAGCATGGAGGATCTAAAAGCAGGCCAGAATATTACTGGCAAATGTATGTTCTAACGTTAACCCCTGTATAAATGACCTGTTAACTGTATTTAATATGATGTTTGCCTATGATTAGGCTAGAAGTGAAGGAACACACATGCTGAAGCGCTCCACTGGTCAAAGGTATAATACAAGCTTTAACATTATGAGGTTTAGTTTAATTCATCCTTAAATTTCTACCCACAACTGCTTCCTTCAATAATCCTGCTGTTTCGCCTCTGTGATTGCATGCCGACTGCAGTACCTGGCATTCAAATGCATTTCATATCAGATGAAAGCTGTATGCAGTTTCCAAAAAGCAGTTTTGGCCAGAGTTTCTCTTTTGATTTTAAACAATACATTTCTGTGCAGAAAATCCATTTTATTAAGGAAAGAATGATCCGTCCCAGTTTGGTTTTAACTACACAGTGATGTGGCTCTAAAGTCAATTTGATAGCAGGTTATTTCAGTTCGTTGGTTCAGACTAAAATATCCCCGTAACTGTTGATTTGATTACCATGAAACTGAGCACTGCTTGGGTAACACCCTCTGCCATGTACCTGACTGTTCATCTTGTGCCACCAGCCAGTCAACGTTTTCAGCCATGTAGAGGAATATTTAAACATCTCCTAGAAAGATTGGTGCACATGCCATTTATGTTTCCCAGATGATTCCCGTTCTTGTAATCATATTCTGTAGCAGACATGTAGTCCTGTCACGAAATACTTGAAGAGTGGATAGCAGTGGTTTTAAAGGTCATGCCACAGTGTATGTATATTTATAGCACAATTAGAACATCCTGCTAAACAAAAGTTCAGCATGTTTCTTTTACTTTCTATATCTTTTGGTCAGAACAGATGAGGTGAAAATATTTACATGTATGGAAACTTTCAAAGTGCTCAGTAAGAGGCATAGATTCCTTCCCAAGCACCAAGTCCAAACACAACCCCCTCCACCCACAGCCGCCCTATGTGTCACCCAGAAACATTTAAAGTGTTCATTTCTGGGACCCGACGGAGTCTGACTCACCTCCATGCCTGGACTCCATCTCCATCTCCACTCTCCAGCTTCCCTCTTTCTAGTTGAGCTCTGCTTTGCTCTGGGGAGACACAAGCCAGGCCTCCGTCTAGTAGCCTCAGTATTAATGCTGGGGTAGAGGTCAGGTCAAATGTAATAAACAACAAGTTTTTTACATGTTAGATGCTGGTTTGAAGAGAAGGTGATTACACAGCTTTGACAGTTTTTGTGCTAACCAGATATGTTAGTGTTGTGTTAGTGTTGAGAAATTGGTCCCGTCTTTGTCCTTGTCAAAAATGATAACGGCTGATCTCTTTAGGGAAAAAGAACTAAGTGTGACAGGAAACACTTTAGTCGCTCTTGATTTGACCCAGCAGCCTTTGCTTGTGTCCTGATAATTTCACCTCTTAGGACCTTTGTGTCCTGGGAAAGGGTAAGATGAGGCCACAAGGGAACGTCTCTGGTGTCACGGTCCCGCTGAGTGAGGAGTGCGTGTAAAGTTTCAGCAGTAAAAACTGAACTAACACTTATTTCCGGGTGAATGACTCCCTAACTTCAAAGTTCATATAGACCAAATCATTCAATGTCTAACTGACTGACCAATTTGTTGACTGACTGATTGACATGCTGAGGTGATTGATTAACTCATTGAGAGGCTGATAGATTGTGATGATGGTTATCCTTGTGTGTCTCTGTGTGTGAGCTTTGCTCTGTGACACCTTGTGTTATGTCAGGGTCTTAAACTCTCTCTCTTCTCCTTTGGATTTATTGCATTAGATTTGGCTTTTGCCTCAGCTCTGAATCCTAAAGGGACTCTTCACATTCTTAGATACTTAGTGATATTAAATGGGGTAGCTTGAAGGCTTAGTTGGAATAAAATGTATATTTAAAAAGTACTGAAATCACTAGTTGTTAAAAAAAAAAATCAACAGCAAAACACAAACAACGGAAATGAGTCATCAAGCAAATTTTGAAATGGCACTCACGACATGAGAACTAATATAATTTGGCATGCTACTACTGGCATTCACCCAACATGCATTCATCAATTTAAATAACTTAGATAAGTTATATAACAGCCTCTGCGTGCATGTTTCTTTGATAGCAAGTTGACATTTTGCACAAAGAAAACTCCAGAAACTTGGGAAAGAGCAGTAAAAAGAACAAGAAGAGACTCATGATCCCTCCAAACTGTTTTTCCTGCCCAGTTTTGGCTTGATGCTATGCCAAGTGTTCAAGAAACCATCGATTCAAGAAACGTCCATTATGTAGTTTTCACTTTTTTTCAGCCTTGGAGTTTAGAAAGAGATTTCTTTGTTTATGTAAGGAAGGCTAATGCAGTGATATGCAATATTTTACCCAGATTTTGCCCATATTTAACAAATTAATTTTGACATAAATTGTAGCTTATGTAATTATGATAAAATCTGGAGAAAAACACAATTTTGCAGTAGTCGTTATAAAACAACCATTTGCATTTCGTGCTGGTCCATAAGCAACCAGTATATCCCTTATTAATGCAAATGTATAACTAAAAAGAAACAAAAACATGCACAGCAGGGAGAGCTAAAGAAAGGTGCCAAGATGACAAAAAAAGAAAGAAAAGTAAAGGAGGTGTTGTGTGACTTTGGAAAGAGAGGCATCTTTTTGATCCATATGGAAGAAAGCTGCGCACTGGCAGTTGGAGCGTTCGCCTCAGTGGGGGATTCGCCTGTAAAGGTCTATAAAAAGATCAGAAAGTGGAAATCAGAGCATGCAGGCAAGTTGTGCTGTGTGTTTTTCCTTTCTCTCCTGTAGCTGGCTTCCCACCTAGATGACTACATGTGGTGGAGTGCTGAGTGAGGCTCTGCTGACGGGTCGCTCTGGGTGAATGAGATGTTCCCTTAGGAGGACATCACCTCTGCTCCGCTCACATCCACATGACATTCACTCTCATTTCAAACTCTTTTCTTTCATTCATCACACTCTGAATCCATTACTGTCACTTGAACTTTTTCTATTTTTTATCTACTCCTCATGTTATCCCTTGACACATCCATCCATTCTGGCCCATCATGCTTTGTTTTTTTCTTTCAACCTTCCTGTGTCCTTCCTCCCTAACATTTTATCATACTGTCTCCTGTTTCCTTTTATCACATTTATCACATATTTTCTCAGTTTCTACTTCCTCTCTAAGGGTCCTTACCCCTTCTATCTATCCACTATCCCTCCATTCCCAACTTTTCAGTTTCCCTTATTGGATCAGAAGCATCAGAAACGTTAGAGATTTCAGATACCACAAAGGTTTTTGTAGTCTTGCAAATCTGGGGGCATTATGTAAATATGTGGGGGAGAGAGATAACAAATTGGGACCCCTGTTAACACTAAGCAGTATACATGTCATATATGTTCTGACTTGTCGCTATTTTTTAATAACATCAGTCATCCAGGTTGTGGTGATGAAGCATACTCATGGAGAGCACGCAAGCTGATTTGTGTTGAATGTAGAGGGAACTTAACAAGATGTCAGACTGAGGAAAACAGGGACACCGACATGTTAAAACAGAAATGAGACAGAGGGAAGTCTAGATGAAGGAACTGGGGGATGCGAAGAAAAGAAATCAAGACATAAACCAAAACACAAGATTGCATAATGAAAGTCATCACCAGAATACCTATAAAGTAAGAACAGGAATCAAAGACTCACTGAAATCATGATGAAGTTTTCTAGAATTATTTACTAGAATAAAGAAACCAAAAGCAAATATGTAATCCAGCAAACATAAAAATCAAATTGAACTTTAGATTTTCAATAAAGCATAAACCAGCATTAAAATATATTAACTTAGAATGTGAAGCTCAAATAGACAGAAAACTCTTAGGACATGATAGTGAGACCGCATGTGTTTTTCCATGCATTTATTTTTGGACACATTTTTAATTTACGCATTTTCAAAAACCTGAGTAACAGTTCATTCATCATTAAAGGCAAAGAAAGGTGGAAAAAGTCATGGAATATGGCAACAAACAGCATAACCTGAGTAGCATGTAAACTTATACATGAAACAGATGTGACGTTTGTAATCAGTATAAGTTGCACAGCTGTTTTATTTAATTATATAGTTGTTCTTATTCGACTCCTTTAAAATGATTCAATAGCACTTGACAATAGAACGGGCACAACTAACTCTTTATCTTGATGGAGCTAATTCTTGATATTTTATTCATGTATAACTGAATAAAAAGAACATTGAATTGGCATTTTCACATTTGTGTTTAATTTAGTGTATTTCTGTTCAGTTACGCCAGAGTCCACTTTGTACCTAAGGCCTGAAACGCATCTAAATACAATTTAGCCATAAATGTGCTTTATGTTTACTTGGACAGGGTATTGTTTTTTGCATTTGTTTTACTTCCTCTAGACATATAAATCAGACATATACATTTGGCAAGCCTTCAGCTATTGTCTGTGGACAGCACCTCTCAGGTCTTCCAGTGAAACCGGTACATTTCCAGGTGCAAGATAATAAAAACCTAAAACATCTTCAGAGATTGAGATTGCATTTTGGCAATGCAGTGTTTGTCATGCTCCAGCCTTCTCAGACATGATTGGTTAGTAGAATTAAAACTGGTGTATGAAAATAGAAACCGGAAAACTCATCCACACAGAAGAAACATCTATATTGTGTGTGATGATAAAATAATAATCCCATGTCACAAGAAGAGCTAAAACTCACATTCTTGCCTAAAGTGCTGTGAATATTGATAGAAAGAAATCAAATACAAACTGCTCCTAACAGTAATCCAGGCAAAGAAGAACTAAAAGACATGTTTAAAAGTTTTAACCTTTCTTTTCTATAATTTCCTGCAGTGGCGACGATAGCACGTGTAAAACAAATGTGGCGATGAAGAAAAAAACAGGCAAGACGCATCAGCTGTGCATGGTTGTAAAGAAAGCTGCTCTCTGTAGCAGGTGATGAGAAGCAGGAGTGTTCACATGTGTGGGCATACCCATATGTTTTCTCTCTTCTGAGTGCTACATTATGATGTGTGTGGCTTGTATCTAAAGACCTACAAGGAACTGCATGCAGTGGTTCCCTCTGCTTACAAGCCATAAAACAAGCTATAAAAACACCAATGTTGCTAAAAAAAAAAAAAAAAAAAGAAAGAAAGAAAAAAAGAAAAAGAAAAGAAACTCAGTGTTTCTCAGTTGAGTTGAAATGTGCCATTTTTGAGGCAACTAAGGGAGTTTCATCCTTTCTCCAAAGGATTCCCTAAAGACCTTATTGAAACTGATTGCTATATTTATTTTCTGTTTTCATGATGAATGTGCTGTTTGTACATGCTTTAATCATCAATCACAGAATAACTTATATTTCACCAGCAGGCCCGGTAGGCTTGTCTTTTAGTGACAGAATTAATACAAAAATTGGAAAAACAGTAAACAGTGAAATTAGGTGCTAAAATCCGTCATGTCAAACAGCAGGAAACCCCCTGACTGAAGAATGGAAGGAGGTGATTTAATTTCACTCTAAAACAGGTACAGTAATAAGGAACATATGCATCCCTCTGTGTGTGTGTGCGTGTCGTGTGTTTGAACAAACTGTAGCAGTATGTGCACGTGTGCTTCGTAGATCTCTGGATTGAATATCACTACATTTGATACTTTTATGTGAGTAGCTGCCTTTGAATGATTGTGTGTACAGGTGCCCATAAATGAGATCATCCTTTATGCTGGTGAGTGTGTGTCCATAAGGGTAAATGTTGTCTTAGTTTGTACATAGATGTATAGTTTCAATGAGTGGGACAAAATGAGCTAAACCGTAAACATATGTGTGCACATATTTGATACCTACAGAGTATATGTGTGATTTCTGGGGATTTTTATACTGAAAGAAAGGTACTGACAGCTCAGCGCAGTCCACATCACACATTAGATAAGGTCAAATTTACCCTCAAGCTCTTAATATCTCAGAGAAACTCTCATCAAGTGGAAAAAAATAGTGGACTGAATTCGATCCTCTTAGAGGTTGTTTGCATTGCATCCAGGAGTCCGCAGAGGCAACCTATTCAAACTCTCACTCACTTTTCTCCCTTTGGCGTTTTCTGTCTGTGTACTTTGGATTACGATCAACAAACCCCAAGCTGAGGGAACATTAACCTGTTCATTTTTCTCACACTTGGAGTCGGCAAATAATTTTTTTCTATGAAGCTGTATACCTATACCTATGTTTCATTACAATGAGAAACACCTTTTGTCAGAAAAAAACCCTTTTATGATTCTTCAAAGTTATGCTTCCTGTGTTTAATGGAGGCATACTTGTCTTTGGAAGGCTTTAGACCAGAGTTGGACCTCCCCAAAAACTCCACTAATCATATTCCATCTTTTTCTGATTAGCGCACACCTGAACGGCCCTCTGGACAAGCACAATGGCTGTTTTTTGGCAAACAATCTGCTCTAGATTAGCTCTGTTCTGCCCTTTTATGGTCACCCTGTCACTATTAATACCTCAACAAAACAAATCACCAGCCAATTGATAACAGACCGGAACGACATTGTTGTTGTGGTATTGTTTGAATTCGACAAGCCCAGCTGTGTGCATGTGCCTGTGTGCATGAAACGTGTATTGTGTAGCAAAAAATTAATATAGGGAATGTTGGGGGTGTGGAATTCAACAACTGGGGAGCTGCAGATAAAAACAGTGATAAATCTTGCAATGCTTTCAAAGTTTTCCAAGATCAACGAAGTCGTGAGGCCATTTAGAAGATCTGGAAGAACTATTTGGTTTTATCAGTTCATTACTTTTCTCTTGTGAGATTTTTAGTAAAAGGTCCTCCTTAAGAAGCAGCTTTTTCCTGTCTGGCATGTAAACTCAACCAGACACATCATTATGAGGGGTTTGTCGTTAGGTTGACCTCAATGTTTAGCTGCTCCCTCACCCTTATCTCGCACTTAGCCATTCCTCTTTGGTCCCTGGTTGCCCTTCTCTCAGAATGCCCACCACTCTTTCTTACACTTATTTTCATCTCAGTGGTTTCCTTCCATAAATATGTTAAAATAAATAGTATCCATACAAAAAAAAACAAGTGTTACTTTTGATAGCGTCTCTCTCTTTGTCACACATAAAGCACTAGTCTGAGTTTGCCAGTCCACTGCTGGATTTTCATTCACCTAAATTTCTGCCAGTATGCTAAGCCAAAATATGATACAGTGAGTAATGTGATGGAAACACATCGGTTTGGTAAATGACAATATTTCTTGTGGTCTCCCAAGATGCCTTCGTGATGTGGGAAAGAGGCATTAACATCTGGTATCAGTGGGCCAGTGAGTAAATCAAAGACTTTTTGAGGTCTGAAACATTACAGCTGCTACAAACACTGAAACTCCAACTGTAAAATTGTTGCCAATTAGAGGGATAGACGTGTTTAGCTGTTATAGAATATCAATGGTGATCAATCATTTACTATTTAAGGTGTATGTGCTTTCCTGTCTGGCTCTGCTTACGAGTCAGAAACCTCTTGATTCAAATTTAACCAAGAAGCAAAAAAACCCAAGATTTTTTTATATTTACATTTTGCTTTTGGCAGCATTTTAAACATTTACTCTGAAATGCCTCCATAGAAATATAGCTATAAACATGCATAAACATGTAATTTGTCAAGTCCTCTTCATCTCCTTCCCCATGTGTTCTCCATTCAAGCTCTTTTTTCATGTCAGGTAAAATGCCAAATACTTTCATGTCCCTGTAGACTTGGACAAAGCAGATCATACATGTGTCTGTCACAGAAAAGCAGCTCAGAGGGTCAGAGATGCCACATTCCTGCAGAGACACTGAGCCACGACAGGGTCACAAAGGCCAGAGACCACAGGCAGAGCTCTGAGACACTCTCATCAAGTGATGAGGCTTTCTCAGTCTCAGCCCTTAGTCAGGTACAGTGCTGTTCTGATTCAAACTCCAACAAGCAGAGTCCAAATGACTGGAAATTGCTTTGCTCTGTTCATTTTGTTTTAAGATAATTTAAGAGTTAACAGCTGATGTTTTAAGAATGGTGATTATGGCTGCCAACATTGTAAAAGAGTTATGCATAAAACTGATGCAGAGATCATTTGAACTGCAACAAGGTGGGTTACTATTTTTTACATTTTTCATCTTTTGGTGCTTATGGAGGTAAAACTTTCCCAGAGCCTGGAAAAGTCATTTATTGAGATTTTAAGCCAAGCTGAAAGTTGTTTTTCAACTGCTGTCACATCACTTTATTAAATTTTGCTTTTTTTTTCCCCTTCAGACATTTACATAGATTTCAAATATGTGGTGATTTTATCTTGTGTTTTTGGCAAAAATGACTTGCTGTTCAGTGTCTGTCATCATTTCCAGATGAAAAAGAAGGTAATTTTTTTCTGGCCCTGAAGTCTGATGCATTTAATATTTAACATTTATTGCTTTTTTGCTGGGAAAGGAGGCAAAAATATTTGTAGATATATACTATTTGTTGCTGCCAGTTTGTTTGAACAAGTGCCGTGTTTGCTGAATGTGGAGCTCAGATATATACACATATCACCACATTTGAGAAAAAGTGTCATGTGTTAGTCACATGATTGTTATTTCCATCTGAATGAATTTACATTTGGAAGTTTGGCCCCACTCTTGGATACCCGTCATTGTGCACACATGGAAATCAGGCTGTAGTGAGAGCAAACCCCAAGCACAGAACAGAGTAGGTATCCGTGACAACAAGTATGATACTTAATAAATGTGTCACAATATGAAAAGAGTTGTGGTGGGCCACAAAGCAGCATGTAGGTACACAGCAGCTGTGGACAGGGCAGCTCAGCTTATTTCATAACTAACTGTTATAGATATAAAATTTAATTATTTTGGATGAACATAATTATAAAATGATATGCTAGATAGAAAGGCATCAGCTGATGAAGGCTACCACTGATATCAGCTGACCTGCTAGGATTATGGCTTAGCTTGACTTTGGGATTTGAACAGAGGAAAAGTGATTATCAGTACTTTGCTTTGTTTTTATTATATTTTACAGGTTGGGTAAGAGTACTTTTTGTATTCTAGGGTCTTCATTACAATTTCTCATGGCTCTGACAATAGGCTGATGGGTGGTGCGGTGGTGGTGGAATAATTAGCAGCGTTGTCTCACAGCATGACCTTTCTGTAGGTAAATTTCAGTTTTAAGTTCTGCTACAATAAAAGGCTGGAAGACAAAGCAAATGAGTTCAGGCACAAGTGGCTGCTCTGAAATGACATGAGAATAAGAGGTAGGGAAATCTGAATGACTGAAGCAAACTTTTTTACATGAAATTTTTCCCCCAGCAAAATGAAGCGAAAATCCCATGTTGCCTCATAAGTGTCCCAGTCCTTTAACAAATGGGCACTTACTAACCAATTTTGTTTTGAATTAAAACCACAGTCCTTAGTTTAACAATCTGCCATAAAATTTGAAAATGAATCATGAAATTCAGGCAAGCAGTTTTCCAGGAAATCATGCATGACAAAACACCATTTACAAAATATCACAATGACATTGTCAGGTTAAGCTGACCAACTCGTCTGTGGTCTGAGGTTTTCTGTATGATGGCACAAAGTGCAAACAAGACGTAAGGGGTCTGGTTTAGGAATTGTTTCACAAATTCCAGCAAGGATGTTTTCCTTTGCATAGAATTAAGAGTTTGCTGCTGTTACTCTGTTGTTAAGACACGCAAAATTGTATAGTGAAAAATTAAGGGAAGAGTTTAAGAGGTTTTTTTTTTTTAAAGTGAGTCAGGGCAGGAGGAAGGCAGGAGAAATCGTGGCAAATGGGGAGAGGTGAGGCATAACACAGGGGAGGAGAAGTGCAGGTCAGACTGCACTCTGGTGGAAGTGGCTCAGGCCTCCTGGGCTCCCAGTCAAAGCGTCCTCTGTTAGACCAGAGATCTGATGGGTCCCCTGAGGCCTGGGTCCTGGAAGTGGGCTGGCAGAGCAAATAAACAGAGAGGATGTGCTCGTGCTGAACACCTTCACATATGTATACTTACACGAGTTGAAAAGAACACACACATACAATTATACACTAAGAGATGCACTTGTGATGTGGACAACACCATCACACCTTTAGGGGGAAGCTGACGTAAGGACGGGTTTTGTTTAATTTGTGGAGACAGAGATCCTGGGAATATTTCTGAAGGACAAGTAGTTGGAATTGTCTTGATGTCTCAGTTGCAGAGGTGGGACCAAGTCATTGTTTTGCAAGTCTCAAGTAAGTCTCAAGTCTTTATCCTCAAGTCTCAAGTCAAGTCTCAAGTAATGTCAGGCAAGTCAGAGTCGAGTCTCAAGTCACTGGTGTAAAAGTCCGAGTCAAGTCACAAGTCTGAAACTTTGAATTTCAAGTCCTTTCGAGTCTTTAAAAAAAACAAACGAAAAAATAATGTTGCAGTTATGCTAAATGTAAATATTAGACCATGTAATTTTAAAATCTGTGTTTTTCTCAACACATACAAAATAGTGAACTTAGAAAATATACACAAATTGTGAAATTGCACCTCTTTAAAATGCAGCTCAATTAAACCTAGCTCCAAGAATAATTTTCACCGACAGTTCTGAGATACGCTGCATGTTATTCTTGGATGCGGTTGTAGGACCAGCTTTAAAATCGCATGACAAAAATATCATACACATTAAAAAAAACTGTATCACCAACGTAGCCTGGAAAACATTTGCTAGTTAGATGAAGTCAGCTATCTCATCTTAGCATATTTATATGCATATTTATAATTATACGGTTCTTGGAGTGAGTGCATACACTCATGAAGTTTAGTAACTTCCGGTCACTGCAACAAGCCCAGGTACAGTTTACCGACGGATGGGTGCAGGACCTTGAAATGCACCGTGTAGAACGAAAGACCATCGTACGTATCATAAGTTTACCAGTCTCACAAATCGTCTTCATAAATACACATTCCTTAACCGTTTATTAATAGGACCTTTGAGCTCAACGGTAATTAATTAGTAGTGGAAATAATTTCTGGTAGCATCACAGAAATGTAGCAGTGACAATAATATTGTATGCTGTAATCGTACTGGGCAATTAGTGATACAAAAAACCTGTTTTATCCTGTGAATAAAAGTATGTGTTTTTGTTAATGTACCATAATAACAGAAGCGAAACGCAATATTGTGTCAGGACAATTTACTATTTATGCACAATAAATAAAGGAGCATAGCGCGACAATTTCTGTTCAGCGCCAGACTTGCTTGTAACCTATATCACCAATTATGTTATGAAAATGACGCATTAACTACAACAGCAGACTGACCTTTGTGTAAATGCTTGGAGCAGACTAACCTGTGAGCTGGAGTGTTCTAGGACGTTATATTTGATCTTTGAATGGCTGCAATCCAGGCCGTCTTTGTTACTTCGGAAACATGGCTTGAACAATTTCTCTTCAACGACGTAATCCGATAACAACCGATCTCTTTACCCGTCGGCTTCCCGTGGCTGTCATGCGACCGGCTATTGCAGTTAATAATACAACGGCTTCTTGACATTTTTGTGTTTCTTTTTATCGCTGTGTGACTGATTTTAATTGAAAGCCTGCGTGCGCTAGTACCGCTTGCCACGAGTTCCCAGAATCCTTTGCGGTTCTACCCGTGAATGACGTCACATTTTCAATCTCTATATAATATGCATGTTAAATTTTATATTTGGGGTAAAATATCAAGTCTTTTCAAGTAAACCGGTTCAAGTCCAATTCAAGTCCCAGGTCATTGGTGTAAAAGTCCAAGTCAAGTCACAAGTCTTAGAACATTTTTTCAAGTCAAGTCTAAAGTCATAAAATTAATGACTCGAGTCTGACTCGAGTCCAAGTCATGTGACTCGAGTCCACACCTCTGCTCAGTTGTGATGTGGAACAATGGGTAGAAAAGTATGAACTTGTGTACTATGAATGTGCTTTCAGTGCAGATTTAAAAACCCACACAAAGGGCTTATGGAAAGAACACCTTATAAAATTTTCTTCAAAGAGTTAAACCACAAGAAGGCTAGCAGCACATTGAAAAGAAAATTACAAATCTCAACAGAGAAAATGGACAATAGTGACTCTCAGAAGAACATATATATACAAAGACTTAAAGATAAATGTGGCTTCCTTCCAAAACTGTGCTCTGTTGTTCAGTCTCACTGTGCTAATGTGCTTCAGTGTAATTCATCATCACATCGTTGTACCCACCACAGCCGGCCAAGTTACTGAACTGCCTGCGACTGTGAGACTTGTTGAGCAAATAAATCACTTACATCACAGCTGATGCACATGTTGTAACACAGTTGTGACACATATATGCCACATCAGTAAGCAGCATCCATCAAAATGACAAGATGTACACACGTATATTCACACATTAACAGTCTCTTGTCCTAGTATGTCAAGGGGCTGTTGACCTTCACTGAGCTCCACTTCCTGTGTTCCTCCAACAAGAGTCCCAAGAGGGAGAACTCTAAACCAACAAAAACCTTCGTCCCTGTCTTTAAACCTCTTATCAATGTCCACCTCCTTTATTTTTATTTCTTGATATTTCCTGCCACATCTTAGCATCTGCCTCAGTTCATCACATATCTTGGCACCTTGAGGCAAGATATGGGAAATAAAATGAGACTCATTTCCAAAGACAATGCTAAGACCTATTACCCATTCTTCCCTGTATAAACTCTGCAAAACAATAGCACTCAGTTAAATGAAAGGCAGTTGTAATGCACAGTGACTGGAGCAATATTCATGGTAAGTGTCATACACGCACTGACCTACTGTCGGGACCACTGTTCTCTCTATGTGCTACAAGTAATATCCTCTGCAGAACTTTCCCACCTGTAAATGCAAAAATAAATCAAGGTACTGTCGGATTTAAAAACATAACAATGAACATTCCCCTCTTGGAAGGAGACCCCTTGCTAAAGTACATAATCTTCAGTGTAAAATGATCTACCCCAAGGCCTGCCTCTGGAAACTGTCCTCGAGTTTCTTCCAATGCCGCCATGCTGGTTTTGGCAACAGCTCCCACAGCAGGCTGGGATCCTACATGGCCCTGCCTGTACCCCATGCTGGGCAGGAAGCTGACGGGTCAGCCACCCGCAGCAAAATTGACTGTTTGGAGAAGATGGACAGAACCAAAGTTTGTATGCTATAATATGGAGAAGTTATGACCTCCTGGAGGTTGCATTTAAACATTTAAACAAAGCTAAACTATCAACAGACACCGTTGAGTCTTTTTTTTTTTTAATAGATTTTGCATTGCTCTCTTTCAACCTCCCAAAATTAACAAGAATTTGGGGAATCTTGTCTGCAGGATGTGTGAGTATCAATCACAGATCATTAATCAAGGTCTTTTATTGGATAAGCACAAACCATGTAGTGCCCAATTGAATTCCAATGATTTGTGTATGGTAATTAATTGTCCTCTAGATACACAAGCTGTCAAAAACAGCAGCCAGCTGTCACAGTTAATTACATCCGCACTGACAGTATATCAACAAAAGCCAAAAGAGGTTGCCCAAATCCTGTCCAGACCTCTCTATCACCCATGTATTTTCTTAATACTACTAATTACAAGATAAAGTATTTATATTTTATTGTAGACTTGGAGAGCCAGAAATGTCAGTAGCGTAGGCCAGCTAACACGAAGCAGTACATGTAGGCCTGTTAGTGAGTTGTGGGTGAACCGGGGTCGTAACAAGGCCATGGGTTCCTGTAAGCTAACTTCATAGGGCAGAACAGATAATGAAAACATAAACATCCAAATCATGCTGCACCTTTAATATAAACTTTTCTATCCAACACAATAACAGTGGAAAACTGATCAGTTTATTCCTAGCTTTCATTAAAAATCTTTTCAACACTGCAGTGTTGTGGCTGCTGTTACGGCCTCCGGCCTCAGGTGGCCCCACCTTCCTCTAGGTAAATCAATGTGTTCCAGGACTCGTGTGTGTGATTGGTTACTGGGAGACCCATGCCAACCCTCTCTTATGCAGAATGAAGTGTGCCAGACCACACGGACGATTGGCTGCCCCGGGATCCCGTGATGCTCCAAGAGGCAATCAGTGGCTGATCGTACCCACCTGTGGCTACAAAAGGCTGGAAGTCCTTCACTCAGTGGCTGCTGCTTAGGACTGAACATGCAGTTTGCCCTTCGTGCCTCCCTCGTCGATCTTTGTTGAACTTGTTCATATTGCTGAACTTTGTCGAACCTTGGTGCATGCTTTAAACTTAGCCTGATTAGAGTTTTGAGCTGCTAGCTGGCTGTGAGTAGGATTTTGTGAAGCTGGCTTGCCTTAGTTAAAACCCTAGCTTTTATTTTGTGTGCGGCCAGCCTGCCTTAGTTACCCTTTAACTTTTACTCGTGACTGTTCTTTCTTTATGTAATAATTGTCTGCCCAGTGGTCTGTTGCACAGCCCTGTCGGTTTTCTGTTTAAAGTTTGTAATTAAAACCTTTTGCTTTACTCAGTTTTGTGTTGGGGGGCTCGTGTATGTTACTCCCTCCCTGACGCCTAGCAGAGGGGGTCGTAACAGCTGCTTATTTGTTTTAGTAGATTCATTGTTTATGACTGTTAAGAAAACACTTGAAGAAAAGCTATTTGCTATTTCTTAAGAAAATTATGAAACTGTACTTTCATTTGTATTTGTGTGCTTTATGGGATACAAGTAATAATACTTATTGGCAATTACCAGTACTGTAGGTCCATATTTTGATCTACTAAGGTTACAAAGCAAACAAAACACAAATGGGGAAAAAAACAACAGATTTTCAAAAGCACAAGGGAAGTGTTTCTGGGGAGATAATCCGACGGACCAGTTGCAGGAACTAAAATATGCTAAGAATTGTGCTGGAAGACACTTAAAAGAAGAGGAGGATCTATTGGTTTTGTGAGGAAAGAAAAGATGAGAGGTAAGTGTGTTAGATAAGATAAGATAAGATAGAACTTTATTAATCCCTCTGGTGGGCTCCTCTGGGAAATTCGGTTTCCAAAAACACAGCACCGACAGAAGTTACAGTTACAGAATGATATATATATATATATATATATACACACACACACACACATATATAAATACAGAGACAAATATAAATAAAATATACGAAGGGGGATAAATAGAATAAATAGGAATAAAAATAAAAATACAAGTGAATTGCACATTTCAAGTATTGTGGTCTATTTGCACCATTGACTATTTACAAAAGTATTGCACAAAGGTATTGCACAGTGAGGTGAAGAGGCACTACAGCTTAGTTAGCCTAACTATTAGCCTAGAAATACGTCATCAGTATTATATGAATCATGATAAAACACTACCATGTTTTGGGTTCCTGCAACTGGTCCTTCAGGTTATTGTCTCCCCAGAAACACTTCCCTTGTGTTTTTTCCTATTTCCGTTGTCGTTTTTCCCATTTCCATTGTGCTTTGTGTGCTTTTGCAGCATTTTTCTTATTGCTGGTGTTTTCTTAAGTTGCAGTCCGTTTGGACTCTCAGGGCCACCGTAGTACGATGTTCTTATAATGCTGCTGTCTTTTTCAAAGTGTTATAAAATTCTGGAAGCTGAAAGGGGCCAAAACTGAACTCTTGTGTGCTGCAGGCAAGTGGCTCTAACTGGCACAGCTCCTATCACAGTAAAGAGATAAACTATCACATATAAACAGTACTCTGCAAATATAGATCCACAATATTTCCACACTTTAGCAATGCCTGTAACAATGCCCACATGAACATGTTTGGCAGTTTTATTTTTTACCATCTTATTTTAGCACACAAGCATGCTGTTGGTGATCAGGTAGTAGGAAGCCCAGGAGTTTTCAGGTATCATTTTTCTAGCACTGTCACCTCACAGCAAGAGGTTTCTGGCTTCTAACCTACTGGTCAGCTGGAGCTTTTCCATGTTTTCTCCCACTGTCCAAAGAGATATTTGTTAGTTTAATTTTTGATTCTAAATTGGCTGCATGTGAAAATATGTCTCTATTTGTTGGTCAGCTTCACGTGGCCATAACTTTAATTAATGTTTGAGAAAGTTGTTGGATGATCATGACGGTTAATGTGCTGTTGATGTCTTAGTTGTTTACAAGTCATGTGACCTCTGTCATTGCATTTAGCTGCTTTTTGTAGGGCTAAAGGAACATTGAGAATATTACTAAAGTTGACAGGATTCATTTTTTGAGGTCCAAATAGTCCATACATGTGGACACTGTTGCTTCCTACTCTGGACAAAAGGATTTGTTAAAATGGGACACTTTGTGTTAAGTTACATTCTTTGGGAAGTTGTTGTGTCCCCTTAATGGTTTCTTCATAGTATCTGTGGGGGAAAAGAAGCATCATTTGAAGTTCAGCAAACAGCTGGTCCTTATTGACACCGCAGTTTAAAGGTTGTTGTAAAAGGTTGTGACCATTCCTGGCCTCAGCAAGTCTTATGGAGGATGGAACAATATTCATCTGCATGAAATGAAGATGGAAAAGGTAGACACCTCATCAGGTTTCTTGGCTGGAGAGCAACAGGAGGCCAGCATCATGTCAGTCTGAGCAGATGAGAGAGCGAGACAGATTATGTCAACAAGTACCGGTAGTAATGCTGATAGGACAGGCTGAATATAAATTGACGTGTTTCAAATCACGGATTGAATATAAGGAGAGTGAAGCAAAGTGCACTGAGAGGACATGGAAAAAAAGCGGAGAGGGTGCTTGCTAACATCATCGTTTGGTTCGCTTATAAATCCTGACTGACATTAAAAGGCTGCAAGATTACTGGATGGCATCCAAGCCCTCACACAGACTCTCCTGCACATAAGACCATATATACACATGTATTCTATATTCTCACAGACATGAGCATGCATGCTTAACAATGTCTGACTTTTGGCAGGCAGATCCCGACATTTTTTCTTTTAATTAAATGACACTAATTGCTAATATTTGGTGCCAATATAAAACATTTCTTGCCAACAAAATTACACTACAACTTCTAAAACTATTATATATAATGAAGAGAATGAGAAACACACTCAGATTCCCAGCGCACAAACCTTTAAAACCTTTACATTCACACACACAAAGCTCAGACTGATTCCAGTTTAATGGGGTGTGTTTTAGAGGCTGTGTCATGCTGACCGACATACTTTCACATTCCAAAACAAAAACACACGGGTCACTTCTTCCTCCACCCTCAACTTCTTGTCCAGACGCCTCAGCCTCCACTGTCCCACCCACCAGAGACACCCAAGGGAGAGCTGCTCAGACTGACATGCTGCTTATGTATGTACAGTTTACAGATGTGCAGTGAGTTCAGTTAGTATTCACTATTGCTGACCAGATTCTGTTACCATTCAGATTTGTTTTTTCTCTACACATTTGTATCATAACTCCTCAAATACAACACACACATCAAAGGTGATGGATATGCTTCGGTGAAGACTGACAAACAAGGGCTTGGTAGAGAAGTTCAAACACTGTTTACCTCCACAGGAGATAGAGGGTTTATGAACATCTTAGGCCATTCAACAAGTACTTGTGAAGTGTTCTGCCAACATTTTAAAAGCTCAACTGTACTTTACATATTATCAGCACTATTATCATGAAAATATGTTTTGTTCTGGAATTAAATTAGCATAGTCAAATATACTTACAAGCAGGTAAACAATGTGCAAAAAAAGAAATTTAAAGACATACCATTAGATAAAATATAAAGGACACAGTACTTGAGCTACCCCTAGTTTTTTTTTATTCTTTTACAGAGAAATATTCAATTCAATTTTATTTTATTTAACAGAACCAAGTCACAACAACATTTGCCTCAAGGTGCTTTATATTGTAAGGTAGACCCTATATACAGAGAAAAACCTAACAATCATATAACCCCCAATGAGCAAGCACTTTGGCGACAGCGGGAAGAAAAAACTCCCTTTTAACAGGAAGAAACCTGCGGCAGAACCAGCCTCAGGGAGAAGGAAGACAGGACAAAAGACATGCTGTGGAAGAGAGCCAGAGATTAATAACAAGCACGATTCAATGCAGAGAGGTCTATTAACACATTGTGAGTGAGAAAGGTGAGTGAAGAAGAAATACTCAATGCATTATAGGAATCCCCCAGCAACATACACCTTTTGCAGCATAACTAAGGGAGGATTCAGGGTCACCTGATCCAGCCCTAACTATATGCTTTAGCAAGGAAAGTTTTAAGCCTGATCTTAAAAGTAGAGATCTGTCTTCAAACTGGAAGCTGGTTCCACAGAAGCGGGGCCTGAAAACTGAAGGCTCTCCCTCCCATTCTACATTTAAATACTGTAGGAACAACAAGTAAGCCTGCAGTGCAAGACTGAAGCGTTCTAATGGGGTGATATGGTACTATCTTATCATTAAGATAAGATGGGGCCTGATTATTTAAGACATTGTATGTGAGGAGCGGGGTTTTGAATTAAATCTGGATTTAATAGCCAAAGAAGGGAAGCCAGTATAGGAGAAATATGCTCTCTCTTTCTAGTCCCTGTCAGTACTCTTGCTGCAGCATATGTGCAATCATACATGGAAACAGAGTATATAAGTCACCAACAGAGTTTTTACAATTCTAACAACCCTGAAAGTCAATATGGCCACCTTTATTCTTCAACAGCGTGAATTCTTTAGAGCAAGCTTTATTGTAATTTTTTAAGTGGTCTTCAGGAATGGTTCTCCAAGCTTCTTGAAGGACATTTCAAAGCTCTTCTTTGGATGTTGGCTGACTTTTGTTCTGTTCTTTGTCAAGATGATCCCACACTGCTTCAATAATGTTGAGGTCCAGGCTCCAAGCAGCCCAGTCGATGACTGGTAGTATTCCACTGTGTGTTTTTCTATCCAGCTAAGCTTTTACTGGATTGGCAGTGTGTTTAGGATCATTGCCGTGCTGAAAAATGAACCTGTTGCCTATCAGATGCTTTCTAGATGGTATTGCATGGCGAATGAAAATCTGATGATACTTTTCTGCATTTCTAATTCCAAACATATTGACAATGCAGCTCCAAACCAGGGGAGAGCCGCCACCATGTTTTACAGATGGCTGTAGACAATTACTGTTGTACTTCTCTACCAACCTCTTCTGCACATTTTGACAAGGATTTGACCCCAAAATGTCACATTTGGCTTCATCGGTCCATAAGACAAGTTGCTACTCATTTTACCTCCAGTTATTCTATATTTTTTGAATACCCCTGCCTTCCCCTGGTCTGCACCCTTCCAGTGAGACCGTTTCTGATGAGGTTTTGTTGGGCAATAGAAGGATCAGCTGAAAGGCCAGATGCAGCTCTCAGGTCTTGTCTCAGGTCTTATCTGGATTTCCTTTTCCTATTTCTTAAGGTTAGGACTTTCAGGTACTGTTCATCTTCTTTAGTTGGTTCTTTTATAGGCTTGCCACTTCTCCTTTTGTCCTCCATTTGCACCGTTTTCTCTTTTTTTTAAGGACCCACTGAACACCATGCAGAAACAAGCCAGCGTGTGTGGCTTGTAGCATTTTAGGTATCATCTTATTGGTGAAACTATTTTATTTTATTCCTTCCAAACTTGCTTCTAGTATCAAAGTGTCTCTATATCAATTATGGAATTAATTCTTTGCTAAGTTGCGTCTTATGTGTCCAGACCTTTGCATGCCACTGTGTTTATAGCTAATTTTATGAACACTTTCTTATATTTATGACACCTTTTTTTCCCTGTTATATTAAGATGACTCATGACACAGCACACATTTGTCAGTTGTTTTGGTTTGTTGTTGAAATGAGCAGACACTGGAATTACACTTCTACAGCCTTATGCATATTTGTGTATACACATCTGCACAGAGAAAGGTGTTATGGGTGACTTATGTTAAAAGAGTTGCACACACAACTCAAAATTTCACCAGCAAAAATTGTCAAGCAATTATTATTGCCTAATTAGCTCTAAAAGCAGTAAGCAGTCGACGCTTATGGGAATGCAATTAGTTTGTCAGGTAGGAAGTGTTCCAGGATTTTACCCTGTGGGGAATATGAACAGCTTGGCTAAAATTCAAGGGAAAAACATTTGTAAACAGGGTGAAAGTGCCCATTGTGTCAAAGCCATACATGTAAAGTTCAGAGTGGCTGTTACGGTCCCTAAATTACTGGCTCAGAGGAACCCATAAACTATGAGAAGCCACAAGCTGTTGGGAGTTCAAAGCAAATTTAATGATGCAAAAACCGAACACAAATAAGGGAGATGGAAGCCCTGGCCAAAACAAACAAATGAGAGTGAAGGTCTTGAACCAGCCAAGTACTGCTTCTTTGGATTCTGCCTTCTGTCCTAAAATAAAAAATACTCAACAGTCAATGATTAACACCACAACCAAAAACATGTCTGCTGGTAACTCAGCTAATAGCTAACAAAACAAACCTGCAAAAACAGCTCAGGATTAAAGCTGACTCTGCGGTGGTGGTGAACCAGACACTCTACACCTCTGGCTTTCAATATGTGATCGTCAACATGCACAACCAATGAGAGAGAAGGAGCGCACGTGAATGAAAAATGATCAAGACAAGAAGGAAGAACGTAGCAGAGGAGAGAAAAACAGTGGCTTACATAACACGTTGCTTCATACTGTAGCAGCTCAAGAATTATTAAATTGTTTCAACAAGAGAAAGTGAAGGAGTCATAAGATTTCAGATAAGTTTTCAGGGTGAGAAAGAAAAAAGAGCATAGAGGGATGTGTGTAGTTTTATGCATGCACTGGGCCATTTCTTTTCTTTGGTTATGCACCATGTTTTCCTCTACTTTTACAAACCGATGGGTTGCTGAAACAAATAAATAGGGTCGTTAAGCCATATGTGTAGTCCTAAATTACAGCTGTTCTAAAGTTGATCAGAACCAGATCTACTTTAATCTTCAAGCTAAATAATCTTTTTAGCTGCTGTCATGCCAACGATATAAATCCAAGAAACCCTCCTGCTCAGACGTACATCTGCATCACATTAGCCCAACTTAGATCACTGACTGAGTGATTGATTGATGGATTGACTGACTGATGCAATGAGTGACAATCTTCATCTCAGTATTCACTTTCCTTTCTCCACCTCAGCTCAGAGCCTGGCTTTATACATCCCTCTCAACACTCCACGCTACAGGCTGCAGATTAAAGCCACTCTCATCTGGATCTCATCAGTTTAGGCTGGCCTCGCTATTTTATAGGTTATTTTTCATTCAAGAGAGGGAGGGGGATCTCATAGTGATTTAAGGTTACACTGCATGGAGGCTGGAGGAAAATAAAAGCAACTTATTGTCTTGAGGGGACCTTGACTGAAGCAGCATGCTAAATCCCCTCCGGTAACAGCTTGCAGTTTTTGGGATAGGAGTTGGGAATTCATCTGTGTTTTTTCAAGCATGCATGTGTGATATTTGTTGCATGCTGTGCTGCTAGAAATTCTGAGCCATTTCCTCTGTTTTTTTCCAGCTGTGCTGCTTGTAACATGTGGTGGATTGTTGTGGGATTGCTGAACGACTGTCATTTCCAAACACCCTAAATCAAGTGTGAGAAAATTCCTTGCCCAATAATTTTTGTGCAATGCTGACTTAGGGAAAAATGCATCTACAAGACTTTAGGAGTTTACATCACAAAAGTAGACTGTAAACAAGTTTTGTTTTTTGTTTTTTTTTGTTTTTTAAATGAATTCATAGTTTAAGTACTGTGACTAAAATTCAGAATAAGAAGTAACTGCAGCTTGTTTTTACCTACTTTTTTAAAACTGTAGTGAAACTGAGAAACAGACCAGTAGCCCTCAGGCAGCTTTGATGACCTGCTGACAAATGAGCATTGTCAGCAGATTGCCAAAATGAACTTGAGTTCTTGGGTTTATTTATTATTGCAATAGTTAGTTAGTTGACTCTAAGTCTACTATTATTTGTAAAGGATGGCCTCTCTCATTTCCAATACTGTTTTGATGCAGGTTAATAATGCATATAAAATAAGCTGCTCTTTACTTTTTAGTGTTTTGGTGCTGCTAGTGCCGAATACCTTCCTCTAAATCAGCGGTCCCCAACCCCCGGGCCTCAGACCGGTACCGGTCCGTGAGTCGTTTGGTACCGGGCCGTGAGAGTTGAGGCTCAGGTGTGAAATGTATAGTTTTCAGGGTTTTTATCGGTTTTCAGCGTTATTTTGTTATCATTTTTATCGTTTACTCGGTTTTCCTTGGTCTTTTCACGTGTGTTATGAATAAATCTTCTTTTTTTCGGTACCGGTACTAGTTTTATTTTGTTGTATTTATCCGCAACACCTTAAAGGCCGGTCCATGAAAATATTGTCGGGCATAAACCGGTCCGTGGCGCAAAAAAGGTTGGGGACCGCTGTTCTAAATGATGATGTGTTAGTTGTCAGTGAGGGTGGCAGGATGTCATTGTTGTCCTCACGTTTATCTTCAGCTGCACTTATACACTTATACACTGTTTAAATACTACAACAGTTGGCTCGCGGTGTACACTTTCCAAATATTTTTTATTTTACAAAGTTCACGTGAACAGCAACAAACTTATAAAACTGCAGTGCTGAAATTATTCAATTTAATTACTGCTCTCTGAAGCAAAGATTTTTTGACTCTACTAAGCAGATTTTGCTTCTTGGCTCTTTACTAATTAAAACAGCCATTTCTACTTGATGGGCAACAAATCACATTTATATAGAAAAGTGCATCATGCAGGCCTGTTTTTCATCAGTGCAATGCGCTACACAGTTAAAATGCAGATTCATCACAGCAGTTATCCTGTTTTTCCTGTTTCATTTACCACTCTGTAATTGTCTGATTACGTGATCCAATATGTAACAAAGTCAACATCAACTGAAACATTTGGTTTGACTGTAGAAGTGCTGGTTTGCAGACTTTTTATTACATATGGAGGTTTTCTGTTTCTCTCTGAGCAAATCAACATCTGGGTACGGCTTTTTATTTATCAAACATATAACGGCGGTATCACTCTTCTCATGTATAAAAAAATAAAATAAAATGGCTTTCCCAGCTGATCTGAAATTGGCATTGAATATTCTCCTTGTCTTCTTTCAGGAGGAAGTGCTGTAAAGGATTCAGATTTGTGATGGGCCAGTGCATACCTGAAAGTAGGTAAACCATTTGCTCCATCGCATAAGTTTTGCTCATAAACTCTCACATCTGGATCCACATGTTTCAAACACTTCAGTCACCTGAAACAAACGGCACATAAAAAATAATATGTCTTGGCAAAGACAACTGACAACTGTGATTTTCCATAACAAACATCTGATTCTTGTGAAAGTTGTCAGCTTTCATGGCCATGTTCTCACGGGCTGGTGAAAAGCATTGCTAAACAATTTCGTTTCTTTCTAAAACTGTAATCCTGTGCTTCCAGATGGTAACAGTAATTAGCATCAGACACTAGACGGTGCTGTTCTTCCATGACCCCACGAAGAACGAATGCTTCCCTAAATTATTTGTGAATAGCTGATATATAAGGAGAGACTGAAGATAGACAATAGATATGATCATATCTGTAGTATGTTTCTTACAGCAGGTTAAAATTTGAACTTGAGTCAACTTGAGCAACAATAAAATTATAATAAAGTATATAAACAAAATAAATCAGTGCTTAACTTTGCTTGACATGCCATTAAAATCTTTAAATGCTGTGGTGCTTACAGCTCCAGCCAGAGGCTATAAGTGAGGCACAGAAACCCAGAGAAGAGATCAAATAACTGCATTTTAATGTTTCAGTTTAATGGTTCCTTTGGCCTAATAGCACACAAGTTTAATGCAGGCTGCTGTAGGATTTCAGTTATATTCTATACTAACTACGACATGAACTACTCTGTTGAAAATCTGACAATACACTTATTAGATGAAATCCTAGACTTAGTGTGACTAGTCGCAGGCTTAAAGATTGGGTTAAAGGCTCAGTCATTCAGGAGGAGCTCAGAGGAGAGCTGCTACTCTATCACATTATATGGAGCCAGTTGAGGTGGTTCCTGGGTGCCTCTTAGATGAAGTGTTTTGGATATGTTCTACCAGGAGGAGACCCTGGAGCATACCCAGGACATACTGGAGACATTACGTCTCGTGCCTGGTTTCCTTGTTTCACCCTTAGAAGAGCTGAAGGAGGTGTTTGGGGAGAGGGAGGTCTGGGTGTCTCTGCTTTGACAGCCCCTCCCACGATGGGGAAATACATATAAACAGCAGAATAACAAGCAAGCAACTCTAGGTTGCAGTGGCGTATATAAACTCCAACATTCATTGTGATTAGATACTGTAAAACATGAACTTAATGAAATTGAATAAAGCCATGCAGAGTCTGCACTGATGTAAGGTTATGAAAAAAAAATCTCTTGTCCACAAATTGTTTGTGTTGAATATGGAGGAAACTTCAGATAGTTACAGATATGAGTTACATGATAATATTTCAGACTGTGCCAGTAAATGTTTTGCTTGTGTTACACCCATCCTACTGTGATATGTATAAACCCTTTTTGAGATGTTTCTTTACTTGTTCTGAAACTCTATGAATGAAACAAAGCAGTAATGAAGCTGTATAAAATGCTCACACCACACTCCTCTTCATAGGTGTGGATGTGTGTGCTGCGTCACCTTGCGAGCAGCAGTGCACTGATAACTTTGGACGAGTTGTCTGCACATGCTATCCTGGATATCGCTTTGACCGAGAAAGACACCGCAACCACAAATCTCCATACTGCCTGGGTCAGTTTTCATTATCTCTGGGAAAAAACAATTAACTATGCTTTTGCATAGGCTATTTGTCATTCACTGCACCACACGTCTTTATTCTTGAAAGTGATCTAAGTAACAAGTGTGGTTTGGAACTAAACAGGTGAAATAGCTCCCTCTTGTGGTTTTGTGCAGCAAAACATTTTCTCTCTATTACCATCAGCTTTCTGGGCTTAGACCAGGACCTGGAAAAGTAATTCTAAAAAGCTCTTAATTGCATTTAACACCTCAAAGTGACTTTCATCTTTCAAATTCTACAATAAAAGATTAACCTGAAAACACACAAATGGACAGAAATTACTATGTGTAAGTGTAGGAATTAAACATTCAAATTTTACTTGAGATTTACTGTAAACTAACTTTATCTTTACTACTTTCTTCCCCTTTCTGTCTCTATCACACAAAAATATGCAGACATTGATGAGTGTGAGGCCCCAAGCAGCAGTCTGTGTGACCAGGAGTGTGTGAACACAGTGGGCAGCTTTGAGTGTCGCTGTCGCAGTGGTTACATACTTGCATCGGATCAACGCTCTTGCATTGCCATACACAACTGTAAGTTTCTGTGCCACTCATCATCGCATCATTTTGAGCTTTATGGTTTTTTTTCATGTTTGTCTTCTATTTTTCCTGCTCTGTTTCGTTCATTTTAGTTGTAGAGCGCTTTGGTCAACCTTTGGTGTTTTCAGATGTGCTTATAAATAAATTGATCGCTGTAAACAGAACTTGTAGCAGATTCTTTTAGGCCTTTGGCTGTTTTAAATAAGATATCGCTTCCAGCTGGTGGTAGGGCAGATTATGTTATAACAAAGATAGATGTGAGATTTTATGTGAGGTTGAACAGAAGAAGGTTGTTTGAATAACTGCAACTGTGAGTAGATGCATGACAAACTTAGGATGCAAAGCCAGGAAAGTAAATGACAAGAACCCGTTTTATTAGGTGATGCAAAAAAACATCAAAAACTTTTTTTTAAAAAGAAAGAAACACAAGGTTAAAGAATGAAAATAAAACCAAACCAAAAACAGGAGCATGAGTTACAACAGGAAAAACAAACACAGAGCAAACACACTGGCAACTGATAGAGGGAAGACAGGAAGATATAAACCCAGGGTTGAAAAGATGGAGATCAGACACAGGTGAAGGCAAAATACAGAAGGAAATAACCATGAAAAATGTGGACAGTGGAAAAATGGAAGTTAAGAGACAGACATAAAAGAGAGACAAAGAAAAAAAGTAAGAACACGAAAACAAAAATCAATTACAGTAATTACAATTACAATTACAGTACTGCTTGTGGTGGTATTTAAACTCACATGAATTCAAAAAAATTGACTGAACTTCTTTCTTCTGTTATTTAACTTAACAGCATGCAGTACAGTTTGAGAATTTTATTTCCTTGTTTTTTTCTTGCAGTGAGCTCATCAGGGAAGTCAGATACCTTGATGAGTTCTGGTACCTGCTCATTCACCTGTCAAGATTTTATGAACATGAAAAATAGTTTACTGCAGCTGAAACTCAAGCTGGGAAATACACACTCACCCAACCAGGTAACATCTTTATGTAATAGCAGTTAAACCAAATGACTGAATCAAGCATTCAAGCATGAACTCTTTCAGTCAGTCAATCAGACCATTTATTGTAAATGATGATGGCTAAAAAGTGAGCAAGACTTAATAGTTGCATAAAAAACTGAGGATGTTAAAGAAATTATTCAATTATTCAAAGTCAAACTGTGTTGGACCACACGTCTGACCTTTAAATTCATTTTAGTTTAAACTTTCTTCTATTCTTTTGAAGGTACCTGGCTTGGCCAACAGCAGTAATAAACCAAGTCTGGGACGAGCAGGAAAAAAACCTGATGGCCCATGCCTTTCTGGTCTTCCTGGCCCTCCAGGAGCTCCTGGCGTCCCAGGTAATATGAAACTGATGGAAATCCTAGAGACAGATCCACCTCTAGTTACAGACACTGTATTACAGTGGCAAATATTTTGGCTATTTACCTAATAGATTTACTGGAAAATAATCAAATGAAATGTTCTGAACAGATGATGTTCGCTCATAATAACAGACCTTAAAAGTATTCTCAGCCCATGCTGTTGGGATGCCAGACTCCACTGAGGTTAATATTTTTCTTCTGTCTCTACCAGGACACCCAGGGCAACCTGGAATGAGAGGTGACCTTGGGGAGAGGGGCCCTCCTGGACCTCCTGGCCCTCGGGGAGACATGGGACCTATGGGTCCAGAGCCTGACCTAAAGCACATAAAGAGAGGCCGCAGGGGGCCAGTGGTAAGGAAAGAAACTGGCACCATAATTTAGGTGTTCTTACAGGCTTTACCTCCCACTTCAATCAGCTCATAAAGCTAATAACCCTTTTCCACTGGCGCAGCGACATTGGACAAATATTTGGAAAGTGTACACCGCGAGCCAGTTCTGTCTTGATGTTTGTAGAGACGTATTATTAATCCATTTTCAGCGGATTAGCAACCAAATCCTACAAGTAATGTTGGCAGCATAAGTTGCTATTCACTATGAATCTGAAGACTGTACCTGCAATTTATGAGTCTTTTTTTGCAGCAGAGCCTCCAATAGTCACTGATATCAGTAGTCACTACTTGGAACTAGCAAACTTGCTATGTCTTGAAAAAAATCTGTTCTGTGTCAGACACCAGTACTGCATCACTGGAAAGAGGTAGCTCAAAGATGAATAGATGAACTGTATGATAATAGTTTAAGCAGGTAACTGTTGCTGTGATTAAAAGAAAACCTGCTGTTCTTAAACCCATCTCTCAATCGTTTATACAGGGACCACCCGGGGCGCCAGGAAGAGATGGATTAAAGGTTGTTATAGCAACTTTATTTTGCTTATGTGTCTTTGTATGCTTTTGTGTCACCATCGCCAGTCGCCATCTTGTGCCTGTCTGTGTCTGGCTCACACATTTCAAATGCACTCTTAATAGACCCTGCTCTGAAAAGCAAACTTAACAACATTTATTACGTTTTTTTGTTTTTTAACTGTTTCTTATACCTCGTCTCACCATTCTGACATTTAAACTCACCACTGATGCTCTTCCCATGCATGAAGCTACAGTACACCCTGTTATGAGTCTTATTGTCCATGGAAGCAAGCAAGCTGAATACAGTTTAAAAGGTTAAAACTCAATCAATGTGTGCTGTTTCTCATCTACAGGGTGACAGAGGAGCTCCAGGTCCCAGAGGCCCACCTGTAAGTTATTATAGATGTATGGATTATAACACACTATATCAATGATAGACATAGCCACTGTGAAATCACCTACTTGTTTACGAAGCCCTGGTGTAAAGCTTTAGTCTAAGCGTTTTAGGTGCTAGAAGTGATCATATTTGGATAAGAGGGTTAAAAAAAACAAAGTCTGGCAAGGTTGGTTAACAAGCTGCATCCATACACCTTAAGTGTGCATCAGTCAGACACTCAGTACCTGCTAATAAGTGCAATGTAGCATAAAAATAACATGCTAAAAATTAACCATGAAAACTGGAACACAGACTTTTTGGTCTGTTGTAATATTAGTCCACATTATTCATCAGATAATTTCACTGAACATGTTTTAAAAGGAACAAATGCCACAAACATGGGCAAAAGGTGGTACATACTAGCAGACAGCTACTTGCTAAATCCCTTTGTGGCTGCAACCCCATATATTTAAGTCTAGAATAAATTTAAAAGAGTGAGCTTACAGCTGTGATGTAAAGGGTAAACTAGTTATGGGGGCTAACTGACATTTGGAGTAATGATTTAGTGACCATTCAAGGAGCTGCACTGTTTCGGGGGCTTTCAGCTTTTCCTTTATTTTCAGGCTGCATGTGCACAATTAATTAACTAACCAATCAATTTCTCGCCTGTCTCTAGGGTCCACCTGGCTCCTTCGACTTTCTTTTGCTAATGATGGCTGACATCCGAAATGACATAATCGAACTGCAAGAGAAGGTGTTTGGGGAGCAGCGGGGAATCTCTCTGGACAGTCCTCCTCATAACAGCGGGGAAGCAGATTTTGTAGAGTGGGGCTCTGGAAAAGGAGATCACATGCTTAATACCTGACCTCTAACGTCCACCTCAAAGTAACAATTACTTGATCCCAGCAAACAACATATCAATCCTGACTCTTTGCTTAGAGGATAACGGATGCTGGCGGTCAAAATGTTAGCGTGTACATAATTCCTAAACTTATGGCTGGGATGAGCCTTGCTTGAACTTCAACAATGGTACAGACAGTAAAAGAGAGCAACCTAAATTTTGAAATCTGATGCTTTGACCACTGCAAGCGCTGTTTTGCTGCCTTTCAAGTGGATGTGAGAGTGAAGGGTGTGCGTGCAGGACATGGAGTGAGAAAGATGCCGCGTGAGCCTTTATGTCTGAGTCTCTGAGCTGTGCCTCTGAGCAGAACCACTTCAAACGACCGACTTTATCGTCTAAATCTCTTCCTGTTTCTGAGTCTGTTCATGAAAGCTCTGCTGTGCCACTCACAGTTTGCCTCCAGGGCACTGGTATGAGGACCCAGGCCCTGCGCTGTTACCCTCCTCAGCACCTGCCTGTGGCATCCAGCCATGAACACTGACTGTGCAGCTAACCTCTGAGGGGGTCTTCAGAAAATAAAGATATATGAGTATGGTATTGTTAAAATTAAAATTAAAGAAGATCAATTTTAATAGAAAAAACATTTAACACATAGAAATCACCTGATATGTACCACTTAGCAATAATATGAAGTGATGTAAATGATTTTAAAAAGTAAAAAATGGACACATAATAATCTTTAAACTCACTTGTTTAATGGGTTCATTATGAACATGTTCAAGAAGAATGTTGAACATCTTTTAAAATTGGAGGATGAGCCAGCAAGACAGACAAGAAGACGGCTGGTCATTTATTTTATTTTATTTTATTTTATTTCATTTTATTCTATTTTATTTTATTTTTTTAAGTAAATTATGAAAAGGGTAAACTGAGTGCTTGTCAAGGTTTGTCTTAATGTAGTTATTTTGTAGTTTTCCATTTGAATTTGTTGTCCATCAGTTTCAAAAGATGTAATAATTAGTTGGTTTTCAACAAAGCATGTAGCAAAAGTTACAGAGGAGAATGAGAGCCATGTTAAAAAACATATATATTACTGATTATTTTGAGAGTAAAGTCGAAATGTCGAGATTACAGCTGTTGTTATAAGACAAACTGCCACAGCTGCTATACTCTCTAAAATGCCTTGGTAGATGAGTTAGTGAAAAGAAACTTATCTTATCTTATCTTATCGTGTCTTGTGACACAACATTCATGCTGTTTATTGTAACCATTGATACCCTTACATCTGTCCACCGCCAGCCATTTCATTTTGCCAAATCCACTCTTCTGTGTTTGTGTGTTTTTTTTCCATCTGACCAGAAGCAGCTTTCTTCACCTTATACTGATCACTATACTGTGTTTATGTGCTAAAGGATTGATAATTTCCTAGACAATTTCCTAGACATCAGGAAGAAGGAGCACAACAAAATAAAGCAGATGTGGAAATTAAAGCCCAAGAGGTCCCAAAAGAGTAGAGCCAGGAGCTCTAACTCTAGATACAGCACACTATGCAGAATTCTCAAATTACACAGAGCAATAATATATACACAAATATAAAACAGCTAATAATCGCCCTAAATGGTCTATTTTACTTCAGTTCAGCATAATAAAATTTTTATATGAAAAATGTTTTAACAAGGTTGCTAGGAGCAACCAGAAGCATCGCTATCAGGATTTATCCTCCCCATATGAAAATATGAACACAGTTTAAAATGTGTCCACTATAAGTACATTACAATGGAAAACTCAATAAACTAATTTGAGACTCTAGTATTTTCATCTGGATGATTTTGGTGATGAATAAATGTGTATAATAATAATAATAATAACATAATAATCACCAATTCAGTTTGATAAGACAACCTGGGGGGTTTTGTGCCATAAATGGATTAATAGCAATTGCCAAATTTATAGCCCACTCATACTCATACTCTTTCAATTTATGTCCCAAGGGGGTTGGAGCCTGTCCCAGATGACACTGGGTAAAAAACAGACTACACTCATACCAATTCCAACTCTAACATGCACTGTTGCTGCACTGAAAAAGCAAGGTTGAGTAATTGTGAAAAACAGACACAGGCACAACTCACAAAGAAAGACCCAGCCAACAGTAGTTTGAAATCCAGAAACCTTCTGAGACATAGTGCACTAACTACTCACCACTAAAAAGAGTATAGCCAGACTCAAATTCCCTGCTTGTGTGCACAAACTTGGCCAAATAAAGATGATTCTGACTTTCAAACCAAGTGTGGATTTATTCAGTGCCACCAGCAGAGGGTGCTAATTCTCAGATGGTGCTTTCTCAAAGCAAAGCGTTGCGTTCTTTAATTTGCTTTGTGAATCCCACCCAGGTTTTTACTTACCTGATCAAAGGGCCCTGCCACCAAACCATCACATACTTAGAAGGTGTTTATATTTCTCCATGTTTTTGAGCATACATGAATTATCCTAGCATTCATGTACAGGCTGGTGCTCATCATTATGTTCAGCGCTGACTGTTGAACCATCACGTGGCTGCATGTTATTATGAAAGGTGTAACAATTAGAGGTCAGAGGTGAAATGTCTTGGGGTACAGAGCTGTAGGGATAATTATAGAGTGCAGGCTGACAGCGAGGGCCTGTTTGAGCTTGTGGGGTGCACAACTTAAGAGATTGTGAAATATGTTTGATTTGTGCCGTGATCTGGTTCACCACACATATTATTTATTTTTATATATATATATATATATATATATATATATATATATATATATATATATATATATATATATATATATATATATATATATATATAAAACTTTTTTTTAAATATATATGCATTTACACAGACACACACACGCACACACACATATATCAGTGTCTGTTACGTGTGTGTGTGTGTTTCACTTCGTGACAGACTTCTCACTTAACAGCTCCACCCCCTGCCGTGCAAACGGGATCAGGAAAAACAACATGAAACAATTTAAGAACCATGTCAGTAAGAGAAAGGCAGGAGACTGAAAGAGATTATCTCATTTCCTTCACCGCTTGTCATGCAATTGGAAGCCTCTTTCTCAGCCTGTAGAGGACAGTAGAGGCAAGGTCACCAGAGTACATCTTGATGCATGAAGTTCACATACCATCACTCACAATAGATTTGTCTCCTCCATCACAGAAGATCAACAAAACGGGCTCTTCCTTATTTTACATTTTAATATTTTACATTGACTTGCGTTCTAATTCACGTGAGCTTTTATTTCCTTACTCTGGCAAGCATGCAAGATAAAATCTAAGTGGGTTTCATATGAATGTATACCTGAGATCTCCTTTAAGACTGCTCTTATACTCATATCTCTACCAACCCATGTTATAATAACAGACCTTAAAAGTATTCTCAGTCCATGCTGTTGGGATGCCAGAGTCCACTGATGTTCTACAGTTAGTAGAATTGTGTAACTATTTGCTGGCATCTTCAGATGAGACTAAAGATACAAGAGATAAAATTTGGCCAGATGTTTCCTAGAATGAGAGGAATTTCCGTGCTGGCACACTATGGGCTATCCATAAATACACCTCATGCACGACAGGGCTGTCACTTTAAACAGTTGAGTGAGAGAAGCGTGTGTAAACTTCGGCTGATTCTGGAGATGCAAATGGATGTGTGTTTCAGTATGCAACCTGGAAAGTTAATAGAGTTAATATGATCCCTTTTTGTGAAATACCATGTTTTAATATCATTTGTTTGATATACGTATTAAGGGCCAAAGATGGTCTCCCAGTAACCTAGTAAATCAAAAGACCAGAAAAGCATTTTAGAGAATCAACTCAGGTATTCCCCAAACTGTAAGATGATTTTCTACATGTAGTAACTCCCGTTACACAGTCCAGAATAACACCAAGATGCAAAAACTATTTTGCAAAAGAAAAAAAAGGGAAAAAAGAAATAAATGTTAAGGTTTTCATATATAATCCACCATAGAAGGAAATATACATGTGCATCAATATAAACATTAAAATGTGGGGCAGCCTGGTGACCTGACAATGAACCACAACATCCCCGGTTTGCGTCCAGTGCCAGATCCTTTGTTTCATGTCCTCATTTCTCTCTTTTCCCATTTTTTTCTGACACCACACACTCCCTCGTGACATAAAATCAAAAATGCTTCTAAGCTAGGTATATTGAGACAGTTCTTAAAATTGATGTTGTTTGTGACATTTTGATGGAAATGGGTTATGTGCTGTATGCTAAAATGACTCAAACATTTTCTGTTGTCATAAAAAGGAGGATTGGGGAGGACTGGGGAGTCACATCCTCTGGATAGTCATCCAGAGGATGTGACTCCCCAGTGGAAAGCAAAGTTCAAGGGGCAAACAGCCATCACCATACGTGTGATTTGCACATTTCAAAAAATTATTTGTCAGTCCATATTTTGGACTTAGAATTTCATTCTAATTTAAGTGTTGTATGTAGACTTGCTGGTCTATACTTCTTTTTTCTTTGTTCATGTTCTAATATGGTACACGCATTTATTCTATTACCAGGTACCTGAGATTTAGTTTAATGCTGTAAATGTAAAAACCAAAAAACCCAAAAACAACAACAGCAAAAAAAAAACAAAAAAAAAAAAAGCAGAGTAGGATAAGTAAACTCCTTTTCACAAAAGGTATAAAAATAGCTTCATAATTGTGCAGGGTTCAGCAGAAAGTCAGCATAGCTCCACATTTATCATTCATCTCTTCTTTGTTACCCATGAAACAACCACGTAGCGAAAGAGTCAGATACCAGCCTTAGATAAAAGTGTCATGATCCTGGGTCTTATGACCCAGTGTTTTGAGTTTTAGTTTATTTTGATGTTTATAGTATATGATTAAGCTCATTAGCTTTTCTAGTTCATTTGTGTCTTCCAACCCCTGTTAAGTCTCCCTTGCCCTTCATGTGTTTCATGTCTGTGTCTTACATTGTCAAGTTCAGGTTGTCATGTCTGCGTTTCCTGTTTTATTCTGAAGGGGTCCTGTGTTCCTATGTTCAATGTTTTTAGTTTACTCTCCCCTTGTGACGTTGTTATGTTCATGTGTGTCAGCTGTTTCCCCATGTGTTTCCATTTCCCTCATTCTCCTGTGTGTATTTAGTCCGTGTGTCTTCAGTCATTCCTTGTCAGGTTGTCTGCTCATCCACGTCACAACTTCAGGTATCCATGTCAGTTCACCATGTTCAGTTTTAGTTCACCCAGTTTAGGTTATTGTTTAGTTTCACCCATGCCCTTTGCTTGTACCTTGTTTCCTAGCCTCAATAAACGGCTTGTTTTTTGTTAAATCCACGTCACGTTCAGTTTTTGGTCTGCGTTTAAGTCATCTCTTGCAAACACATACAGTCTGCCTCAGCCAGACTGTGACAAAAAGTAAACTATGCAGATCTTTTCAGGAAATATGCTTAGGACTATAAATTGTGGGACACTGGCACAGTCATCCTACCCATGGTCAAAAACCACAGCTACAGTTATATGATGCATATGGGCTTCGGTTCAAGGGGAGGAACATAAATATTGCATTAACCCCTGAGTAATGATAGCCACAAGGACCCATATGTGATAAGACAGTTCATTCAGAATAATTTCATTATATAGAATCCTTATCCTAATCCTTCTCTAAAAACAAACAACAACAAAAAAAGTCTACTGGAGGCATGGCAAGAAAATTGGGATTAGTTAAATAAAAAACTGCCAAAAGTCCATAGAAGACAACAGTGGTGGGTGATCATGGCTTCATTTCTGTGATTAAAAAAAACTGTCTCGACATCCAGGTACTGTAAGTGAAGAACACTCTCCAGGATTTAAGCATATTATTATCTACATTTCAATCCGATCGTTCAGTCTGACGTCACTAGCTGTGTCTGGGCCTAAACTCTGCTGCAGGTCCATATATCAAATGATCACTGTGGCATTACTGAGAGTTAAAACACTGTCTTAAGTCTTTCATCTTCAATAAAATGATCAGCGTTCTGCTCTACCAGGTGTAACAACTGAGTTTAACATCCAGGCATCCATGAAAACGGAATTTATGACATTTAACGGAGTTAGAAGTTAGCAGGAAGTTAGCTCGCTAGCTTCCACCTAAATACAATATAGCATGTCCTGACTGCGGGGTTTTGGAAACAAATTAAAACATACAGCTTTCTTATCACTTCCAACATAAATGAAGACAGAAAACTAAACAGCAGTGACGTTTGTAGGGTTACTGAAGTTTGGCTAGCTGGTATATAATGATGTGCTACGTGACCGCTAGCGACACAGCTATGTTAGCCTAATATAAACAAGCTAACTTTTTTCCACTCGATAAAAGTTACGTGAGTGTTCTCGGTGGTCAGGAACAAATGTAATCGCATGGCAGGATGCTGTAAAAGGACCAAACTTCAGCCAGGAGAACAACTGAGATAATCCATCCACAATACGAGGTTAGTCATTCATATACTGCTGCATGGGCTGTGCTGTAGTTACATTGTAAGGTTTTAAAAACTGAGCTTAAATAAATGATTAGCGGTAATAAAAGCCGAGGGAGGTCAACAGTGATCACTGACTTTTTTTAGGAGCTTTTTGAGATTAAATAGAAGAAAATACAAAACATTAAACATGTTAACAACACAAAAGCCATAATAAATGCAGACTACTTTAGGCCCGGAAGTAGGATTCGTCACGTCATCACTTAATAATCGGATTCTGGAAAAAAAAAAAACATTATTTCATTGTACATGTGCAGTCACAGTAAAGAGCTATTCTATTCAAGTCTGTCATGCAGAGAAGTTTATTGAGAAAAAGTGTTCACAACAAGGTACAAATGAGTCTCAAGCAAAGATGTTGCCAAAAATCATCAAAAAAAAAAGTGGTCCACTTCTGATGCATCATTCTATGGAGAGATCAGCCTGTACCAAAATGATGGCAAATAAAGAGCGAGGAGAAAACACGACATCTTTCTACAGCACTTGTAAAACACAGTGGAGCAATTGTCCTGTGAGACCTCGGTGCAGCATTCGATAGCTTTGACCACAATATTTCACTTCAAAGACTATAACTCTGGCATTAAAGGAGCTGCACTGTAGTGGTTTGAATCATATCTGACAGAATCCAGTTTGTGCATGTAAATGGGGAGCATTTCTTTTCCACTCACCTCTTCTCAGTCTCTGTGTTTAATCATTCATTCATTGGTTTTTTCTCCCATAGTATCCAAGAATATGCATGCATGTATGTAGACCATCCAGGTCACAGGTGATTAGAGATCTGAAACACATACAATCACATCTATAGAAAATCCATTCTACTAGACAAACTAGACTGTAATTCTGCTAAGTGAACCCTGTGTGAGAAAGATGAGCCCAGAGGACCTGCAAAAGAAGCTGCGGAGAAGTTGGGTCAAACCCAGAATCTTGTTGTTTGCGATTATGTTTTTCACTTGCTGCATGGCCACTAGGTAACACAAACACAAATATTTCTCTCATATAAATATATAATGTATATATACATTTAACGTGTTTAATTCATGTTGTTTGTCCAAATGATAATCAGCCAATGGCTATTTGGAGTGGAGGCAAATTTCAATCAGTAGCTGGGCAAAACACACAAAAACATTAAAAATGAATTACAAAAATCAGCCCTTCTACTCCCATTGTTATAAGAACGCAAACTTAAAAGTTGCCTTAAAATATTAAGCAATTTGAATCGGATGTTTTTGCTATTTAGCTCTAAAAAAATTAAATTGAATTAAATAGACTTGAATGAACATTTTTATATTCATAATGCATCATGTGACTAGTTTACAAAAATGCTGCTTATACTAGCAAGCCTACACTTAATTTGAAATTTTGCCTAAGCTCCACAGAGCTTTAAAGTGTCTTTCAGCACATTGCTTTGGTTTGCAACTCCATAACATTACTGTTTTCATTGTATTTCAGCACTTTAATCCAATAAACTACTCGTCCAAAACTGGCAATAGCAAAATTAACAATGAACTCAAGGAAGTTGGTTTGAAAAGCTTTTAGGAAGAGCTACATTTTTTTTTACCTTTTGTTAAAACCTTTATGACAGAAAGTGTATTTTAAGAGGAAGAGGCATGTAAAAGCAACTTTTACCTGCACATCTGGGGTAATTTATACTATATGGCAGCATCCTACAGGTATTGCCTACAATATTATAATAATTTCTGCTTTAAATATAAATTATACAATTTTTAAAAAGTGACCCAAAAAATATAACAATGCTGAACCTAAGAGCATGTTGTAACAAAGTCAGTGCAACTCCAGAGAACACACCAAGACAGACAAAGATGATTCAGGTATTTGATGCAAAAATCTTGGCATCTTTAACCAGATTTCATGTGTCAGCAAAAGGGTGAGGATGCTAGATGGCCTGGCAGGTGAAACCACTGCACTTCTTGATAAATATTTAGTTGTTTCTAGGGATCTGTACCTATTCCAGGAGCTAGGTAAATCACAAGTGCCCATCATCGTTGTGGTATTCAGCTACGTGCAACAAGAAGGCGGCGAACAAACACATATTACATGCAGACACGCACACAAGAGCTCCCTCACGAAACTTAGGCATGCCACAGAACACCTGACAGGTGCAGGCGTGGTCTGCTGCAAGACACGCTATCTTGACACGCTAACTCATTCTTAAATCTTAGGTACGTGCCTGAGGCCAAGTACTAAGCACCCTAGTTTACTCTCTGAAGCCTGTTCCTCTTCCAGTCCTTGTCTCTGGGCACACCCTCTTCCGAATGAAGGCCGACTTCTATCATTCTTTTCATAATGGAGCTGCTAAGAGGCCTGAGAATTTGAGTTTGTCTGATGAGTAATGAACCTATTAGCTGTGTCAAAAGCAAGCCACCAATCCCATGATCAGTATGTATTATCTGTTGTCCTGCAGGTGTCTGTTTGAGTGGCCACTGATCCCTTAATCATGACCTGACATTACAACAGTGGCTATTTTGTCATCCTGTGAAAAGAAGCTGTCTACACACTGGATTGGTTCTGATGTTCATTAGGATTTCTTTGCCATTTTCGATGAAGTACAAATGTAAGCTCACAGAACTTTGGTGTTTAGATAAATGTTTGCAAATGCAATAGGGTCATATACTAAATTGAAGGTTTGTGGTTAGATCTCATTCTCTCTTAATCACAATGTCATCATGTCCTTTGCCAAAATACCGAACCGCAAAATTCTCTCCAATGCACCATGTGGACATTATGGGCATCATAAAAAACATGCTTTATGGTGTTTCTGTTTGTGTGTGTGATAGTATATAGAATAACTACCGTGTGTGAATCGTTGAGTCTAACTCAGGGGTGGGTCACTTCAGGCCTCGAAGGCCGGTGTCCCTGCAGGTTTTAGACGTGTCCTTGAACCAACACAGCTGATTTAAATGGCTAAATTAGCTCCTCAACATGTCCTGAAGTTCTCCAGAGGCCTGGTAATGAACTAATCATGTGATTCAGGTGTGCTGACCCAAGGTGAGATCTAAAACCTGCAGGACACCGGCCCTCGAGGCCTGGAATTGCCCACCCCTGGTCTAACTTGTACTATAAAAAGTATTTCAAGTAGCTGAAAAGACTTGATAAACGCACTATATAAATGCAGCCCAGTATCAATGTAGAAAGTGCTTTTCAGTGTTATAAAAGCATGATTAATTTGCCATGAGAATGAGACATGCTTGATTTGATTCTCCACAGTAGTGTCTCCTGGATGGTTTAGCACAGAAACAATATCACATGTGTGAGGAATGCATATAAAAGAGTTGCCAAGATCTTTTACTTAGCTTCACAGGAAAGTTCCCGTTGATTGGCATCATTATGGCAGAACTGGATAGAAAAATCTGAGAGGGCGGATTAATGGCAACACACTGTGTAAACTCCCCTGCCCTGAGGCACTTGCTCTCTATACACCTTGGTTTCCTCTGTTATTTACAAGCCGTTCACATGCACGCTGTAGAGTGAAGAGTGTGAAAAACCGGATGAGCAAGTTCAGTGCTCTCTCTCTTGCTCTCTCTTGTTTTTAGAGAAAAGGGAAAAAAAGAGTGTTGCCTCTGGTTGCAGAGTTGCTTGCGTGAGGACAACACCTTTATCTTTTTGGTTGATCTCCCCATCTTGCCTGTGGCAATGACACTTTTACAGCATGTTTTGTTTTTTTTTTTTCATTTTACGTGCTTAGAGGCATGTAAATTTTAAATGACAGGTGTAAACATATATGCCGCTGAGTGACTATGTGGAAAATCTTTTCATGAGTGTCCATCCATCTATTTTGCCGCTTATCTGGGTTCGGGTCATAGTCTGAGCAGAGAAGCCTAAACTTCCCTCACCCCAGCTAACTCTTCTAGAGATGTTCCCAAGCCAGCCAAGAGATGTAATCTCTCCAGTAAGTCGTGGGTGTGCCCCGGGGCCTCCTCCCAGTAGGACATGCCCAGAACACCTCACCTAGGAGGCGTCCAGGAGGCATCATAGTCAATACCCGAAACACCTCGACTGTCGCCTTTTGATGTGGAGGAGTAGCGACTCTATTCCATGTCCCTCTTGAAGCACAGAGCTCTTCGCACTATTTCTAAGTGAGAGCTCAGTTATGGACACATTTTTGCTGCTTATCTGCAACCTAATTTTTCAGTCACTACCCAGAGCTCGTGACTACAGGTGAGGTTAGGAACATAGACTGACCTGTAAATTGACACCTTGGTACCAGCACATGCTGCCCCAATCCATCTGCCAATCTCGCCCTTTACTCATGAACAAGATCACAAGATACTTGAACTCCTCTAACTAGGGGCAGTAACTCATCCCTGAATCGGAGTGTTGGTGACCTCCAGCAGTTTGCTGCCAAGTGTGAAGCAGCAAGAATGAGAATCACTAACTCCAAGTTCAAGACCATTGTTTACACCCACACCATTTGCTTGTTCACTCACACTCACATAGTTTTAGACCAAGCACAAACCTCTGATGCTGAAAAATTAAGCTGCAAATGGCTGCAAATCAAAGGCTGCTTTTCCATGATTTTATCAGATTGTTTAATTGTTAGCATCGATTAGAAGTTGTCTGTGGAATGCTTTGGATGCACCTTGCTAATACAAGCTGATAATAAGCACTCCACCCTTTGTCCAAAGATGGTCACTGGTGACTTTAATACACAAAGAAAGCTTAAATCATAAAACTCTACTGCAGGGTTTAAAAAAAACAACAACAACAACTACAACAGAAAAAACAACAGAAAAAAAACATAGTAACCCACAAACTAATTATGAGGTCAGACTCCTGCCTGCCATTCTGGCAAGCAGGCAGGAACGCAGGACTTGGAAAGTAAGAAATAAACTTGCAAGCAGTTTCATTACTTACTTCCCATGTCCTTTAATCATAATACAAAATAATGCAGGTACAGGAGCAAGGAAACCAAATCAACAACTACTCAACAACAAAAAAAACTGCAAGAGAGGACATAACAAAGAGCATACGGAAGCTGAGAATTTAAATACACACCAGATAATTAGGAAGATGGGAAACACCAAGGAAGACAGCTGCAACAAATCAGGAAATGAGACAGGGGAAGTAAAAGCCGATACAAAGCACAGGAGACACAAGACTATCAAAATAACACACACACTCCTAATGCAAACAGAGTTTTTAGGCCTTGGATAGTTTTGTACTGAAACTGCAAGAAAAAACATGGCATGTTTACATATAGATCATTTCAGCATGCCTGTGGAAGTAATGGTGTGTGGTCTGAATTTGCATGAGCATTGCTACAAGCTGCATCTGCAGATTCTGCCAAACCAGAAGTGGGATGTAGATGTGTGTTTAAAAAATTACCTTTAAATGGTCATTTTAGTGATTTTCATTTTCACACTAATTTATAAAAAATTGTAAAAACAATATCCACACAGTGTATGTGTTATAATATTACCATGGATACATAAAGCCTCTACTGTTTTTAAAGATTACAGACTCAAGCTTAGCGAGCCCTCTTAACACGCTGAGGTTAAACGGCGGTCCCTTAAAAACAGGCATTTTTACATTACTTTAGATGTTCTTATGCAAAATGTGTTCTGCATTAGCAACCTGGACTTTGACCAAATGCTCATTTTTCTCGTGGTATGTGCAGAAAATTATTATTCCCCAATCAGACTCTGAGCAAGTTGTTCCAGAGTCCTTCTTGCTCTGTTCAGTTAATTTCCTAAATTAGTATAAACACGAGCACATGCAGTACTTCAGCTTCAATTCATCATAACATCTATTAGCCTTTTTCACACTGTCACTGGTGTTTATAAGCATCTGAAGAACACTGATTAATGTTTGGAAAAACTTCTCACAGCTGCCAGTTTTCAATCCCCTGTCAATTACTTCCCTGATAGCTCCTTAATAGCAGCATTACACAGTGGCTCACGTCATGGTTTAAAAAAATAATAAAAATATTCCTTTAATGAAGTGTGTTCCCACAGTCGTCACATTCTTCAAAACAAATGCAAGTTGTAACACCTCCTGTCAACAGTGCTGCTGCAGCTTTCAAAGTCAGTTGAACTACATCTGCTTCCCAATAATGTGTTGCATAAAAGTGAGAACCGTGATGGCATGTCAACAAACCATTAAATCAACTGATGGCACTGATGTGGGTAAAAGATTTGCTTCAGACACCTGGAGCATTCAATCTCAGTACAAATCACTTTGATTGTCGAGGCTGATACACGCAAAGCCAGTTATCTTGCTGACACTGGTGCAGACCACAACCACACACACATAGGCACTGACACGCACAGCATCACAAAGTGTTGTTTTTGGCCTAGGCAGGCAGGATTTTAGTGCATGATATTGGTATCTATAATGGTGGAATTTCCAAGTGGCCTGCTTTGGAAAAGGGGGTGATAATTCAATTAGAGCTTGGCAAACAATGTGCAGACACCACTAGTGTTACGAAACAACTCCCACCATAACAAAGATCTTGCTTAGACAGCAGCTGCCTGGAACTGGCTGGAAAGTGGCGTGGAGAGCAGAGTCAGATTTTTTTCAGTAGTTATTTATGAGCCACAGGTTGTAACAGCTTTTTACACAAATGTTGGCCAGGGGCATGTTTTTCTGTAGCATTTCCTTTTTACATGTGCCAAATGTTAAGAAACATCTATTAAAACATCCAATAGTTTTGACAATTGCTTGCATTACCCTTGCAGGCAATGGTCTCCAACTTTATAATCAACATGCAACGACTTGTTCAATCTGAGAACATCTGAAGTGGAATTCAAATGAATATTAAACTCATCCACTGACATAATCATAAAAATATAAAAATGATGATGTGAACTTGACAGCTCTGTGTAAAAAAAAAAAAAAGACAAAGAATGTGTGTGTGTGTGTGTGGGGGGGGGGGGGGGGGGGGTAATAATTAAACAGTAATAAATGGTAAAATGGCTTGTATTTGTATAGCACTTTACTAGTCCCTAAGGTCCCCAAAGCGCTTTACATATTCAGTCATCCACCCATTCACACACTGGTGATGGCAAGCTACATTGTAGCCACAGCCGCCCTGGGGCGCACTGACAGAGGCGAGGCTGCTGGACACTGGCGCCATTGGGCCCTCTGACCACCACCAGTAGGCAACGGGTGAAGTGTCTTGCCCAAGGACACAACGACCGAGACTGTCCAAGCCGGGGCTCGAACCTTCCGATTACAAGGCGACCTCCCAACTCGCCCAATAATCAAGCAGACCTAGCTCTAACATTAATCCGAGTGAATACAGATAATTGTGAGCATGTCTTTGAATGTTTGAAAACTAACACTGCCTTGCCAAATTCCCATTTGGTCTCCAGTTACATGTCAAGCACTGTTACATTTATATCAGCACTGTTGCTTTATCTTTAAATGTGTAAGCAATAAAAAAAAAAAAAACTGTGAAAGAAGGCAAAACCTGAAAAAGCTCATTCAGCTTCCCCATGACCTGATGTTTAGATTTGGTTTAACAGCACTTTAAAATACTTTGATAGAAAAATACAGGTCTAGGATGACTAAGATGCCAATTTGTGTGTTTGTTTGTTTTTTAACTCTCAAGCAATGAAACAATTTTTGCTTAAAAAAATGTTACAAACTGTTAGGATTACATCAGCTGAAGGTAATTATAATTAGGTAAAACTAAACTAAAAATGACCACTAAATAAAATGCAGTTAGCTTTAATAAATAAAAAAATGAATAAACTAATAAAAGGGCATTTTAGAAAATATGCAACAAATGCATTTATCTTTAGAGTTTGTCAGGCAGGAGGTCTTGGTACATACAGTATGTCACCTGAGATTTAGATATCATGACTGTGTGTCACAGGCCTTCAAAATCAAATATCTAACTAAAGTGAAACTGTGTGAAACTCATAAAAACTAAAAATAACTCAAAGCAAGAAATTTAAAATGAAATAAAAAATGAAAAATTTATTTAAAAAAATACAAACCAGAAAAACGAGACACACCTGAAAAATGCAAAAAGACTGCAAAGCATTGACATCACAATATTGATTGACTGGTAAAAGCCCAAAGCTGTCAGGCAGAGTTCAATAAATATCTGGAGTTTGTCCATATTTGCACATAGACAAGGGTTATGATCTTCACTTCATCAGTGACTTGTGATCACAAAATCCTTTAGCCCTGTGAGTATATCAGAACAAGTTCCATTTGTTTGAGAACACAATATAAGAAGGATTAAAAACTTCCCCTGAAATCAGTGAGGACACTGACGTTATCAACAAGAGTTGAGTGTGTACACATTCTAGACCTCAACATCTTAAGATGCAACAGATCCTGTTGTTAGATTATTTAACTGGTTAATGTGCTTGACAGGCGCTTTGTATTGTAAGGTAAAACTCCTACGATAATACAAAGAAAACCCCAACAGTCAAACAACCCCATGTGAGCAAGCACTTGGTGACAGTGGAAAGGAAAAACTTCCTTTTAACAGGAAAAAAAACCAGGCTCTTGGAGGGGCAGCCATCTGCCGCAATTGGTTGGGGTGACTGGAGGAAAACAGGACAAACACACACACACACACACACACACACACACACACACACACACACACACACACACACTATGAAAGAGAGCCAGGGATATGGTACTATGAGGTCCTTGAGATAAGATGTGGCTGGAATATTCAAGGCCTTGTATGTGGGGAGAAGGATTTTTAATTTGTTTGGCATGGAGCCAGCCTAGAAGCAGCAAAATGACAAACAAGTTTTTCAGTATCACTCAGGATGTTTCTAGAGAGATACTTTAAATTCAACAATGGAGTCATACATATTTTTTTAGGACATATCCTGATCGAAGAAAACACCAAGATTCCTCACAGTATTCCTGCAGGCCAAGGAAATGCTATATAGAGTAAGTATCTGGTTACATGCAATTTTTCGGGCTAAGTATAAAAAGCTCATTTTTACCTGTATTTAGAAGAGTAAATGAGAGGTCATCGACGTCTTTGAGATCTTTAAGACATTCCTGCAGTTTAACTCATTGCATCATTTAGCTTCATGGATAGATTGAGCTAGGTTTAATCTGCGCATCCGATGCTATGCTTTGAGAGATACTGCCAAAGGGAAAGAAGGAAGGAAAATTTCCTCTGAGAAAAAACGTTTGACAGACAGTTGAAAAGGAGTTTTGTTTTATAGTACATCACAAAAATCAGGAAACATCAACTGGCTGTGAGGGAGTTTCAGTATGTCTCTTTCTTTAGTTTATCCTTACAGCACAGTGGCATTTCCTTCTTGACTCATAATAGTATACTCAGCAAAGGAAAGAAAACCCATGCTGTCAGAATATTCTTTCTTTCTTTCAAACACGTAGACCAACAATCATTCCACTTTCAGTCACCTGATTTCCTGATGTTCAGTCTGATCTTCAGCACGCTGTCTTGACCATGTGTGCATGCCTACATGCTTTGAATTGCTGACTCGTGATAAGTTGATTAGATATTTGCATTAATGAGCGGTTGAACAAGCATAACTTATAAAGCAGCTGCTGAATGTATCTAGTGTGACTGGACTATACAGTAGTTTATGCTGTCTCAGATTTGTCTGTTTCCTGATGCATGTAGTTCACAAGTGTCATATTGCTTTCCTCCATTTCAGCAGTTTTAAAATTTTCAAATGAATCATCCACACCTCATTTTTGTGTCTGAATACTTTTTACTCTACATTACGCCTGCTTTTTTGCAGTACTCAAAGTCAATGAGATTTTGATAAAAACTAAAAAATCTATTTGTTGTCTTAAAACGGCAATGATTGGTTTTAATTCATTCATCACAGAGTCGAAGTAAGTGATTGACTTTTCATGTTTTGACGCATATGAAAAAAGTTCTGATTGTTGCAGTGTCTTTTGCACAGGTGAGTCTGTGTTAGTAAAAATGCCTTCACTGTTTTGAGAGCTGCATTAAGAGAATGACTTCCTTGCGGTGAGAAAACTATAATTTTTGTATTGAGCTCTTGGTTACTGTAATACAACTTCATTCTTTGTTATGTTCACATTCCTTTGTTGCATAACTTTGAATCACTGCTGACACACTGTTGACTCAGCTCTATGACCTAAGGGTGATTGCTGTGTATTGTTGATACTGATATGTTTTGCTAAAGAAGCTTAACCTCATATATTCTGCTCAAATATTTACACGGTGCTGATGTAAAATTTAAATGCATTTCGTTGCCTTGTACCTGTGACATGTGCAATGACAATAAAGTTGAATTCTATTCTATTCTATTCTATTCTAAATGAAGACCATATTCACATTTGTATCACAGTGAATGGTTCTTTGTGGTTTTCTGTAGTTATACTAGCAGACCATTGCCATCGGAAATCCATGCAGACAGTCAATTGTTGTTTAACATGTAACATTTTCTAACTAGAACACAACATACAGCAACAGATGAAGACAAATGTACGTTTGTATTTGGTAATTAAACAATCTCCAGATTTTAATAAATAAAGTCAACACAGGAGTACCAAAAACGTTAGCGTTCCATTTATTTCCCATATTTAAATTCACAACTTTTAAGGAGAAATTTTGTGAAGGCCTTCCTTCAGCTAACTGGAGTCTCTAACTGAACCAGTTGATCATGTTTGTGGTGCTGACAAATAACATGGCATAACATAACAACATTCAATAACATTTAGTTAGTGACTGGACAAAAAAAAAAGATATCCAGCATGTCTGTGTTCTGACTTGTAGCATTTCATAATATAGCTGAAGACTTATTGAGTAGTTCGTGTAATTCGTCAGAATTTAGGGTGAAATATTCACAACCTAAAAAAAAATGCTAAGTCATTTACAAAAGGACACTCCCACTCCCAACACATACACATACAACTCTCCTCTCAGGCTTTGTTCTTAGACTTCAACAGGACTCAAAGTCAAACTGAGTACACAGCTCTCATGTTCATACCACCAGAGTTCTTCTCTGTTGTAAACTTAAAAGAAACTTGTCCTCAGCAGGAAACTTTCTATTCAAGAAGCTGTCACTCACAAAAAGGTTTTCATTCATGTGTCTAGCAGTGTCTGACTTTCTTATGTGGAGCCAAGAACTCAATAACACTGAATAAACCAAGAAGATCTGAAGCATATACTTTAATAACTGGAAATTCGATCTCACACAGAGATAAAAAAAAACTTTACATTACTTTAGGTCGAACTCTGTCATCTTTATTTACCAAATTTTTAGCCTCAATATAGATCATTATTTAAAAAAACAGATTGCTGCAGCCGCTTCTACCTATGTTTACACAAAATATCTCCCCAACATGTGTGCTGGTCCTTACCACTGATTGCTTGAAAGCAAATACATGAGTCATGCTACGGGAACTGGAATGCAAAGTAGCATACCTGTACACTCACCTACCTTTGTGAGCAAGAAACTAAAGCAACTACAGTTGGCACCACACCCATGCAAGAACATCTTTCCTTTTATTGCCCTGATGGATCTCCATATGCCAGCTGTTGACTTCTCAGAGTCTTGGGTTCAGTATCCAAAAACTGTTTGGTTAAGCTCACAAAAAAATCCTTATACAGGAAGTTCAGTTCCTGTATAAATCCTAATCCCTGATCCTTACCCAGTAGATAATGCTGGAGTCTGGAGCCCATGTAATGTCATCCAGGTGTCTTCCCTGCTAACCCTGATGTGAAGCAACCTGAGTATCCTTGCAGGTCAAAGCCTATCAGTTGTAACAGGTAGCTCTCCTGTTGATTGGGGCACTTGTTATTTCTGGGATGATTTTAGTTGCCTGGGCAGCAGGCTCCAAGGAAAGATTGCTTTATTATGCTAGGGTAACCTGTAAGAGCTATTTGCACCAATAAAGAATAATATTCAGACTTCTGCCTTTACGGTTTCATAAAAGGCAAAAAAGAGAAAGTAAAAAATTTGGACTTTAATTGCAGGAAATTTTTTTTAAAAGGGGGCAGGGATAGCTCAGTAGGTAGAGTGGTGGCCCCATGATTGGAAGGTTGGGGGTTTGATTCCCCTGAACGGCGACCCTGAGGTACCCCTGAGCAAGGTACCGTCCCTACACACTGCTCCCTGGGCGCCCAATGACTGCCCACTGCTTCACTGAGTGAATGGGTTAAATGCAGAGAGGAATTTCCCCACGGGGATCAATAAACTACACTTTCTTTCTAAAGAAATTTAGCAAGAGCAAAGCCAAATCTTAAATCAAATAGTAAAAATCAATAATCAAATCACTTAAACTATACTCATTTAATTTACCTACTCTGAGCTAATGCTGAGTTTGTTCTTATCTTTAGCGGAGGGAGGTTAGAGAAAGGATGGGCACAGTTAGATCCAAAGATGCACTTATCTTTATGTTCCAAGTTGATGATAAACGCCCAATAGGAAAACAGCTGAGCATTCAGTGGAAGTATCATGTAAATCAAAATCCTTTGAATTAACCATCTAACATGGCAAAAATGAGAAGCTGAAAAGCCAAAAATTCCAAAATCAATTCACAGGTTCACAGGTTGGACTTTGGTTCCCCCTCTAGAGCCTCTGCTGGACTTTTCAGCTGTGAACCTCTTAGATCCAGTCTTCTGAACTGGTCATCTCGCAGAAGACAAAAGGGAAGAACCCCAAATCTCTTTTACACCCCACTTTTACAACTGCTCTCCCTTTCTCCCCCTTCCTTTACTGGACGTCACATCTTCACATTTTTGCCATCCAATCAAGTTGCTGGCATTTAATCATCTGATGTCCACCCACACCTTGCCTATCCCTCTCTATCTATCTGACTTACATAAGATTTAACAAAAATATTAAACTTTAAAATCACTTCATTACATTTTCTTTGTTATTCTTAACATTCACATCACATTTAAACACTCAGTCACATATGGATATAATTCACTTCATGTTTTATTCAGTTTATGTAATTCTACTGCAGCTGGATTTGTCTTTAGCACATTTATTTACATAAACATTTATGTAAAATAATCCTGTTTCAATTCAAATACAGAGGAATACCTTTACTTTTTAAAACTCTGTGCTAAACACCATTTATTTAATTGTATTTATTTTATGAAATCTTGTATTAAATCCAGTCAGTCATTTTGTAAGTCAGACATTCTCTGAGGTTAGTGGCTCCAGTGTGTCACCTTCACCACCATCCTGCACCACATACACATGCACATGCACCCACACACACTAGGATCAGACTCTATAGGCTTATTAGAATCCCTGTTATTCTTTATTCTGATCTATTAAACTGGTTAACTTAACCATATTTACTTTAATTTATTTTATTTAGTCAGTATTCAGTATTGAGCAGTTGAGCTCAATCTCTTTTGACCCTGGATCACATGACAGCATATAAAGGCTCATCTCAGTGTTGCCAGAAAACATCCTGATGATCCCCAATACTTTTAGGAAAATGTTTTGTGGACTGACAAGACAAAAGGAAGGTGTGTGTCTAGGGTAAAAGTAACACAGCATTTCAGAAAAGGAACATCATACAAACAGTACCAATATGATGATGGTAGTGTGATGATCTGGGGCTGTCTCAGGACCTGGAAGGCTTGCTATGTGCCAAAATTCCTCCCCTACTGCTGTAAATACTCATCGCCTGTGTCTCAAATCCTTGATTGCAGTTGTTGCTGCTAAGGTGGCTGAAGCAGTTATTAGGTTTAGGTGGCCATCACCTTTTCACACAGGGTCATGTAGGCTTTTAACAAATGTACAAAAAAGAAACAGGAATCCAGGAAGAAGGCAAACACTTTTCCACACCACTGTGAAAAAGACTGGAGACAGGCACAGAGACTGGACCGCAAAATCAGTGAAAAAGCAGACAACATATAAAGAAAGACTTTTTAAGGCCTTAAGATAGCCTGGATAACCATTGTCCAAGACCACTTTAATTTGCTTCCAAGTTGCCAGACTTTCTCTCTGGCTCCTTGGAAGCAAATCTAAAGAAATGAGGGGTGCCTCAAGAATTTTGCACAGTACTTTACTTGCAAGATTTTGCCCAGCCAGTTTGTAGGATGGAAGTTAAAAGGTTCTGACCTCAGGACACTAAAGCATATTCAAATCTCTTGTATCCATCCATCCATCCATTCGCTTCCGCTTATCCTTTTCAGGGTCGCGGGGGGCGCTGGAGCCTATCCCAGCTGTCATAGGGCGAGAGGCAAATCTCTTGTAATGTAACAAATATAAGCAAGAATCTGTGGAAATAATAATTTTGAATTTCATTGTTCTTGAGTTGAGATTAAACCTACAAGTTAATACAACAAAATGTGTTTGTTAAATGCTTCAAGCAAGTTTGTAACTAAACTATAGGGAACAATTTTTGTGCAACATCAAAGCTGTTCAGTCTGACATTACAAATGTGTAATAGAAAGGGTTTTTATTTGCTCATAAATTACATTTGGAAAACTGGCTTGACATCAAAACAGAATAATTTCTAATCCGACAGGCAGGGTAATGGGCTGTTGGCAGATGTATTTGTAACCTCATTTGGAGCGCAGACTCATCACATGTCATATTATATCAGTAGCATTTCCTTCGTCTCTAATTTATAACTTTAAAAAAAAAAAAAGAGAGATCTACAGAAGAAAGTCAAAGCTTTGTTATGGTGTTTGTAAGATGCTGTTATGGGTGGATGACAATCCTTGTTGCCCTGCAGAAATCAACATTTATTTAAGACAGGTTACACCCATTGGCAACAAGTATCTAGATTCTTCTCTCTGTCATTTTCACACCACTGACATCTACCATACCTTCACACATACCTGCAGCAGCAAATAACACGCTCACAAGCATTGTGATATATACATAAGCTAGGTGTGGCAGTTTCTTCTGTACTTTCTGTTGTGTCTCTTTAGCATTCCAGTTTCATGAACGCCATCTTTGGTCTCCTGCTGTATGAAGCTTGTGAGCTAACAATCTGAAGGATTACTGCTCTCACTTATCACACACGCCAGCACGACAAACACAAGCTGGCACTGTCAGCACTGTCAGTATCTATCTCTTCCTGGATTGCTCATTTTCATGTTTTACAACTGTACCAACACACCTCACATGTCATCCCTGCATGTAAGATAAAAATAACTGCTCACAGTCTGACCCTGTCAGCTATAGCTGCATGTGCATGCATAAATGCCAACGTACAAACACACTCACAAAGCCACTGGCCAGATGTGTCAGTCCTTATTCTTATCTTTCTTCTTGTCACTTACTGCAGTGCATAAAAGAGCATATTGAGACAGAGGAAGATCAGATATTGGAGTGCTTTACAATGCACACAATTAAACCTATTCCCTCTGGTACAAAAAAGGGCTGGTGGCTGTGTAATTCATACCACTGCCCACCGGCTAAGTCAGCACTATCAGCCACAGTGTTGTCATCCAGCCTCCTTTTTCCCACCACGTGTAATGAAACCAGTATGTCTGAGCCTTAGCATGCACAAATGATTAACTGATGGCAAAGAAAACTGATTAAGGAGATAAAGTTTGGCACACAATAGTCTCAGTGCTACAAGTGTACCTGCAAAAACCAGAGCTTCTTCAAATGAAGAAATTATTCATCTCTTTGGATTTGCACAAACTTGAATTCTGAGAGAAATCACTATATATAAATAAATAACAAATATCAAGACATTTTAATGTGACGGTTTCTCACCACAGAATTAAAGCGTAGTGCAGAAGAACAGCAATATGCTTTAAGTTATTTTAGGTTATGCTGATAGTAAAAACAATTCTGGAAAAGACTTTGGGGTGCAGAAAACAGTCAAAACAAACAAAATAACTAAAATAAAGAAAACAGTCAAGTGTTCAAAGTACAATGTACAAAGGACGTGGCAGCACCCTTTTCTGGCAGTACATGCACGGTTAATTCGTGAGCCACATGAAAACAAGGTGGGCTTTATAAGATAATTGTTTACTTGGGGCTGATAGCAGTGGTTGACTTAAACATGCACTTCACTCATCTCTATAAAATCTATGTTCTCCGGTGCCTGGAGAACATAGATTTTGCGACTAAGAGAAGACCCAAGCAATCAGGTTCTACTGATATAAAAAAATAAATAAAAGTGCAGTTATAAGGACCTGGCCTGTTTGGCTTTTGGCTCATGATTAAGTTTGCCAGTCTCTTTAGTCCCACTAGCAAATCAGAAATTTAATCATCATCTAGTAAGTTCTTTCTTTGTCCCTAAAGCAGCTAAAGAATGTGGTAGCCCTTTTCACAAACAGATTTTGGGACAGTTATAGCAAACTGGCAGGTTTAGTAAAAGCTGTCATATTCTAATGGACTCAATCGTCATCAAAAAATGTTTCATTACTCTTCAGTTTTGCTCTGCAGGTGAATTTACATTGGTCAGTGTACCTGGGTTACCCCAGAGCACAACTGTCACTTTATTTAATCATAATCTACATTAATAGTGTGAATGACTGAAAAAAATTATGATATGGGACATTTTGTATTATAAGGATCTGATGTGTGACTCATTAGATGCATTCTTCATTCAGTATAGTTTATTATTAATTTTTCTTCCAGATTTTGTTTTAACTTGTGCAGGGCTGCACTGCTTCTGAAAAGGACATTATGCACTGCAAAGCATATCTAGCTGGCTACAAATGCATAATCGCTCCGTAATTGCACAAATGCAAACTTTTCTTTCCCGTTTTTTGCACAACTTTGCGTGCTGTCTAAAAAAACGGCCGATGATTGTTATGATAGAGAAGGGTGAAGGATACCTCCCTCAGCTCTTTCTGTACACAACCTCCCGACCCTTGGCTCTGTCCGAGCAAACACAGTCTGCACGCAATGCACAATGATTAACCCGCAGATCGTCTATCGAGGGAGCACTCACTCAGGAAGAAAATAGTTAGTTTCCTGGCCGCAACATTTAGGCCTGAACTTCTGCTAGTTTATTTTTTCTTACTGTTTTCCTCGTGTCAAATCCAACGTGCTAAGAAGTACTAGTGGAAGTTATCTGGACGTTTTCTGACTTTATTAATAACAATAATAAAAAAGTATTTTGAAGTTTAATTTTTTTTTAAACTTTTTATTTAAATTTAACCAAAATGAACTATCATTCATTTCATCACGTCTTTATACTTTTGTTAAAAATAAAAGACCCAGTTCGGTGCGTATGGTTATCCACAACAGTTTCCGTAAATATATTTGTCATCGACGTGAAATTGCAATACAAGCCACTACTCGGGTCAGTTCTTTAAAATAAAGCAGAGTGAAACCTCTTAAAATCGCGATCTTTGGTTTAACCTGTAGACGATCGGCTCGTTGACAGGCCGTTGGTTTGTACTGCAGAAAGAATGAAGGTTATGGTGGGGGCATTGTGTATGTGTGCTTGCGTTCGCGTTTGTGTGTGAACGGGGCAGAAGAGGTTAAATTGTGTCATGCGTGACTTGCTTTGCGTGCCAAGCTTAACCATATCTTATTTCTCCATAGACAAAAAGAAGAAAAAAAATAGAAACGAAGATCAGCTAACAATTGCAAAAGAAACCTATACACTGTTTATCCTACAGAAAAAAACAAAAATAAACAAACAAACAGAAAACTGGGAGGACCTTCAGCAGTGGTGCCACATGTACAAAAGTGCTATTGATGATTGTTTAGTGGTAAAGGAATAGTACACGGTCCATTTATCAGAGCAGTAATAAGAGCCTGAAAACAGGCTTACAGTCTAATTGGCTGTCATAGTTTGGTTTGGTTTGACACCATGTAAAGTCCCTTTACATTTTGCATAGACAATGTTAATGGTATTGACTAAAGGAGCCTTGAATATTTTCTTGCATGAAGCTGGAGATTTTTTTTTAACCTAGGCGCCAGCATCAGGCCAGGGCTAGACACTTACAGTGTCATGACCCCAAAGCTCATTTACTCTTTTTCAGCTACAGCAATCAGTCAGTCAGCAGATATCCCATAACCAACAAAACTAACACAATACAAAGCTTGCGACATTCAGCAACTCTTTTTTGTCTTTTTTATATATGTATGCATATTGATACCGCCAAGAAGGAGGTTATGCTGTTGATTTTGCTTGTTTGTTTGCAGGATTACTCAAAATGTTATGTATGTATTTGCATGAATACATTATTAGTTGGGAGTTAGGTCTTCTTAGAACCGATTTGGAGTCAATCTGGACTTGATCTGGATTCAGGAATTTCTGCAAAGATTATTTACCATTGTAAGAAAAGGCAGAATTTTATATTTCCCATCAAATCTAATTACATATCAAATTGAAATAGGGAAAAAAATGGAAGATATCATCTAGGTTACCTCAGCAGAATATAATTAACTGATTCACATCCAAATATGTTTCTGGATCCAGGGACTAAGTTCATGGAAGTATGCAATGATCATTTGCTGTCATTTGTGTCATGTGTGTGGTGGTGGTGCAAAAGAGTCTACCAGACTACTTTCTATCTTTATCTGATTCAATTCAGATCATTCAGGGCCAGGTGGGGGCAAGTTTATATATACATATTTGTGCGTGTGTGTGTATTTATTTGTTTAGTTTTAGGCTTCTCTTTTTTTATGCTCTGCTTTTGTTTACTTTTTGCAGCGCGGGTCATAACTCGACCCAGACACGCGATCTCAAGCTTTTTTTTTGCTTTATGATCGCTCTCTCTCTCTTTGCCTGTTCCTTCAGTTATGACACCTTCGTGCTCCGCTCAGGAAGAGGTGACAGAAAGATGAATGACCGAGATATTTCCGCACGCAACTATTGTTCCTGCCACAACTCGCCAGTATACCGTCTTGCATAAGGACAGAGGAGAGTTATGGGGATAGGAGGGAGGGGACATCATCAACCATTAGCTCAGTTACTAATGCGGTATTTACGCCTGGTGAGGAAGGGAAGGTGATCCAGCAGCCCCCTCCCCACACACACACACACCACCTCCTCACCATTACTCACATAAAATATTTGCCTCCTCGGCATGCAAATACAGACGCACACAATTCGTGTGAAAAGGGTTTTTTTCCCCCCTTAGGGACAATGCAAAGTGTTTATGGTTGCGTGTGAAAGACAGCACGTTTCAATGACCTCCCTGACATGTTATCTTTTGGTTCTGCCTTCTTTTTTTGACCAAAAAAAATTAAACTGACTTTGTGTCCTCTAAAATGGTGTAATCACTTGCTCTAGTCATTGGCCTTTAGATAAACTGCAGTTTTATCACTTCTGAACTGTCCTAAGATCACTTTAAAGAAAGAGAACACTTAGTACTATAGATTTTTATAAGTGAGATATATGTTTTCAGTTCTTAGAGCTTTGAATGTTAAACTTTAACATCAGTTTAACACTGATTATAAATACAATGAACAGAGTGTACATTGGATACATTTATAGTAAGATCAACCTGAAAATCTGGTGAATTTGGTGTATTTCACAAAAAAGGTCAGAATTACAAGACAACTGCACTGTGTGCTCTACAGTGTGTAATTCAAATCAACCAAAAACAACAACATTTCACCACCACCATTTCCTAGCTGTTCTGTTTATTCAGTTCACATTTGTGCTGGTACCAAAAGTCATATTGTTGTGTCATTCAGGCGAATTGTTTTATATTGCAAGAACATGACATAAAACCTAATCCCAATATTTTCACATTTAATGCTAAAAAAAAACGACACTTTTCACTTTTAAAATTGTGCAGACAAAAAATTCACATCTAAATATGAAGTTAATGAAATTACTGTTTGATGAAGTGCAGCAGGCGCACAACCCTGCAGATATCCCAGCTTTTCATTATGTTTAGGGTTTCCCCTTACAGTATTTAATATGTTTTTGTTTTTTGTTTTTGGTGAGCATATTAGTGCCAGCCTTCCAAAATGTTGGCTAGTTTGTTTTTGTGTAGCATACAGGGGTGATGGTGAAAATGTGAAGGAGGCCATATATTGCGAAATTACTGCAGTGACAAATCCATATGCATTTTCCTAATGTGTCGTGTCCATGTTTAGTGAATGTTCCCAAAACCTGAGTAATACTGGTATATATAATATGTGCTAATCAGAAAATACTATATTTCAAATAAGATTTATCACCTCTAAGCAAAACCTCATTCCTTGGCTATAATCGCTGATTTTTTGTCAAAGTTGTTACACTAACAGTTCCTCTGACTGCAGCAACTTATTCAAAAACTTATCCAAACTGGGCATTTGTTCAGGACCTCATGTGAGCACATTTTAATGAACTAAGAAGCCTTAAGTATCATTTTAACATGCAGAGTTATGATCTGTGGGCATGTTGTTAACTCAAACCAGGATTCTAAACATAATCAAGTATTTTGTAGTGCTTAAACTTAAAGTTAAAACAAAGTGAAACAAAAGCATTAGGCTTCAAAATAAGTCCACCACCACTTTTCCTGCTATTTTCGCATTCACATAAATCTTACCATCCTTTCAAACAGAACAGTAGTGTGTTCAGCACCAAAGGACATATTATGCATGTTTAGTTGCTTGGCTTGGGTTTTTGATAAAACAGCAATTTCACTGGGTGACAGCAGGGTCACTCTTTAACTGACCTGTATCAAAATCAGAACATTCTCACATTCAGAATAGTGGTGGGATATCAATCTTCACTTTTCACTTGACAAGCGTATGTAATTTCATTTTAAAAAATTTTCTTTCCAGTCTCCAAATTACAAATGTCATGATACACACGTCCCTAAAATACAGTGGAAAAAAATCAAATGGGATCTGTAACTAAAACAAAGACCCTAAATAAATAAAACACTGTGTAATAAATAAGCTACTTACATAATCAAATATGATGCATTGCTCAATAGATAGTCATAAACATTTAACATGCGCAGGGGAGCTGTAGACTAAAATCTAATGTGACAAAAATAACTTTTACACCTTGCGTACAGCAAAGAATGGTACATTGTATGTTCATTAAACACACAGGTAAGCATGCTTTGTGTTTTATTATGTTGTTAAGAGAAGTTGAGCGGGAATTCTTCTCTACATCATTAAGCTGTCGTATTAGCTGAAGACCTTTGATCATATCAAATGCAACAGATGATATGATAAAGCATAAATGCAGTTATGTGAGGCATGAGCTAATCCATAAATATAGCTCATGTTAGCCTGTGGAGTGTTTGATGCAAACTTACGGGTTTAGCTTCATATTAATACCTATGCGGCATATGTGTATTAGCTCATAGGCAACATTCCTGTGTGGTGTCATGACCTGCAGCCCAAAATAATCCTATTAAGTTTTGCTCGATGGGGCACACGCAAGGCCAGGAGCCTGTTTGCTGATGTCCTACTGGTCGGGCTTTGGTCTCATTTATAGTAAACGTGCTGTACATTTGTGTTACTTTGAGGTTTACCTTTTGAATTCACAATTAAAGGAGAAGCTGAATAAGCATTAGAAGGGCACACAGTGATTTCACACATGAAACTCAGGTTACTAATCAAGAGAAGTACTGCTGTGAAAATGAAAATGATTGCATCCTCTGATGTGGCTCAAAAAGAATCTTTCCAAAGATGAAAAAAAGAAATGGTGATGAAAGACATGGGAAATGTAAAGCCCCGGGGCTTGACTCGCAATTGTTGAATACACTAAGATTTAGAATATTATTGTATGTGTTGCTCAAGTTGGGGCAAAATTTTCAAAATCAGCTAATGAGCCACAATTTAATGTAAGAGCAACAGAAAACAGGTGCCATAACTAATCAATAGACCCATGAAAAAGAGACCTGTTGTTGACAAGAGTTACAAGGGAAACTCCACAGACAAAGGTGATAAGAATTAAACATGATTCTTCCTTTAAGACCATTGAAGGGAAATTCCTATTTTCTGTTTTATTTCCCTGGAGGTACTGTACAGCTGTCAGTACAGCTATCCTAGACCGGGTATACCTCCGCTGTTTTATGCAGCAAAAATTGGGTTGACTGATTATCAGATGGTTTAAGCAAGTATTGTATGATTGTAGTCGTTCGTGTGAATTATTATCATCTAATAAATATCATTCATCATTATTATTTTATAGAGTTTAAAAAACAAACAAATTATAGCATTATAAGAACCAGAGTGGTGTGCTTTATTTCTCAGCTGATTCTAAATCACGAAACTAACACACAGAAAAAAACCAGCCTCCTCACAGCACTGGTATGCAAAGAACCACGATCACACACTTAGGCAGTACACACCTGCTCTCAAGGTGTGTGCGTGACAACCTTTGCGTGAGTAGAAACTTACCAACCTTCACAGTCATTACACCAGCTTTTATGTCCAAGAATTCTTTAAGAGGTATATGGCTGAGGGCAAAACATTATTTTTTCTTGTTTTTTCTACTCCCAGTCCTACTTCTCTGAAATGGACACATTTGCAAACTTAGACCAAGCACCTTCAGGCCAATGTACAGCCTATCACTGTGATCTCTTTGGTCATTTGTACACACAGCTTAGTATCTATACAGTAGCACAGCTGATGGCTTCCCGTTGTAGCAAATAATCTCTTTAGTCCTGTTAAGAATGTGCCCCTCACCACAGCAACTCTCCTGTCACTCACATCAATGCTCCCACATCTTTCCTCACCTGCTCCCCACGTTTGTGGCATTTACAGCTGTTGAATACTGCTCACCATTTGTGATGTGACACACACTCCTGCAGCCACTGTAAACACAGTATTCTCTGTAAAAGCTCCCATGTCAGGCGGTCCGCACACAATCTCAGTCGCATTCATCTCAAATCGGGTTCAGTTTTATCCCTGGGGCTTATTGACACCCATCACACAACTTACAAATGCAACAATTGAAATGTGATCCGTTTGATTCGGAAACACTTCAAGTGGTGTATACTGTATAATGCCAAAGGGATACTCCAATGCTGTTCCAGATTTTGGATTTACTTAGGTTCACTGGACTGCATTAAAGTTAATATTTATTCTTTTCATATTATTGAATTCTGACACTGCTGAAAGATGAGTTTCTGTTACTTCCTCAGCTTGGCAAAATCTTGCAACTGTTGCAAAGGTTTTAATGCAAGGTAAACATAATCTTTTCCCTCCATAACTGCATTATAAACCTGTTTTATAATTTATTTATGGTGTTACGATAATGATATAAAATATATTGTTACAACCAGTTTGTAGGGCTAGTAAAAATGTGACATATTTAAAACATTGTGAATAAAAATAGAGCTGCTTCATTGTAAAAGGAAAATTAACTTCAGCAGATCATTGTGCAGTTACGTTTCTTTACATATTAAAGAAAATATTTGAAGATTACCACACATGATCACAGATCTAAAAGCCCTTTTTACTGCAGTGACCTCTTTTGTTAAAATTAATTAATAGTTTTGCCCAGAAACTCCATCCACCTTGTTCTTATCCTTGCAAAACCTCTGGGAACTGCTGCGTGACAGAAAGGGTGACTGGTTCACCTTGTTCCTAAGTTTCAGTTTTCGTAACTTTCTTTGCCTGCTTTAGGTGGATTCTCGCCTGTGTGGCAGTTCGGAATGGCCCCACGGTGTTACATGACTGCAGTGAATGAAGCCTGAGTGACAGATTGCATGACTCCAAAGCCCCAAGATCCTCGCATTTACAGAAGCTATAGCGCGCAAATATGTGCACCTTCGTGCCCAAGCAGGGTGGAGAAAAAAAAGTGTCTGCGCTCTTTGTTCTGCAAGTTTAAAACCCTTGTGTCTTTTCCAGAGGCTGTTGCCTTCGCGTGACTTGACCAAGCAGATTTAGGATTGTCCAGAAGACCGAGACCCTCCCCTTTGGACGGCAGCTCCGCTTCTCACGCAATCTGCAGCACCAGAGGCGCAGCGCCGTGGCGCACTGCAGAGTCTCGGGAGAATCAGCACTCCCATCCCGGAGGAGCACGACAAAGCTCAGCGTCGCCGATTTTGCGCCCCAGATGAACAAAGAAAAGTTTTGCCTTTATTTATTTATTTATTTATTTGTGTGCTAGTTTAAAGTTATTCGTGAGTTTTTTCATCTTAATTAAAAGAAAAGGGGGGGGGGGGGGGGGGGGAGTAAACAGGCAAATCAATCAATCAATCAATAAATTGTGGTTATGTGCTACACCCTATTAAAGCGAACGGGATACTTTCAACAACCAAAGAATAGATTTCATTTTTAAAAATTAATTTTCCACCCACATTCACTTGATGAAGTTAATTAAAGTCTTTAGGCTTAAAAATGTCTATATCACGGGCAAAACGCATTAAAATACATTTGTCCATAATATCTTTCTCTTTTTCCTGCTATTTAGCTTGTATGGTGGTCAGAGCACTCTTGGTGGTGTTTTAAATTAAGGCTGAGTAGAAATTTTCAGGATGTAACGCAGAGACTTTTCATGTCACTCTGCATAATAATAAATAAAATGAAGTGAAATGAAATGTGTATTTCATAGAAAATTAGGCCCAATAACAGGCTTGGTTAAAGTTTAAAGCCCGAATTATAACTGACACTTCTGATCAGGATTTTTCCAGAGCAACACTATTTAAAAGGCTGCGATGGTGAACGCCGTGCTTTGATTGGTCATTTTTAATGTTTTACCAGTGCTGCTTAAAAAATAATGCTATCATGGACATTTTTGATCTACTGTTTTCTGAGAAATGGCGATTGTCTGAGTTTTTGTTCCCTCACAATAATAATAATAATAATGATAATAATAATAATAATAATAATAACCGCCAACACGGCCCAACCCTTTAGTTCATCATCTTTGCATTGCTGTGGCTGGAATAAGAATTCGGAACCCACGATGGACTGAGAACAATTTTTCAATATCATTTTCAGAGTCTTTCCAAAGCTCCGGGTAAATACAAATCACACGGACTTTCAGAGAAAATTAACTTTTTGAAGAACTTATTGCTGCATTAAAATCAACATTTGCCTCCAATCACGTCGTAGTTGAACAAATATTCAGAATATTACATGTTTCGTATAATTAACTAATTAGCACTAATACACAGGCCTAAAAAATAAAATGTATATCTGTCTGTTGAATAACCGTTAAATTGCTTTGTGATGACATTGTGATTGTACGTTAAAAACACAACTAGTAAGTTGATTGTAAAAGCAAACGTATACAATTAGGTCATGTTGAAAAAGGTCATCTATATTCTGATCATAAGTCCCCGAGAACTTTATAGTAACACATTTTGACATCTGTGATCACACAAACTGAAGATCAGTGAAATGTAAAGTGCAGGTTGCGTTCTGTGCGGGATTCTTCCTTAGAAGCAAGTGAGGATAGTTTAAGAGTTCAGACTTTTAAATCTTATTAACACTTAATTCTACAAGTTTTTCTTTATAACAAATCTCATGCAGACGTATAATAGTAAAGACTATATATATTTTAAGGGAAATAATTAATCAATATACTTATACACTTGCAGGGTGGGGGCAACTTTAAAAAGCTTCACTTCTCAAATGAAGTTATTATTAAAATGCAGTTGTTAACCCCTAAATTACACTGTGTTCTGTGTAATTATATACTGAAAGAATAAAAGTGGTGACAATAAGATATGAATACTGAACGTATCTGTCCCAGCGCTCGAGCAGTGAAACCTAACTGCTCTCCCTCCCTCCCTCCCTCCTTTCCTCTCTCCCTCCCCTCCAGCATCCCCTTCAAAGGAGAGGTGAGGGCTTGATCACTGTGCTCTCACGCAACTGGTCAATCTTTAACTCCAGCGGAGAACTAACAGGTACAAGCACGCAATGGCATCTGACTGTTTTATCAGGACTTAAAGCCGTCTGGGAGGTTACAACTGGGGGGTTGTCACAAACGTCCGTTCTAACTCCAAATGTTTTAAGCATGACGAGGTCCTTCTGTAGTTCAATAAGTTATCATCTTTAGGGGATACATTTTTCATGCAAAACTGGGCGCAATGATGTAGGTGATTTTCGACTCATTGCGCTGTCCATTCTTGCCCAGTAAAACCAATTTCACATCACGCTAGTAACAAGCTGCCCTAAATTATCGATACAAGTTACAGCGGGTTATAAGTTGGTCGAAGGAATTGCTGAGACATCACCGAGTGCTTGGGCAAGAATCACGGAGATGCAACAGCCTGCAATCATTGGCAATGAGAATAAGAACAGTATTTTTTACCGCTCAGACTGTGACACTCGAAAAACAAGCTAAATCAGTCCGAAGAAAGTTGGCACAAGGCAATGTAATCACAGATTAAAAACCGTTCTACAGTTGTGGAAGTTATAAAAAATGATTGTGCCATATGTGGCCCTAAACAAAAAATATAAACTCATATAAATGATAAAGACATGATGACTCCTCTTTGCATTTCTTATGTATTTTTTTTCCAGAACACACGCGCGCGCGCGCAGGCAGGCAGGCACGCACGCACCGTTTTTTCTGTACTAAGTTCATTCATGACAAAAAAGGGAGGGAGAGGGGGCAGGGTACGTCACAAACAGTAGCCAATCAAGCTGTCGAGCACAGTATAAAGCAGGAGTCCATTGCCGATTTTAGGGACATCAAGAGTGTGACCTCACAACAACTCTTCCAAACATTTTACATGCACTTTGGAAAAACTACTCCAGGAATCAGAGTGCCGTTTCTCCTGCATCAGTTCATCAAAGGTAAGCTTAAAACATGCATATACAAAATGGCAAGAATGCAGCAGACTGATTTATAGGCTGACTGACTTATTAGCTGGAAGAAAAGAGAAGTGCAAAATGGAGATTATTTCTGCTAGAATAACTTTGATGCATTACTTAGTATTTTCACCTGAATCATAGACTGTAGTAATTAATTTATACCTATACACATAGGCCACTACTTTGCATAGACTACCTGTAATAAGTGCTGGTGTGCTTTTAAAAATAAAAAGCCAAATAGATACATGCAAATACACGTCAGTTCTCAGTTACTTCAAACTTTATAGTGAATGTTTTCTACATGTTGCGTAACACTTATTTCTCTCTCTCCCATTGTCTACACTGCTCTAATGCACCTGCAATTTAATTTACAGGTTGAAGCCAGAAAAACGTCATCATGGCACTAATGATACTGCCATTCATTGGAGCACTGTCAGTATCACATGTTTTGGTGGCTGTGACAACAGCGTGTCTGGTCTACCTGATTATTAAGAATGCACAAAACAAGATTCCCGAGGGGCTTCAGCAACTCCCTGGCCCAAAACCCTTCCCTATCATTGGGAATGTGTTAGAGCTGGGAAATAGACCCTACCTGAGTCTCACTTCTATGAGCAAACGCTACGGTGACGTCTTCCAGATCCAGATTGGCATGCGTCCTGTGGTCGTTTTAAGTGGTAATAAAACAGTTCGACAGGCTCTCATCAAACAAGGGGACGAGTTTTCAGGCAGACCTGACCTGTACAGCTTTCGCTACATCAATGATGGCAAGAGTCTGTCTTTCAGTACAGACCAAGCTGGCATTTGGCGTGCCCGCAGAAAGCTGGCCTACAGTGCCCTGCGTTCTTTTTCCAACTTAGATAGCACAACCCCAGAGTACTCATGTGCCCTGGAGGAACATATCAGCAAAGAGACTGAGTATCTGATCAAAGAGCTCAACACTGTCATGAAGACCAAAGGCAGCTTTGACCCCTTCCGCTATGTCGTCGTCTCTGTTGCCAATGTCATCTGTGGCATGTGCTTTGGCCGGCGCTATGACCACCATGACGATGAGCTGCTTAGCTTAGTGAACCTCAGTGATGATTTTGTCAAGGTTGTGGGCAGTGGCAACCCAGCGGACTTCATCCCCCTTCTTCAGTACCTGCCCAGCACAAAAATGAAAAAATTTGTGAGCCTCAATGCTCGCTTCAGCAAGTTCGTTCAAAAGCTTGTCACCGAGCACTATGCCACCTTTGACAAGGTACGCCTCACACTATACAATATTATTTAGCTCATTGTACTTTGCAGAAATTACAGACATTAATTTAGATGGTCCTTAAATCCACTTTTAGGACAACATCCGTGACATCACAGACTCCCTCATAGATCACTGCGAGGACAGAAAGCTGGACGAGAATGCAAATGTCCAGATGTCAGATGAGAAGATTGTTGGAATCGTCAATGATCTATTTGGAGCTGGTAGGAGAATTATTTTCTTTGTGTTAAATGATATAATCATAAAGGAACATAACTTCGGAGAAAAAAATATTCTGACCGAACTTTTGTGTCTCTCCTAGGTTTTGACACCATCTCCACTGCTCTGTCATGGTCACTGATGTACTTTGTGGCTTACCCTGAGATCCAGAACAGGCTTTTTGAAGAAATTAGTACGTATAGTTTTTTTGGGGACATATTGTATTTCTCTTACATGATAGATTTTTGATAAAAGAACAACTAAATGATAAGAAAGTGCATCGATACATCTTGTTGCTCTCAAAGCAGAATGATTAACTGTAATTTGGTAATCACTGACAGAGTCAGAAGGTACAATGTCAATCCTCATCTTCTCGTACGCTAATATTTTATCATCTCTTTTCATTTTCAGAGGAAAAAGTAGGTCTCGATCGTATGCCTGTTTTTTCTGATCGGAACAACTTGCCCCTTCTTGAAGCCTACATCCTGGAACTCTTTCGCCATTCTTCATACCTGCCCTTCACAATCCCGCACTGGTGAGATTCATTCATTTTGTAATAAGAAAGTAAAAGGATATAGGTGTTAAATGACCTGCCAAGTATCACAGAAGACCAAAAAGATGGACACAAAACAAGGCTTTTACAGTCATAAAAATAAACGTGAAAACCTGTCATTATGCAATGAATTAACACTTTGTTGTTTTTTAGCACCACAAAAGACACATCACTGAATGGCTTCTTCATCCCCAAAGACACCTGTGTCTTCATCAATCAGTGGCAGATCAACCATGACCCGTAGGTTTCCTTTGCTACATTTTTACTTTGCCAAAACGAATGATGCAAACTGACTCATATTCAAAGCTACCCTATACTAGAGAAATACAGTAACATGTCTTTCACCAGGCCATTTTATGGATAGTTGTAAAGAAAGACAATAGTAGTCTTTATTTCCTTCCCCAAATCTGCCTAGAGATTTGTAAGCTTTCAAGCCTGTTAGCGCAATATTTTTTATTCCTCTTTTTTCTGAACCTTTCAGGGAGCTGTGGGAAGATCCATTTTCCTTCAAGCCAGAACGTTTCCTGAATGCTGATGGCACTGAGGTCAACAAGGTAGAGGGAGAGAAGGTGATGACTTTTGGCTTGGGAAAGCGACGCTGCATTGGCGAGGTCATTGCACGAAATGAAGTCTTCCTCTTCTTGGCTATCCTCATTCAAAAACTAAACTTTCAAGCTTTACCTGGAGACCAGCTAGACCTGACCCCAGAGTATGGTCTAACAATGAAGCACAAACGCTACCATCTGAGAGCCACAATGCGAGTTAAGAATGAGCAGTGAGGTTCCTTGTAATGTACAATTTGTAACTTAGTAGGTGATATAAGCTGAAGCTGTAAGGATCAAAGTTAGAATGTAAGACAATGGATATCAAATTTGGCTTAAAGAGCTAATAGCATTAAAGCAAATAAGCAGAGTTTGCTTATTGCACAAGTGATGTCTAGGTCCGTGTCTCTTGTTCTGTTTTTGGTTCGCTAAGAGATACTTCTGCAAATGGCTGCTGCTTCTCAGTGAAGTTTAAGGAGTTAGTTTGTTTCTCTTGCTGTGTTGTTAGCAGCAATATAAACTGCTCCCATTCAGAAATGAAAACAAAACAACTGAACTTTGGGACAAAGCATATGTCTTACTGGGTGGATAGTTTAGTATGCTGCAACCAAACCTTTTCTACGGGACTCTGAAGTGAACATATTTTACCTTGTGATAACATTTACACATGTAAGCTAATTATTTGCCTTCCATTATGCTGTGGATGTAAGACACACTGAAGCTATATCTGTATCCCAAAATGTGATTTTGAGTGAACACCCAGACTTTTGTATTTCATAATGTTGTTTTTGTTTGTTTGTTTATTTTGTTTTTAAGATCATAACATTTATATTTGCTGTGCAATTATATGACTTATCAAGACAGCATTGCGATCAATTGATTTTGGAATATATGTAATACACTTTTATATTTCAGTTGGTAATGTACAAAATGTAAGGGCATGAAACCTTGATACACAAATAAAAATGTATTTTAATTAGTTGTTCTCGTTCATCTTGACTTGGGGGAAAAAAGACCGCCAATAAATGAATAAAGAAACAAATAACACATAAATAATCACAATATAATTAGTTTTGTAGAAGAATCGTGTACATAGTGAGATTATGTGTGAGTATTGATCGTCACATGAGTGGAGACAGACACAAACAAAGCAACGTGGGACATAAAGGAAGTGACGTAGTATCCCGGAACACAGCGCTCACAAAAAAAAAACAACAGCCTGGGCTCTGTCTTGCTTTGACATTTCACCACAGCTTTTCGCTAAGGTAAATCTACCCACTGTAGATTCAGTAGATTTAGGCTCTTAGCTCAACGGCGACAGAAACCAAATTCAAAATTGCTGCAATCTGCTTTTATTAAAACAAAGAAAGAAAAAAGAGGGGACAGAAGACAAGCTAATGTTAGCTACCGAGCTAGCTATCATAGCTTCCTTGGTATACGGCGAAATGTTGAGATTTGCGTAATTTTGTTTAAATATTGTCCTCACAAGAATGTCAGCAACAGCTTTGGTCATTTTTAAATAAATAACTAAGTATTACAACATGACAAACGAAGGCTTTCCTGCTAAAACGGTAGGTTGCTAATATTTACACCTACTTGTGAAACGTCTGATTTGTAATACGCCCACCACAACCACACAGGTGCTGGTTAGTTAAGCTAATTAAAATCTAGTTTTATCTTGTGATTTTTAGCTTCCACGGCCGCTTTTACTAACGCAAAGTTTATACTCAGCGTTCAGGACTCTTAGTGTAAAGTCTTTTTCTTATAAGGTCTCTGGTCAAAAAAACAAGTTGTACGCCAGATGGCTAATTGCTGGTCATGCCTACAATGGCCCAAGTTAGCCAACTTTTAATAAATTAGTCTGCAAACCGTATGTACTCGTTACACTGAATTAGCCTGTTAAACATTTATCTAACACTTATCTCACTAAAGCCCTTTTTCCGTTGTTGTTTTTAAAACAGGATCATTGTAAAGAGAATGGCCACAGACTGGGTGGGTAGTGTTGTGTCCATAGACTGTGGAGCAACGTTGGGAGTTTATCAGGGTGAGGTTTCATCTGTTGATCGAGTCAGCCAAACAATCTCCCTGAAACATCCTTATCACAATGGAGTCAAGTGTCCTGTTCCTGAGGTCACATTCAGGTAATGCATAGAATACACCAGGGAGCTCAGAACTTTGACCAGGTTTTGTAATTCTCCTTGGTGTGTGTGTGTGTGTGTGTGTGTTTTTAAAGACCCTTCAGCTTCCCCTTTAGTGCATGAGTACAACTTTGAAAAAAGTGTGTGTTTGTATAAAATCCTCAGTGCGTGCTACTGACATGTCACATTTTTATTTTGCTGAAATAAAAAGCATCTGGAAATTAATACAAAACTAAACAAGTGTACTACCTTGCTTAATAATTCAACAGATCCCCATGTTATGTTGAACTTTGATCATGTTTTAGCAATTAAAAGTAAAGAATGATTATTGAACTCTTTGCAGTGAACTGAAGTTTGAGTTGACTGAAAATTTTTCAAATTCAAGGAATCCATGCTCACCACAGAAAACATCAGCACAAGCTACTGCTTGCCAGTAAACCCAGAGGTGAAGGCCTGTTTTGACTTCTGGTTAGACGAATCAGAAATGCGTTCTTTTTTTCCACCGTAACAGTGGACATAAATTGTTTGACAGCATCAGTTTCAACAAGCAGTATTGTGATAATGAGTTTTATAGTGGCTTCTAAAGTCAAAAAGATGTAATAATAGGCCCAGTATGAGAGAAAATCAAGTCTTTGTTTATCCAAATGTCATGACGTCAATAATGGTATATACTTATTTTTTTCCATAACTGTACCAGTATTACTTAGTTTTTATTAAGTTTGGCATCACCATGTATTCATTGAAAATTTTAAACATAGTCATCCCAAACTCCATATTTTTCTATGAATGACAAACGAATTGACTGTAAGTGCTTGTTGAATGAATAGCTTTAAAATTAGGCAAAATATATTAATTTAAAATTTTAGAACCAGTCAAGAACTCCGTTAATATCACTTTTTCTGGTTTTGGATTGAAAATTATTTCCCAGCAATGTAACGAATGGATATTTCATTATTAACGTAGTACCATTTGGATTCCAAGTAATGTTAGTTTTGTTTTTGTTTTTTTGTCCCTTTTAGTGCTATGGATATCAAGGACTTGAAGTTTCTGGATATCCAGAACAAAGTCAACAAGACCAGCGCTGGGAAAGACACTGCAACAGAACCCAGCTACATATCAACAGGACGCCATGGCCAGACTAACAAAACAAATCACTCTCTTGCAATAAGCAACAGCTCTGGTTTGAGCAGCAACCCCCGTAAAGGTAGGTCATGACCTGAAAGAATTGACATTTCATCATCTAGCTGTTTATTTAATTGGTAGTTAATATAGGAATAAAGCACTTTAACACTAAAGGTCAGTACCTTATAGTCACTTGTGTAATTCACCTCTGTTCATGTTAACAAAAATAAGCTAGTGTTTTGTTTTGTTTTTCCTTCCATACCCTTCTTGGGTAAGACTCAAGCAGGTGCACACAAACTTAGACTTTGGCAAAAATGCAGCACTTTAATAATTTGTTCTATGTTCTACTTATCTAATTATATTCCTATTATTTGATGCAAAGTCTAATGTTTGGAAAGTAATAACAAAATTCAAATGTATGGTGAAAATTACTAAATTCATTTTTTTCATTTTTAAGTATTGTTTTTTTTGGACTTGTAGGGAAGAAAAAAATCTGTTTTGTACCAATGAAAAGGCCAAATTTATGTTTTTAAACATGTCAGAAACCTTTTTGCTATGACATGAGACAAATGCTGTACTTGTAAGCATCCGTTCATATAACATCTTGACCACTGATATGACAGATAACCGAGTGACCTTTAGACTCAACAAAGGATGTGCTAATCAAACTACAGCAACTGAACACAGCTTGGAAAGCATGTGGTTAGGCATTATCAAACGAGAATGGTGGCATATTATTTTACAGTTGTTCCAGAACAATGAGACAGTTTGACATCTTTATAAAATGGGGAAATCCCTGTGTTTTTAAGACTTCAGCTTATTGCTTACTGTGAAGCTTTGTTTCCTAGTTGTCAAATCACAGAGGGCTATTGTTGCAGAGTGCAGCAATAATGTTGAGAGTGATGAAATACGTAACAGGAATTTACCACAGCAATGGCCATAGAGTTCTCTTCTGTTAAGTAGAAAATGAAATTGATATTGTTCACTGACAATATAGGATTGGGCAATATGTGAAATTGTTGACAATCAGCAATTTCACATATTTCCCAATCACACTTTTAATTGCCTGAAAGTTGCCTCACTGAAGATGGGCAAAAGTGCAGTGTCACTTAACATCAGAGTTTGTGTTTGTACAATCGAAATGTTCTTCACCAAATAACAAAAAGGAAGTGCAAATCATTTTTGGTTACATAAAATCTAAACTATAAAATGATTAATAGCCTGATACAATGGCTTTTAGTTTTTAAATTCTTACTGTTTTTAACTTGTATTGTGTTTTTACTTGTACTGCTATTTATCTCTTTTATTTATTCATCTTTTTAGTTTCAAAAAATCAATTTTTGAAACTAAAAAGTATTCCAGTATCAATTTGTCTTTGATACTGGAAGGGAGCTCAAAGATTTTGGTTATCACGACTAGTTTTGTATGCCACCCTGACCTAACACTAGTTTGATATACACACTTTGCTTTCACCAAACAATCAATCACAGATTTCCAGTGATTTGGAAATGTTTATCTGATAGAAACAAGAAACTAGCATAAAATTGCTGGATGTAATGTAAAGCTGGGCATACACTGTGCGATTTTTATTTTTTATTTTTATTTTTTTATTTATTTATCTATTTTTGCGCACATTTTAAGACGATTTTTCACTCGTGCGACCCTTTTGGGGATCGGCCCGATTTTCGCCTTAGCATACAAGAGATAACAAGAAGCAATTAGCACCTCACAGCCAGCTCCCAGTCAGCAATCGTGTGGTCACAAGAAAATCAAACCTGTTTGAAATCCTGGTCGCCCCTCGGATCGGGCCATATAGTGTGAGAACATATATCGTGAGCTACGAACTTCTAACCCCTGCAATTCAGTCGTACAGTTTGAGTAGGAGCTCAAACGCGACTGAAAAAAATCACCCAGTGTATGATCAGCTCAATGTAAAGGAGGATGCGTCAGTATTTTGAACTGAGTAATATAAGGATAAGTGGAAGTGAATGTCAGCATGGTGATTAGCACTGTTGAAGGTCCTGAGTTCAATTCCACCATCAGGCTGGGGTCTTTCTGTGTGGAATTTGCATGTTCTCCCGGTGTTTGCGTAGGTTCTCTCTGGATACTCCAGCTTCCTCCCACAGTCCAAAGACATGCAGTTGGTGGGGATAGGTTAATTGGATACTCTAAAATTGCAAATAGATGTGAATGTGAGTGCGAATGGTTGTCTGTGTCTATATGTTAGTTCTGCGACAGACTGGTGACCTCTCACCCTAAGACAGCTGGGATCGCGACCCTGTAAAAGGATAAGTGGAAGTGAATGGATGATAATTGAATTTTTTTAAAAAGCATACAGCTATTATGAGATGCAATTGCAAGGTGCCTTGACTGATTTGAAAAAAGACTTGAAATTAGTTGGTTTGTTTGAAGTAGTGCAGCGTTACACCACTCCCAGCCAAACTGTCACGCTTGGAATGCACACTCTATACACATCAAAGACAATCTCCTGGATTTCACATTGTCAAAATGGTGATGCGTGAACTTGAGCTTTGTTTCGGGTAAGCTCGAGAGTTGGACAGGTAGGGAGTGACTGTTGTGCTGATATATCTCGATATTTTTTTAAAACCATAAAGTAAGAACAAAAAGAGAGTTCTTAGTCAAAGCTGTGTCCCAGATGTCACACAGGCACTTTTATTAACATACAGCACAGATGTACATGAAAAAAACTACTCAAAAATAAATTATGAGCACTTATTAAATAATAATGCTCCATAAATAAAAGAAAACTATGTTGTTTTTGTCCATAACAAAAAGCTCACAATTGTGCAGTCAAAATGTAAACTAACAGACGCTGAGCATAATAACAAAGATTTCACAGCTGCTCTGTTCCCAACTTCTACTGCGTGACCGACAGCCTGGAGTTTGAAATTCGCTTCAGGTGCCATTTATGGTCCTTATACACACACAATGCGGTAATATTACGTTGAACCACAGTGCGTCTCAATCCGCGAGGCTCCTCGGTAGCCGTAATGCTCCGACAATCCATCAAGCGGTGCTGCTCCGTAGCTTACCAAAGTTGTACTAAAACATTTTTTGACAGATTGCTGAGCGCTGTGTTCCAAATAAAATCGGTTCGCGGTCATCAAGCACAACCAGAATTCATACATAAGGCGCGCTGTCAACTTTTGAGAAAATGAAAGGATTTTAGGCTGTGCAGCCCCTGTGGGCTGCATGGCGTTAGCGTGGTTAGCTCGTTAGCACGTTGACGCCGTCCAGCCCCACGCACGGAGCGATGCGCAGTAACTCGTTAACGGAGATTTGCCGTGTTCATCTTGTCGCTGCCTGCAGGTGAAGCTATGGGGGAGGAGGGGGAGTTGTGTTCAGTGAAGGAGAGGCGAGGCGGAGTAACGTTGCGTAGAGACAAAAGTGGACGAAAGAGAGGCAAACTTGCGGCTCCACAACTATAATTATAACGTATATATCGATATAAAGGATATTGTCACATCTTATATCTCGTATAAAAATATATCGATATTTTTTAAAAACTCGTTATATCGCCCAGCCCTATGCTGTGGGTTGATATGTGCCCTTAGACTGCATGCAAAAGATTAACATAACCACTGTGATATTACTCACCCATCCACTTAATTTAATGGCTATTCTTGATATTTTTTGTTTTTGAGCAAGAAGGAACCATATTAGTTTCCAGCTAACACTGGCAAGCCCTATCAACTCTACAGGTGCAATATACAGATGCTGATACCTGCTTATTAGTCTTAAGTAACAAACTAATAAAATACTATCATTTCAGTCACCATAACTAAAGCAACATCTTACAAGTCCCTATACCTCACGGCATCCATTAAAACAGAATTTGTTAAATTTAACAGTTAGAAGTTAAAAGGAAGTTAGCTTTGCTAGTTTCTACCTAAACATGATATAACATGTTCTGACTGAAAGATTGCTGAAAAAATTAAAATGTGCAGCTCTGCTATCACTTCCAACATAAACGAAGACAGAAAACTAAACAGCAGTTACCTTTTGTATGGTGACTGAAGTTGGACCAGCTGGTATATAATGATGTGCTACGTGATCGCTAGCGACACAGCTATGTAAGCATAACATAAACAGTGAAGCTGGAGGATGAACGCTAACTTTTTTTCCACTCGATAAAAGTTAACATGAGGGTTCCCGATATTACGTATCGGTCTGATACTGACCTAAATTAATGGATCGGATATCGGAGAGAAATAAAAAATGTAATCCGATCCATTAAATATCAAAAAAGCACCTCACAAAACTTGAGACATGGCGTAACTTGCTCATAACCGTAGCACGTCGGAGCAGTATGCATCAGGTGATAGAGCGGCTGTGGCGTGCAAGACCTGTCAGTGGTCTGGTTGAGTATTTGTAGCCTCGCTACCAAACCGGCATTTCATCTCCGAGAAAGTTATCCCAGAGAGAAGTAAAGCAAGTGTGTAAGTTCATCTCTGAATGTTAGTAAAGCATCCCTGCGTTTACCTTAACAACCGATATATGGAGCGACTGCCTCTTCTCTCACCCTCCCTCTCCTGCTGCTACTTCAATATGAAACTGATCAATAATCAGCTGATCAGCTTTTCTGTCGCGAGTCCGTCTCTCTTGTTTATCGCCCACTTTGCGCCAGAAAGAGGAAACCAGCGGCTGAACAACAGCAGCACGTTTAAGCTTGATAATCTGTTGTTAGAATTTATTTAATATTACTTTGTACACCAGGATCTTTTTCTACTTAGCTGACAGGTGGTAACTGTGCAGGGGCGGATCTAGCAAAGTTTAGCCAGGGGGGCGATAGGGCATTAACAGAAAAAGGGGGCACAAAGACATACTTTTCTTTCTTATTCTCATTTAAAATGTCTAGCTTTTAATAAATAATTATCTGAATTTTACACCCAAAGTTTTAATCTGATGTAAAATGTCGATTAAGCATCACGAGCATGAGGTGGTTGCTTAAAATACCAGAATAGGGAGGATGGAGTGGGTTTAAGTTTGTTAGATTGATCAGTATTGCTGAACTATGAAATATTTTGGGTGCAGTGTATGTTTTGCATACAGGTATAACAGAATAGCTTTAGTGTTTGTTTGTTTTTTTGTTGTTGTTTTTTAAACTTGAGTATGAACTTATACAAAATGCAGCAAGATATTAAAAAAACAGTTTTATTGATTAAAAAACACACTATCGGATTCATATCGGTATCAGCCAATATCCAAATTTAAGATATCGTTATCGGACATAAAAAAAGTCGTATCGTGCCATCTCTAGTTTGACTTATCTGACTGTTTTGTTTCGCTTAATGCGCCTTATAATCCAGTGCGCCCTATGGTCCGAAAAATACGGTAAGTGACGCTCCAATGAGATCCCCACTATCAGAATAGTGAATGCACTAGCCTTGTCCTTGACAGGATTAAATAAGGTTTTATTATGATTTCAGGCTACCAAGGGCATCTCTTGTCAAAAGAAGCTGGTGATAAAGTAGACTAACCCTAGTAGACTAACCCTATTAAAGATGGATTCTACCATCTTTATGTTGCATATTGTTAAATTGTTTGTTTATCTTGCACAGTAGATTTTGCTATAGAGGAATATACAGGTATCTCATTTGGTATGATGGTCAGTTTGTGATCAATGCATCTCTTTCGCAGATGTTAGTTTCAGAACTAACTGATTAATTTGTTGCTGTTATTGTAACTTTAATGATAAAGTTCTGTTTTGTATTTTAGAGGTTTTTTTTGTTTTTTTTTGTTTTTTGTTTTTAAACTCATATCGACATTTTAAATATAAAACCAAGATCTTGGGGTATTATTATTGTCAGTCGTAACCTTTTTTTACATGCAAACTCTGATGCATGTTGACACTGAAGCACATATTTAGATTTTCCTGTCCCAAGTTGTGCACATTGCTGTAAAAATCAGAATGTGTTACTCAACCTTCCTGATTAGATAAAAGTTAAAACAGTATTTCCTCTAGTCAGCAGCAAATAAGGAGGAAATCTGCTTGGACAGCTCTGTGGCCTCTGCTGGAGTCATTTAAAGTCTGTTCAGTTTTACACTCAGGATCACCAAACAATGGAAGAGTCAGGGGTCAAAAAAAATTGCCAGTGTTCTCCAGTGTGATTAAACACTACGTCCTGAACATCGAAATAGAAACGTGAACAATAGAAAACTGGTCTTTTCCATGTTTCATTAAATGAATAAGTCATAGATTCAAGTCATAAGTCATAAATTGCTAATCCATTGTCAGTTCCTGTGTGCGTGTTGCTGCCTTCTCTTCAGAAACCTGAGCCTGGGACCAAACAGTGCCTCGCTGAAACTCCCCACTATGATTCCCATAGCGTGCTAAACACTTGTACCAAAGTTCCTCTTTACAATACGTGTGTGACTAAAATCAATAAACATTACCCCTCCCTCTTGGTGTCTGCTCCTAAAGAGAAGGTTATGCAAAGCCAGGCTTTTGTGCTTAGTGCCCTGCTCTCTCTCTCACTCTTTCTCCCCCCCCAATCTCATTTCCCTGACTTGCTTCTGGCCAGCACAGGAAACCGACACCCCCTCCCCGACAGGAAGCCATGTTGTCCCAGTGTGCTTGGAAAGCCAAAGCGATATCAATTGTGGAAGCAATGTTTACCTTTGAGTTTTTATTTTAATCTCTTGCTTTCAGGCTGGAGGCCAGGGAGCTAATGCCCAAATTGCACAGGGCCAACGTGCTGAGTGGCTTGGGCTGGGCTGGTCCTTTCACACGCAATGCCATGCTCCCAAAAAGCCCCCAGTCACAAAGACGGGAAGGCAGGGTGGGCTGTTGCACACATAAGATCACAGATTCTAGGAATTTTTTTTTATTTTTTATTTTTAATATCTGTTAATGATCTCTCTTGGAGAGCACAAAGGGAATATAGAGGAGGATACATAGGGGTATAGAAGAACAGTTGATTTCATTAACCCCAAACAGATCTCATTCAACTTGTCTTTTGGAGGAGCTGCTTATATGGAGTGAAATCATAGTTAAAAAATAAATAATAAATAAATAAATCCAAAAGCCAAATACGAAATGTTTTTACTGCCTCTTTGCTGCCCACTGTGTGAGACTCAAATGCCCATATTAAAATCTGCAACCATTTATTTTTAGTTGCAAATCTAATCAAACACTTGTACTGCCCTGCGTACCACCATTGTTGCCTTCCTATTGTGTTTTCCATGCCATCACGAACATCCTTGTTCTTTAAGTAACCTCACACACTTCCTTTAATCGGAAAATGCTGCCGTTATAATAGACTTCGAGAGTCTATTGTAAGTATGTAAGTAGGTCATTTTATTTGACTTTGCCTTTTGATTATCAGTGTGCATGTGCTTCACCACAATCATCAGCAGCTCTTCCATTTTTGATTGATTTTGATTTTGCTCCTCACCAACAAGTTTTCATGGCACTTCTAAGCTTTGCATTTTCAAATGTATTTACTGGTGTCTGTTTAATGTGGTTGTTTTGTTTTTTATTTTTTTGTTTTATTTATTTATTTTAGTCACATTTACGTCGTAGGGATTGTTTGGGGGTTTTTTTGTTTGTTTTTCTTCTAATCACTGATGATAACTGATGAAACCAGATATTGAGTAGTGCAAGGACCAATTTAATGAAAACCACAAAGATCTCTAAAAATAATAAAATGTATTGTTTTATGAAACGCTTTCACAGTTTGAACACTGTGTTCTTACCTAAACTCACATTTCAGTTAAGAACATTCCAGGCCTCTGTAGTTGTATCTGTTGTGGGAAGTTTGTCTAAACTCAAATCAGTAAGGTTCACTGTCTGTCTACTTGTTATTCATTAGCCTGTTTAACTTGGAGCTTTGCCAAGTTCATTCAGATTTTTGATTCATAGCATGACAAAACACTTCCTTGTAAATAATGACATTGTTGGCTTGCTCTAATAAGACGCTAGCTTTTTTATATATATATATATATATATATATATATATATATATATATATATATATATATATATATAGAGTTTCTTAAAAAAAAAAAAAATTGTGATGTAAAAAGTAATTGCATGTTTGGGCACCAATTCACTGCTGAATAGAGCTACAGCGGTGTCAAATTAGTTTTGCTGGCAAATTTGTGTCAAGCAAAGTGTACGATGACAATATGCTTTCCAGCATATAGCGTGAGAGAAGCCAGAGTACCTTAGCTGTCACACTGACAGTAGCGTGTGAGTGTGTCTCCTTGTTAGCGTGAGAGAGCTCTAGATAGTTGGGGTTGAAGGCCAGGTTTTTCCAGTTTGCTTTTTTTTTTTTTTTTTTTTTTTTTTTCCCCTTGGTTCATTTTGTTTTGTTTTTTGTTTTTTTTTTCTTTTTTGGTGCTTACATGTACATAAACTTTATCAAGCACCGCTCATTCAGCCATTGGACCTTTTAAGTGTTAGCAGTGTTTTGTTCTCATTGAGCTATCGTAACTATCCGTGAGACGATAAGAGTCTGCAGTAACAGCTATCCAAGATAAAAGGGCTGCAACCTCCCAGTCCGAATTTGAAACTGCTGAGTGCAGGAACTTGTGTATGGATTACACGGTTTATAACACAATGGCTTTCAATATAGTATGACAGCTCCTAGCTTCATTTAGAGATGATTAGGATATAAGTGGGGTCTGACAGATTAAATATATATATTTAAAATAATCTGTGTTTCAAGGAAAAAAAGGCGTGTGCCAGCTTAGAGCAGAGCCTTTGGCTCCCCGCTCCGAACCTGCAGCTGATGGGGTTTAATCCTGGGGATTCAGACGGGAAGTTCTATATGATTAATTTGTTCTTTAGATTCTAAATGACACCATAGTAGAGATTAATTACACTATAATTCCCAGATTTTTATTGTAATATTTTGTTCAATTTGAGGTACACTAGGTGTTTTTTTTTTTTGTTGTTTTTTTTTGTTTGTTTGTTTTTTTTATAAATTAAGAATACTTTTAAATCTATTTTTATGCATATATCTATTTGGGGTTTTTTTGGTGGGGGGGTTTCAACAAAGCTAAGAAATGGTGACCAACTTTTTTTTTTTTTTTTTTTTTTTTTTTTTTTTTTTTTTAAAATAAAAAACCAAAACAAAACACATTGCTGTGTCATTTTATGTGTGTAAAAGACTGGCATCATTTGACACATGCTCAGGCTTAGCTTACAAAAATGAACCTAAATGAACACACTCCTTTTGTCAGCTTGTCTTGAAAATTCACAACTGGATCTAACATGTGACACATGCCAGGACCACATTACTGCCAAATATAGTAGAGACGGTCAACATTTTCATTTCAGTTCAGTTTTTTATTGTTACCAGTTGAAAACATAAGTAATCTCAGAGCACTTTGCAAGTGCCCCAGGTTCACATCAATGTGAACCCCTGCTCTACTCCAACTAAAAGTCTAGAATAAGTTTTCTTTTTACAAACTCGGTAACAGACTGTATTATATTTTTTGGCTCTTTACAATAAGACAGAACGTAAGCAGTCGGCACACTTTGCTTTGTATCATCTGATCCTCCTGTTTTCGCCTTAACCATTATTCAGCTATGAACAGAGTAATGAGGGCGTGTGGCTGTAGTGGAATATTACTATGCCAGCAGGCCTAGCATCAGCAAACTATGAACATCTTAATGGCTAGTATATAAATGTATGGAAAAAGACAAGCATTGCTACTTTATTTAATTTATTTAAATGTAGTGGCGTAACTCTATTGTTTTTCCTCCTTGAGTAAGAGTAAAGGATCTGCTCAAAATGCTAACATGATATACTATTAACTTCATACAGACCACCTCTGATGATTGAGTGTAATCTTTCTTTTTTTCAAATGTTTGCATGCTTGGGTATTTAAATCCATAACAAGTTTTGAATAGTTTGCAATGGCACATATACTCTTTTCCTCAGGGATCATGAGGTCCCATTTGTGCACCTACCCCTGATAATGTTCTGATTAAATCTTTGCCAGCATTGTCCAACACCAAATCCTGTTTTATGTGAGCAATCCTCAGTTTGTGTTTTCCATTGTCTCCAGGTTCATCAAACAGCAGAGGGACGACACAGTCCACACCCAGGAGAAGCAATGTGAGGAATGGAGGGGCTGGAGGGCAGAGATCAAAGAATGATGAATGCTTTGGTGATGGGACTGATGAGAATCTGGACACTGACTTTGATTTTGAGGGAAACCTGGCTCTGTTCGACAAGGCTGCTGTTTTTTCCCAGATTGATGGGGCCAGTAGCAACAGCAACAAGTTACAACATCACAATACACAGGCTGAGCAGAAGACCCAGTCCTATCGCCATGATGAGAATATTCTGGAGGTGAAACCGGTCACATACAGACAGATAACTGTGCCCCAGCATGGGGGCAAGGAATACTGTACGGGTAAGAAGAAGATGCACACACAAATTTTTTGTGGCAAGGACACATTTGTGTATGACCATTTGTGGTCCAGTGTTTCAAAATATTTAACTTCATTTTAATTAAAAGTAGACAAAGTTGCAGAGAAGCCAAAGCTGCAAGTGGAGCCAACGGTGAGTCTGCCCTGCAAGACATCATAGTTCAGATCATTTGGCCAGACCCTTCAGGACATTCAAACAGTAGTCAAACTCTGAGTGATCCATGCTAGACTACGCTGTGAATATTTAAAAAAGAAAAAAACAAAAAAGATCCTTTCTTTACACAATTATGTAACTGTGGACTACACCTGAAAACTGTAGAAATCTGTTTCTTTTTAGCTGGATACCCAGCTATAATAACTAGCAATATTCCACGCAAAATTCAGGTCACTTTTAAAGAGTTGTGATTTTGTTCTCTAATTGGTCATAAAAGGACTTTGAGGTAACATCTGAAAAATATCAGCTTCACTCGGATGTCATGTTGAATGAGTAACAGGCAAATTTTATTGTTTTATTGTTTATTTTATCTCTTTCTGTGATCACACCTCACAGAAATAAATAGTGGATAAGAATGAAGTATGTAAATGCAAGGCCTTTTCTGACTGGTTTTCTATATTTGATAAAAGAACAAAATTAATCTTGCTACCACACAGTTTGACTCACCTTCATTAATACTTTGTGCATCGTGGGAAGTATTCTTATTTAAGTTTATGTAAGATGGTGAAAATTAAATATACAGGACATTTTTAAGTGTGTCTTTAGTTTCGTTTGTTTTGGACAGAGTAGTTTTTTCTCCCACTGTTTCAACCTTGGCTAGGTGTACACTCTGGTTATATAACAGCACAGTTGGCGAAAGGGTTATGGCTTTTGTCAAATGGTGACATAGTCTCTATTACAATTGATATTAAATGAGCTTTTAATAGTGTCTCTTTTATTCAACACAGATACAGGCCATTTCCCCCTTTTTTTTTTTTTTTTTTTTTTTTTTTTTAACTGTTTGCCATTTGATGCAACTTCTGCAACCTCTTGTGGCATAAGCCTATAGAAATGATGGCCCTCTCCTTTCTCAAACTGGCTCAATCTAGGAATATTATGTAATTGGTTAACACAGACACAAGATAGGTAATGGCTAACAGGCCCTGAAGTCAAAGATTGTTGTCAGGTGAGCAGTAATGGCTGTAGCACAAAGAGTGGCCTGTTTTTAAACTTTACTGATGTGGTCTGATACGGAATTAACTGTAGAATAAATTATTCCTGCCACAGGCAGACCCTAAAATGAGGTGCTTTTTTTTAAAACATTTTTCTTGGTCAAAGTATGCTTCTTAGTTGTCTCTGTGGTCAAATGTAATTTGCATATTTTGCTGACCGTTGGATAATGTCAGGTGTTGAACCCTGCATTGTCACATAATGTTGACACCAAATGATTCAAATTTAAATTGTTTCCTCAGGATGCATGGTTCTATGTAAATTTCTGAAGATGAGCAAGACTAGATATTAGTACAAGGGTGACGGGTGTGTGTGACATTGGTGTTTTTATCCCAGATCGACAGTTTTATGTGGTGACTCAGGAGAGCTCAGTATAAGCAGCTGCCAACCATTCTGCAGATAGCTTCCAAGCAGAGCCTCCTTTCTTACCGTGCAGACAGATTTGCTTCCCAGGGCTGTAATCATAATCCCCGTCCTCTGCACACTGTAATTAGTATGCCGCCGTACAGCCTTACATAAACAGCACCTCTGAAGCAGGAAACTTTGCCAGTAAACAGATAAAACCACAGTGCAAGAACACAGAAAGTAAAACAAAGTGCCCAGCTGTTGGTTAGGTTGACATAACAAGCAGACATGGGGATTTAAGATTCTGTTTCTATAAGTCATTGTTGTGAAGGTTGCAGCCTCTGTAGTTGTGCTGTTCTCTTCCCTACTGTAGTGAAACTTCAGGTCAGGCAAGCCAAATTAGAAAACATTTTGCAATGATTTAAATATGAGCTTCTTTTACTTTAACTATTCGTGCTGCATCACTTTGTTGGCATAGATGGAAGCATATTTTGAATCGTTACAACCCATTTTTAACAACTCTGACCTGGTTGTTTAGAGCAATGTATAGCATGAGCTTGAGCTCATAGGAGTTACTTGCACATATATTAACCTTGTTATTATGTGCACTAATAGTGCCTAGAAAAGGTAAAAACAATAAGGAAGACTGAGACTCAAAAACCTCTGTGGCGCTCCAATATTAAGCTGTTTGAACCACTAAATTACTAAAAGGTAATATTTCAAATTTTAATGTTAGTTTTATTTTCTTCTTGCTACCTCTGCAACTCTTAAAGTGGAACAGAAGTGAATGAAATGGGCTGCTTTCCCTCCCTACCCCAGTGCAAGCCTTAGTCACACATGGCTCGTATCCAACCAGCGCGTATTGCTTTCAGTCTTGCCAGTTTCCTTGTCACACTTGAAGGATAACTTCCAGCTCAGTTTATTTTAGCGCTGCTGTATACTCACAGCTACCCAGTTTAGCTAGTCTGTTTTTAATACTGCACTGAGAGTGTGTGTGAATTGTATGCATATGTGAGAGCGAGAGAAAGGTGGGGCGTTTTGGTTGCAGAAACTTAAGCAGCAGAGTTACGAAGCGCACCTGATGGGTTGGTTTAAAAGCAATTAGTGCATACTAATGCAACACCCACTTCCTCTGAGCTTGGCACTTAAGGCAGCACTTGCATGACAAGAACCAGTTGACTTTCCTGTGCTTATCGCTCACAGGAGGATTGGCATGCTCTAGATTTTTGTTGCCCACTGAAACATATTAGCAGTCTTTGTGTGGTATCAATAAAGAATAGTGGGAGGGGAACAGGGCCGACCTAAAGATAAGCAAGAATTTCGGTCAGGCACGGCATGAGACTCTGTGTTTATATGCAATTATCTTGTGTATGAGGGTGTGTGTGTGTGTGTGTGTGTGTGTGTGTGTGTGTGTGTGTAGAATGTGTGTGTCATTGAGTGTTGCATGTCTGGGTGCAAAGTCGTGGGTGTATATGAGTGTGATGTGGGGTCTGTGTTTGTGTGTGTGTGTGTGCACACGTGCTTGCATCTCTTTGTGTCAGTGTAAGTTCTGTGCACACCAGTGAGGCCACCAACTTCTCAGCTGCCAGGCTGGAGATGTGTAAGAGGCCATTAAGGACTTAACTGCCTCCCAGTAGCTTTATTTATCAAAGGGACCCTGAGCCGCACAGTTCCCCCAGCTTGACTCTTATTACCCTTATAATGTGCCACAGGCAATGGATAGCTAGGGATTAGCACACCCTCTATGAAGCTTTCCACACAATTTAGTTTGTACAGTGATTTTTAAAAAAAGAAAAACAAACTGCAGATATACATTACAGTAATTCAAGGAAATACACAAGAACAATTGTGTTTGGTTACATAGTATGAAGGATGCAATTTAAAAAAAACAAAGGAATTTAAGAATTTTTCTTGAAATAGGACTTCTTATGAAAAGTTGACTTGTGAACCAAAAGCTACTTTTGTAGTAATTAAATGTGTATTAAGAGTTTGTAACAATGATTTACTTTTTTCTTAACGGTGCTCTTAAAATGATTGTTTTTGGCTCCTATAGTTAGCTAATTAAAAACAGAATTTTTTAAGAAGTCCAAAGTAAGAGTCATTAGGTTAGACAGAACAGTCCAGTAGCTGAAGCCTCCAAAACGATTTGGAGAGTGCTTCACACAGTTCTTAAAGGTTCCTGAAGTCAAAAGGTGGCAAATCTTACCTAAAAGTGTATAGTGCATGCATAATGTTTTTGGGTTAAATACTTTGTCTGATGGTTCATCTGGTCATGGGTAACGGTGTGTTTTTAAGAAGATGAATGGACTCACTTTTTGGCCCAATCACCACCATCATCCATCTTACTTTAGCCCTCCCCAGTTTCTCACCACAAGATGTTGGGATACAGGTGCAGGTGTTCATATTTGTGTGATGTTTGCCCCCCTTTTTTGTCACGCGAACCCGCTGCATGTTTTGACTGAGAAGCAGCCAGTGTGGGGGGTCCAGTGCAGTGCAGTCCTGTCCCGCAGCTAAGAGCTGGGAATTGGTCAGAAACCATGTGATGGTGCGTGTGAGTTCAGGGCCTGTGGGGAATAGGCGTTATCACTCTGACTGCCTCATGTTTGCCATCTTTTCTAAAGGCTGCCAATCTTTCCTTTGTTTGCTCAGACAGCAGTGACAAACAAGAAGGGAAATGGAGAATCTTGTGATGGGAGCAAGATCAGGTCAGATAGAGGAAGAACAACTTTTCCCCAATAGTTTACTCACAGTTAGCTGCAGCCCTAGCCCTAATCCAGTATGTTATTGATTATTCAACCGATTAATCAAGCAATTAGGTAAGACATTCTTTTGTCTTTATGTATTTATTTATTTTATTTAGAAAGAGGGGCAATACATATTAATGAACAGTTTAACAAATGTAAATATGCCAGATTATAGCCTTGGGCTAATTTCCATCTCCAGACCCTCTGGCAGGTTGGTGTTAAACACAAGCTAGTAAAAACATAGAGATACTATTTACAGATCATGTGACAAGGACAAAAAACTGTGATCACTTTATACTAGAACAAACAATGACAAGAAGAGTCATTAGTCTCTTATTAATTAAGAGTCTTACTAATGAGCAATAATAAATATTAAAAACAAAAAACACAGGACTTTCAAAATAAAAGTCTCATTAATTTCTATTTTAAAAATTCATGTTTTAATAGTTTAACTGCATAGATTTCTCAAAAATGCATGGCATATTAAAATGAAATCCAAAAATAAAAAAAATCTCACGTAAAGTAATGTCAGTTAAAAGCATGTATGTCTTTCTTGTGCTGCCCTGCAAGAAAGCTTCCTTGTGTATATTTTTAAATGTATAATACAGTTTTATTTATATATTATTTTTAAAATTGACTAAATCTGAAAAATGATTTTACCTAAACCTTCAAAATAAACATGTTTTACTATACCCCATGCTCGCCTTTAGACTCACCTCTCCTTGTTGCAGGTATCACAACGATAGAACGTGGGATGGCTATCATCAGCCTTCAGCAATCTGCCTATTTTAAACATGGTGTCAGACGAAGTTCATAACAGTTCATTGTCATATTTTAACGTCTGCAGCTTTTGCTGTGTAAAGCAAACGACCGTGGACAGAAGCAGCTACAAGTTCACTTTTGATCATGTCAGAGCTTGTTAAGCACGTCATTTGATGAACCACACTTTTTCCTAGTAAAATTTTTATTGGTGATTACAGTAACAAGTGGAAACAAAACATGCTAGAAAAATGATTTGTTTCCACTAGAGATGGCACGATACCACTTTTTTTTATGTCCGATACGATATCATAAATTTGAATATCTGCCGATACTGACTCCGATGAATCCGATATAGTGTATTTTTTTAAATCAATAAAACATTTTTTTTAATATCTTGCTGCATTTTGTATAAGTTCATACTCAAGTTTAAAAAAACAAAAAAAACCCAACAAAAAAACACTAAAGCTATTCTGTTATACCTTCATGCAAAAAATACACTGCACCCAAAATATTTCATAGTTCAGCAATACTGATCAATCTAATAAACTTAAATCCTCCATCCTCCCTATTCTGGTATTTTAAAGAGTACTTAGTAGAACTATTAAGCTCCATATATCGGTTGTTAAGCTTAACGTGGGAATGCTTTACTAACATTCAGAGATGAACTTACACACTTGCTTGCTTTACTTCTCTCTGGGATCACTTTGAAATGAAATGAAATGCCGGTTTTGTAGCAAGGCTCCAAATGCTTTACCAGACCGCAGAGAAGTCTCACACGCCACAGCCGCTCTATCACGTGACGCATACTGCTCCGACGTGCTTCGTTTATGAGCGGAGTTATGCCATGTTGCAAGTTTTGTGAGGTGCTTTTTTGATATTTAATGGATCGGATTACATTTTTTTATTTCTCTCAGATATCCGATCCAGTAATTTAGGTCAGTATCGGACCGATACGTAATATCAGATCGGTCCATCCCTAGTTTCCACCTAAGTTCACCACCTCGGTAACTGCTCCCCCAATGCTCTTCTCTGTGTCTGTGTGTGTGGACTGACTCCACATTAAACTATGGCAGCATCATCTTCACTGCTGCTGTTGTGCTATCAGTCTTTTTGTTTAGAAGCTGAGGGCTGCATGAGCTTCATATTGCCGCACTTTTTATTCGCACACATGCTCCCAGATACGTTTCTATTGCAGGTTTATTTGTTGTCGCAAATGTTCATGAAATGCTTGAGTTTGCATGATGTCAAGCAAAAATTATTATTACTGTTATTTAGGGCTGTGCGATATGACCAAAAGCTCATATCCCCGATATAAGACATGTATCGTCCCGATAACGATATAAATCACAAAAATGTAACATTTTCTGTAAATTCTGTGAATCTCGGGCAGCTCGACTTGCGTGACGTGTTTCCAGCTGGGCGTCGTGTACCTGGAGTCGAGTGTTTTAACGATATACGAAATTATACATTTTTAGACATAAGTTTTAACGGCCGCCGTTTTCTTTGTGAGTATTTATTACACAGGGTGCTGCGGGGAAAAGCCTGTTCTAACGTTTGAGTCGAAGGCTTATTTTTTAGCACCTGGCGGCTCTTTTTGGCTTCTCATCCGTAAACACTCTGCATACTCTTTCACGTGATTCAGTTTATTTTGAAAAGTCTCAACAGGATCTTGAGCTTTATTGTGAAAGGTTTATGTGGAAAATAAACAAGCGGACACGCGATGGTTTTACCGTCGTTGTTGCTAAGGACAACGCATAACAACAGGCGCTTGTCCGTCCATAGTGTGGTTATATTAAATATAAGAGAAAGAGAGAACTTTAAGAAATGAATATAGCCACTACAGTGACCATCAAAACGATGAAAAAATATTGCCGTAAACAGTTTATTTTGCGACACCACGAAACAAACGATAGCGTAAAATGAAACGATAGATTTCTTTATATCGTCATCAGATATATATCGTTATATCAAACAGCCCTACTGTTATTTATTTATTTATTTATTTATTTATTTATTTTGCGATCCAGTTATTTGAATTACTTTCTGATTCAATGCAACCCGACTACTGTCTGCCGGAAAACCTGGGAATGTGTTTATCTGTAGACTAGGGTTGCCAACCGTCCCTTAAAATACGGAATCGTCCCGTATTTCGAAACAAAAGTACACGTCCCGTATTGAGCTAATAAGGGACGCACTTTGTCCCGTAATACAGTGAGAATCAAAAGTAGTCTATAACTTTTAATGGAATTAACGCTTTGTTTGAAAACATAATTCCCAGCCCCTCTCCTGCTTTGTGACCAATGAGCTGACAGCACACTTATGACAATTCGAGTATGACAATTCAGATTACCGCTCATCTCATTGGTCGAGGAAAGGTCGCTTACGGAGAAAATACCGGAAGACAACAGATGACCACAACAAGAAGCATGGCCAACAGGGGAACAAACGCCGACACGGCGGTGCAAGTCTCGGACGACAGTACACCTAAAGCTGGGCAGACACTGTGCGATTTTTTTCAGTCACGTTATTCAGCTCCTGCTCAAACTGCACGATTGACTCGCAGGGGTTAGAAGTTGGTAGGTCACGATGCAGGTCTCACACTATACCGCCCGATGCTCTGATGCGACCTGAGTGCTCACACTGTGCCTCCATAACATGAAGGTTATAACAGAAAATCTGTCGCGCTCTCTCTCTCTCCGTCTTACACTCACACAGACACACACACACCACCATCAACTTTGCTAAATTGCTAATGAAAAACACTCATCAGGCAGCTGTGATTGAGCAGCAGAGTAAATCCAACTACTTTCACGGTTGTTGTGGTCGTGATAATTTTGTGATGCCACATCGAAAAGGCTCGGATGAGCTTTCCAAAGTTCTACAAGTTGTGCCTCCATCGCTTGTGTCCAGATCACACGCTGCACAGCCGTGCTGCTCCGTCTTTTACACCAACGTTTACGTGTTTGCGCGCGAGCAGTGTGAGCGGCTGTGGTGACACCCTCACGAGCGATTGATGATCGGGAGCTGGTCGTGAGGTGTTAATCACTTCTCGTTACCCCACGTATACTACACGACGCACGATGAAGGCCAAAATCGGTCCGATCACTCAAAAATCGGCTCAAAATGGGCCTAAAACCGCACAGTGTGAGCCCAGCGTTAGAGCAGCAATGTTTGTTCCCCTCAGAGAAAGGGAAGAATGGGAAAAGGAAAACACCTGGCTGGAAAAAGTTAATGGCCAGAAGTGTGATAATATAATTTATTTTGTGTAATAAACGACTGCAAGGATAGATGATTACAACAAATAGATGACTAATACATAAAAGTAATACATAGATGAATAATGATGATGAGTTAAGATGCGTAATCATGGGAACAAGCGGGTTTACAAACAGGCGCAGCTGATTAGCATTAGAAAAGCTGAAATAATATTTCAACTGAAGCCAATTGTACTAAATGCACTAAATGTGCACTGTTACAAGAATATTTTTCTTTCTATTGTTTTCTATTATTTTAAGTTAAGCAGGACAGAGTTCTTTTAAAGAAAGATTTACTTCTCAAAAGTTAAGCATGACAGGCTTCTGTTTAAGAAGGAGACCTGTTTTATGTGTTAATGTTGTCATTTTGAGCTAAAAATAAATGGCTAAATGATCATTTGTTTCACATGTGTTTATATCACAAAGAATACACGTCTACTTAAATCAACTTCAAGTCAAATGGTTAAAAAAATAATTTCACACACAAAAAAAGAGCTAGAAAATTCACCACACTGGGAAGGGTGAAGACAACTGGGTCGCCCGGCCCTGGCCACGAGGTGTCCCTTATTTATTTTTCAGGGAGTTGGCAACCCTACTGTAGACTAATATGTCCTTATCACCAAAGTCCTATTATTAGATTTGACTTTGCTTCTACTTTTGTTTCTAAAGCCATTTTGATGGAGATTAATGGCTAAATGGCTTCAGTTTTATTAAATGTTTTGCTTCTAGAATGTAACTAAAACTGGTGCTGAAATGAAAACACATTAACACAGTCTCTATCTCACATGTTTTCTTTTTGCAGACACAGGTCTGGTGGTTCCCACCGTGCCCTATGAGCTTCATAAACAACTCCTAGCAGCTGCAGAGCGCTGGGGTCTTTCTCTTGAGCGCAGGCTAGAAGCAGTCGGTGTTTGTTCCAGTCAGATGGCTCTCACATTGTTAGGTGGACCGAACAGGTAAGGAGTACCAGTCCTAGCTTCAGTAGCACCTTAGACTTCCCAGTCTCATGGCTAGCTACTGTTAGTGGTTTGTATTATAAGAAAAAGAATGTACAACAGTGTGTTAAACATCCTTGTCTGAAAAACAAGGCTTATTGTTTTAGGAAGACACTACATTCTACATTAAGATTAAATAACATCCTAAAAGACCAAAGCAAACCCTGTTCGGTATTATTTACATGTACTTTTAAGCAGAGGTGGGACCAAGTCATTGTTTTGCAAGTCTCAAGTAAGTCTCAAGTCTTTATCCTCAAGTCTCAAGTCAAGTCTCAAGTAATGTCAGGCAAGTCAGAGTCGAGTCTCAAGTCACTGGTGTAAAAGTCCGAGTCAAGTCACAAGTCTGAAACTTTGAATTTCAAGTCCTTTCGAGTCTTTAAAAAAAAAAAAAAACAACGAAAAAATAATGTTGCAGTTATATGCTAAATGTAAATATTAGACCATGTAATTTTTAAATCTGTGTTTTTCTCAACACATGACAAAATAGTGAACTTAGAAAATATACACAAATTGTGAAATTGCACCTCTATAAAATGCAGCTCAATTAAACCTAGCTCCAAGAATAATTTTCACCGACAGTTCTGAGATAAGCTGCATGTTATTCTTGGATGCGGTTGTAGGACCAGCTTTAAAATCGCATGACAAAAATATCATACACATTAAAAAAAACTGTATCACCAACGTAGCCTGGACAACATTTGCTAGTTAGATGAAGTCAGCTATCTCATCGTAGCATATTTATATGCATATTTATAATTACACGGTTCTTGGAGTGAGTGCATACACTCATGAAGTTTAGTAACTTCAGGTCACTGCAACAAGCCCAGGTACAGTTTACCGACGGATGGGTACAGGACCTTGAAATGCACCGTGTAGAACGAAAGACCATCGTACGTATCATAAGTTTACCAGTCTCACAAATCGTCTTCATAAATACACATTCGTTAACCGTTTATTAATAGGACCTTTGAGCTCAACGGTAATTAATTAGTAGTGGAAATAATTTCTGGTACCCATCACAGAAATGTAGCAGTGACAACAATATTGTATGCTGTAATCGTACTGGGCAATTAGTGATACAAAAAACCTGTTTTATCCTGTGAATAAAAGTATATGTTTTTGTCAATGTACCATAATAACAGAAGCGAAACGCAATATTGTGTCAGGACAATTCACTATTTATGCACAATAAATAAAGGAGCATAGCGCGACAATTTCTGTTCAGCGCCAGACTTGCTTGTAACCTATATCACCAATTATGTTAAGAAAAATGACGCATTAACTACTAAAAAACACTGACCTTCGTGTAAATGCTTGGAGCAGACTAACCTGTGAGCTGGAGTGTTCTGGGATGTTATATTTGATCTTTGAATGGCTGCAATCCAGGCCATCCGTCGCGTCTTTATTACTTCGGAAACATGGCTTGAACAATTTCTCTTCAACGACGTAATCCGATAACAACCGATCTCTTTACCCGTCGGCTTCCCGTGGCTGTCATGCGACCGGCTATTGCAGTTAATAATACAACGGCTTCTTGACATTTTTGTGTTTCTTTTTATCGCTGTATAACTGATTTCAATTGAAAGCCTGCGTGCGCTAGTACCGCTTGCCACGAGTTCCCAGAATCCTTTGCGGTTCTACCCGTGAATGACGTCACATTTTCAATCTCTATATAATATGCATGTTAAATTTTATATTTGGGGTAAAATATCAAGTCTTTTCAAGTAAACCGGTTCAAGTCCAATTCAAGTCCCAGGTCATTGGTGTAAAAGTCCAAGTCAAGTCACAAGTCTTAGAACATTTTTTCAAGTCAAGTCTAAAGTCATAAAATTAATGACTCGAGTCTGACTCGAGTCCAAGTCATGTGACTCGAGTCCACACCTCTGCTTTTAAGTGTGGCAGAGGCTTATTTAACATCAAAGAAACACAACACAGTAGCTCATAACAAAACTGGTTTATTGCCTCAGTCCTTTCATCTACTTTGCACTGCAATACTTGCATGAGTCAGATTTAAATTGGAAGTACAGTGCACTCAGATCAGGTTTAATTTTGTGTTGTAGTGCAAAATCACAACTATTTCAGTGAGAACCAGCAGGCACTCAATTCTTCTGTTCAGTTTAATATTAAACCTTGTAAATATAGAAGACTTTATTTAAGATTTATCAAGGTTGGGATATTTTAAAAATGTAATTATAAATAAAATACTTAGTATAGCTCACATGCTTTAGTCAAGTACCATTGTCATAATTCCCATAATCAAAATTAACAAACCTTTGGTGGGGTTCAGTTTTTCTTTTCTACAGAAATTTAATGAGTGTTTGACTTCCCACAAAATCCTTGAGATGGGGTTTAGACTTGCATTGCCAGTTTGATCGCAAAGTAATTCATGGGCTTGTCATTGCCTGTGATTTTTATGGAGAAATCTTTCTTTTTTCAAATATTCATAGGCTCACACCAAAAAATGTCCACCAGAGACCCACCGTAGTCCTTCTGTGTGGTCCCCATGTTCAGGGAGCCCAAGGCATCAGCTGTGGTAGGCACTTAGCCAACCATGAAGTGGAGGTGATCTTGTTCCTGCCTAATTTTGTCAAGATGCAAGAGTCGGTCACCAGTGAGGTCAACCTCTTCAGCAAGACAAGCGGAAAGCAGGTCTCCAGCGTCAAAGGTAAAACTCCACCAGTATTAGTATTAAAGTATTTTGTATTCACACTGTAGCCTACACAGGTCTCAACAATGTTGCTAGAAAAGTGGGGCACAGTGTGTTAACCTTGCCCAGTTGTAACTGACTATCATAGGCAAATGTTGCCCTCTAGTGGAGGTGCACCATTTAAGACACTCCTGACTCTTGTGCTTGGAGCTCATACTGATATCTTGGACGTAAACTTATAAATCAAAACACTGGTTTTATCTCTGCAAAGTTTTAGTTAGTCTAAATTAATACAAGATAATCCACTCTTGGTTTATAATTATTTACTGTTATTTTGATCAGTGTTATCTTGAAGACAGCTGGAAGTCTTGCAGGGAGGGAGGGAGAGACTTTTTATCCCCACCCCCCTTTTTTGTGTGTGTGTTTTGTCTTTTTGTTTTTTCTTCCACACACATAAAGCATAAACACATTTCCTTAACAGTTGTTATGTATAGGTTATTTATGAGTCCTTACTAAGATAATGTGACACTGCAGTTTAAAAATATTCTTGTTTTGTTGTCATAACAAATCGTGGATTACTCATTTATGCTCTGCCCAACTCTGCTCGGATCAGCTGGTTGTTGTGTTTATAGCAATCCAAACATGTTGCCAACAGGCAAGCTGCAGAATGTCCTCTGGTGGATGAACTATTTGACTCATAATGTGGTAAAAGGGTGTGTCTCCTGTCTCTTAACTTTTTACATTTTCTTTTATCGGGTGTTTATAAGTACCAACATAATACATCAATGAATACTTAATATATAGGTTGAGCTCTGTAGTATACCCCTCTGGATTAAAAGCTAAATGGTGAGATGCACCAACATCTTTTTGAAAGGGGTGATAATTTCACTCCTTGCTACAGGAATTGAAAGTGCCACATGTGTTGGCACTTTCAATTCCTGTAGTGTCTCAATGTACTGTTTGTAATGGGATCACATGCACTAATATTTTTTTTTTCTGTGTTATGATTTTGCAATACAACTAAAAAACATTCTCCCTCTTTGGCTGTGTCCCAGACTTGCCCATGAGCCCAGTCGATCTCGTCATCAACTGCTTGGACTGCCATGAGAATCCACTGCTGAAAGAGCAGTCCTGGTACCAATCTGTTGCTGACTGGGCCAACAAGAACCGTGCTCCAGTCCTAAGTATTGATCCCCCAGTCAGTGAGCAGCCTCAGAGTGTGGACGCAAAGTGGACCCTCTCTTTAGGACTTCCACTGCCTTTAGCAGACAAAGACAGCAGAGTCTACCTCTGTGATATTGGCCTCCCTAAGATGGTTTACCAAGAAGTTGGAATCAACTACCACTCACCTTTTGGATGCAAATTCGTCATCCCTCTGCACTCAGTATAACAGAGTCTATACTTATTGGTGCTTGGAGTGAATGGGTCATTTGAGTGTGCAGACAAGCAACAACATGCCCCAAGCAAAACTGTGTTGCAATGTGTATGACACTTATTGATACTTTTGGAAGCATCATTGGAAAGAATAAACTGTGTGTTACGCTGTGTGTGACACCTTGTTTTGGAAGGGGAGAGGTTTCCTGTTCTTTGTGCGTTCTGATAAGGGCTCTGTGGTGATGTGAATATGTTTACAAAATGCTGACCACTGTGAGTATCTTTGACCTCTGACCTTGTGACCAGTCAAAGTAGCAAATACACAGTTCCTATTTCCTTCTTTAAATTACATGTGGAGTCAGATCATGACTCCCGGACCTGGAGTGGCGCTCAACCTAAAGCTGACTGCCAGTCAAAACTGCCATTCATCTTCCACAGTTTAGGTCTGTGCCCATTGTATTTCCATATGTTGTATTGTTTTTTGTTTTTTTTTTTTACTGAAAAGGGTGCTCTTTGTCATATAAATTGTGTAGCATGTTCGATTGAAAATGTGATATTATACAGAATCTATATTTTTATTTTTTTTTGAACACATCTCAGGAATAACTTCTTAAAAAGGTGGAAAAACAGAAGTTTATATTTTCGTTGATATTGTGGTAGCACTCTTTCTACACTAGTTGGTGTCTTTAGTTCATAGTAGTTTTCTACCACTTTGATTTTCCAAGTATTACTGCTATTTATTGTGGCGTTGTTGTTGTTATTACTATTTGCATAACTTTTTCCTTTTTGGCACTTGCAGTTAAATTACCTCTCTAACTGACTTGCTCTTGGTCATCATGAAAAATTTCTGTTAAAGCTAACATTTCAGCAAAATATTAACTGTACCTGAACAAAAAAGTCTGTATTTTATTTTCAAAACTGAAGCTGTGCACTTTTGAAATGGAGCAATAACAGTTTTTCAAAAGCTCATAAGACTGGTTTTATGAACGTTTTTTTTACATCAAACAAATATAGTTGAAATGTAAGGGTATAAATATGAAGGCTTTGCAGTTTTACACTTTATGTACTCAGTTAACTTGTTACATTTGTAAATAACTGTTCCTTGTTTTTTGTACTTCATCTTCGGTGTCCATACACATTTCTTTTTGTGCATTTGCTGATTTGTCATGTTTTGTTAGAACATGGCAATAGGTATTTTGCCAAAAACAATAAGAAGGAATCAGGGAATTTGTTTAGAGTGAGTGAATTGCAGAAAAATAAATATTCACAATATCAAAGTGACCACTCAGGATTACAAAGGTCACAGTGACTACAGCCTCTTGTGTATTCTCACCGTTCATTGTTTTCATTGTAGCGGAGACTAAAATGTGATCATGACTCATCAGTTCACGTTTTAAAATATGCCTTGGATTTTTGATTGTGGAGAAGTCTCATTTTGAGGTTCATTGGTGTAAAAGGGGGGAAAAGGAGAAGATTTGCAAAATAAAAATGTTGAATTCAATGCCTGTCTGCCTTTTAATTCTTACTACAAAACCCAGTGATGTTTGAACAAATGACTCTTTATTGTAGGACATTTTCTTTCGTAAATTATGCTTGTTGGACCACCAGCAAAGCATGGAAAGGTATGTTTTAAAATTCTAAACTGCGAACTCAAACTATCACCACCAGGGGGCAGCATTATTTGTTAATCTTTTCAGAAGTGTTCTGTTCTTTGAACTTAGGGTATTTCTAACCCTCATTTCCTAAAGGTTACTGCTGTAAGAATAATTACAGAATATGAATAGTTATGAATGATTTGCTAAGGTACTTTAAAAACTTACATCCACTCAGTGTATACAGTGTGACATTACACCATTAAGCTGAAACAAGTTCAACATCACTTGATGTGCTGGTGTTTTAGACATAGTAATTGCAGATGGTTCTTCACAAAGATTCTTGGTAACTTTATTACCATTGTAAAAGGTAATAATCCAAATGTTTAAAATTTGTTTTAAAAAGGTTAACCATTTTAAACAGTTTCTCAAAGTACAGTGCAGTCTCCACTAGGGATGGACCGATCTGATATTAGGTATCGGTCCGATACTGACCTAAATTACTGGATCGGATATCGGAGAGAAATAAAAAATGTAATCGATCCATTAAATATCAAAAAAGCACCTCACAAAACTTGCAACATGGCATAACTCGGCTCATAACCTTAGCACGTTGGAGCAGTATGCATCACGTGATAGAGCGGCTGTGGCATGCAACCTGTAGGTGGTCTGGTTGAGCATTTCATCTCCGAGAAAGTGATCCCAGAGAGAAGTAAAGCAAGTGTGTAAGTTCATCTCTGAATGTTTGTAAAGCATTCCAGCGTTTACCTTAACAACCGATATATGGAGCGACTACCTCTTCTCTCACCCTCCCTCTCCTGCTGCTACTTCAATGTGAAACTGATTAATGATCAGCTGATCGGCTTTTCTGTTGCGAGTCCATCTCGCTTGTTTGTTTATCGCCCACTTTGCGCCAGAAAGAGGAAACCAGCGGCTGAACAACAGCAGCACGTTTAAGCTTGAGAAGCTGTTGTTAGAATTTATTTAATATTACTTTGTACACCAGGATCCCTTTCTATCTGATGGCTGCTAACTGTGCAGGGGCAGATCTAGCAAAGTTTAGCCAGGGGGGCCGATAGGGCATGAACAGGGAAAATGGGGGGGGGCGGGCACAAAGACATACTTTTCTTTCTTATTCTCATTTAAAATATCTAGTTTTTAATAATTAATTATCTGAATCTTACACCCAAAGTTTTAATCTGATGTAAAATCCATTACTGTATATAGTAACTGTTAAGTCTAATATACCCTAGTAAGTACTTTTTCCTTTGGGAAGGTACAATCTGTGCAGTCTGCAGTTCTGTTGAAGAAAGATGTTGAATCTATTTAATTTTTGCTGGGAGTTTGCAACCCTATTAGTTAGGTTGCTTACTCTTTAAAATACCAGAATAGGGAGGATGGAGTAGGTTTAAGTTTATTAGATTGATTAGTATTGCTGAACTATGAAATATTTCGGGTTCAGTGTATTTTTTGTATACAGGTATAACAGAATAGCTTTAGTGTTGTTGTTTTTTAACTTGAGTTTGAACTTATACAAAATGCAGCAGGATATTTAAAAAAAACAGTTTTATTTATTAAAAAACACACTATATCGGATTCATATCGGTATTGGCCGACATCCAAATTTATGATATCGGTAACGGACATAAAAAAGTGGTATCGTGCCATCTCTAGTCTCCACACTAAGTCTTCTCAAAGGCGTTCTGTCTGGTTGAGGTCAGGACTCTGTGCAGGCCAGTCAAGTCTTCCACACCAAACTCACTCATCCATGTTTTTATGAACGTTTCTTTGTGCACAGGAAGGGGCCACCCCCAGACCATAACACCCCCCCCCCCGGTCAATCGGAATGCCAGATGGAGAACTATGATTTGTCACTCCAAGGTCACGTCTGCACTGCTCTAAAGGTGCCGCACTTTACACCACTGCATCAGACACTTTGCATTACACATGGTGATGTAAAGCTTGGATGCAGCTGCTCAGAAATGGAAACTCATTCCATGAAGCTCTCCACAGAAAGTTGGCAATCTTTGCCCACCACCTGCATCAGCATCTGCTTACCCTTCTCTTTAATTTTATGTGGCCTACCACTTCATGGCTCCACTTTGTTATAAAACCCCTAACAGATGACTTCCCAGATTTCAGTGTAATTATAAAAAGCAATGTTTTGCTAATTTTAATACCAAAAAGTTATTTTTTGTTACTTATTTACTTTAGTATAGTATAAATGGTAGAAAAGAGTCAGAAAAGCTATAAAACGTAAAACCTATGAAACTTAAAAGTTATACTTAAATATACAGGGTGGGCCACCCACCATTGTTTTTCTTGTGACATTACCAATAAGTTTGATGTGTCACATGGTCCTCTTCCTATTGAAAAAACAAAAGTCCACCCATCTTGAGGAGTTTGCCCCCTCACATATACTAATGTGCCACAAGCAGGACTTTAATATCACCAACCATTTCCATTTTATTACGGTGCATCCATATAAATGGCCCACCCTGTACTTAACTTTAGTTAAAAGCTGTCCAATGAGCTGAATTAGAGTCTTTGGAGGGCCAATTCTAGCCCCTGGGCATTATGTTTGACACCCCTGCATTAAAGTAGATAGGTATACTGAATAAACATTATTCATGCCTTCGGTCTGAATAACAGTACCTTATGGAATTATAAAAATAAACAAACACATTGGAGCACTGCTATCAAAGGTCACACGTGCTGTAGTCCACTTTATTCTTCGAACATGTTGCACTAAATCACCACGCAGCCCTAACAGTCAGGGGCGCCTCCAGAATAGTTTCATAGGGGTCGCCATATGGGGGCCACTAAAAATAATGCGGTGGCACCACAAAACAGAATTTCCATTTTTATCATGCTGTTGTCAAATATAGGTTACTTGGAAAATATTGCAAAAAAGAGAGAAAGAAAAGAATTTTATGTCTATGAAAACCAAATAAGACTTTGAAATTCTTAATAATCTGTTTTAATTGCAGTCTATTACTAGTAAATGACAGCGTATATCTATCCTGTATCCTGTATTACTGCACCGCGGCTTTATCCCGTTGGAAAGGGCAGCAGGTGGCTATTTAGCGGGTAACCTTCCGCTGTAACAAGTCAGCCATCGGTTGACAATCTCACCTGTTGGCCACACGGCTGTGCTCACAGACCGCTCGCCCGTTGGCCGTGCTATTCCCATTCCCAAGCGCATGCGCTTTGCACTGACGGAGTGGAGACCATTTCCTTCCAGCAGCAGGCCTCACAAAGCTCCATACACACACACACACACACGCAAACACATAAGCATACACACATATGCGGTCTCAGCACAGACAACAGCCGTCAAAGCGAAGCAGGGTTTGGAATAGTGTAATCTTAACACCGCAACACCTGGATGCTCCCCAACCGCAGGAATCATTCTAATGGGTGTTCATCGCTGAACTGCAGCAGCATATGGTCGACAGCACAGTGGTATCTTTTGGGTGAGTTGCCCACAGCGCATTGACTGTTTTGTCTTGGGTTTGTTGCTGCTGCCGCTGCAACACAGGGTTTTAGCACAGGGGTGGCTCAGGAGCTACACCACACAGGAGTGTTATTACTGGGCTTTCTGTTACGTTTTAGAGTCAGGTTTTTATCTTACATTCACTAACAGAATGAAAGTGCCGTTTGCTCTAAATAGGTGCTGCTGTGAAGCGCAAACCCGAATGGGAGTGTTAGCTTGAGCTGCTAGTTAACGAGCAACGTAGCGTCACGAGATCCATTATCGGACGCAATTCAGTGTTATGCTAGGCTTGAACTGATTTTACTTACAACTCCTTACTCCCCCACCAATGCAGTCAGTAAGCTTGACAGTACAGCAGAAGACGGATAAATAAAGCATCTGTTAAAATGATCTTTGCCTTGTATGCTTGTGTCACCCAGATTTACGCGCCTGTGCTGAAAATCTCCCGAGTCACTACCTTTTTCTTTCATCTGATTCCATAGTCGGACACCTTGGTCGTGTCTTGGGTACTTGACCATTTCCTTTGACAGTCTTTGTCTGTGGAAACGCTGTGGTGCAATACCGCGTGGAAGCCCAAAAATAAAAACATGGGTCCAGCAAAACAAAACAAAAAGTACAGCATTGTTATACAGGCAGATTTTCCAGGGTTTTTTTGTTTTTTGTTTTTTTTACTTGTGGTGGATCTAAAGGTAGAGGTTCAGTTAACGTGTCGTTGAAATTACAACCCTGTGCACAAATACTGCGGTCTGACCTTTTAGTGTTGTTCAGCGTGTTGCTGGGAATTAAGGGCGACAAAAGACTGGTTCTGTCCGATAATGGGTCCAGTAATCTTAGCCTCGTCCGCCTTGCACTAGAACACAGGGATCGAGCTGAGGTCCAGCCCCTTTCCTGAGGAAAATCTAATTCGTATCTCTCATGTTTTAATATAAGCTTGCTAACATCCTTACTCACTTCAGCATTTGTCTTGGTTTTAGGGCAGGACCAATAAAATAACGATAACTGTTAAAAAAAAAAAACCAACCAAAAAAACACTTAGTTATGTGATACTCTTTATCCCACGGGGAAATTGTTTTTCACTTGGCATTGCTCCACCGGAAGGTGCAAGGTCAGGTTTAACTAAAATTACATAGGGATGATTTAGTGTCCTGCTCAAGGATACATTCACAGGTTAAAGGACATGAACTGCACTAGCCACAGCTGCAATATTCATATTTCAGTCCTATTGGTAGTTTATAAAATTGGCATTACGACTCGTCTTGTCCCTGCAGCTTTGGCATTGTGTGCAGGTTCCGTGCACAGAACTTAAATATAATTGCCTGTTTGCAATGTTGAAACGTACATACCTTTACAAGCCAAGACTTGAGTACCCAAAAGCATGGTTATAGAGTATTTGTACTTTACATAATATTACTGTGTAGTTTAGGAGAAGACTGTCTAACTCTAATGGTTTGTAGTACACCTAATCAGTTCTGATCTTACTCCAGGGTTGTTTTCAGGGAACAAATCTTATGATTAGTGTATTATCTCTGTGCCAGTTCTTGTTATCTAATACATTAGCATGTTGTAGTAGCTTGAAATCTCAAATATCATCAGTCCAGATCTTGTTGCCTATTTTAATAACTGATTGCCTCAGCAGGTTTGACCAGCGATTGGCTTTTTGCATTATAATCTGGATGAAAGCAAAACAGCTGTTTGATGGGAGAGATAGTTGCCTTGCTCTTTTTGGATTGTAATATAAAATAGACACCTGTTTTTGCCTCTAAATTTTGCACAATGGTTTAAGAGTTTACCCCAAAACTGGAATTAAAGCCAAAAACTAACAATAACTTGAAAGAGTAGATTTTTCTTCCTTTGTTGTCAGAAAGTTATTTTTTTTCCCCACCTGTCTTGACTCGTGCTAGTTATCATGAGCACATAGTGCTGATGAAAGCAGGATGAAGCTTCTGGTTTTCTATTAAATAAATTCTTTTACAAAGCATGAAGTGGGGGTGCACAGGCTTGGCATTCGTTATCCCCAGAGGAATCTGGTGAGCCAGACTGCAGCATGTTAGGAATCCATATGCTGTGTCTGTCAGGGCTAACCTGCTGCCCATAAGCTTGAATGTCCAGCATAGTGCACTGAGGGTCCCTGGAAGTACATTTTCTTGTTTTCATCTGAAAACTCTTTACCTTAAATGTTAGAAAATGCCATATTTTGGAAAAAGCTGAGATTGTGCTTTGAGATGAGAGGTCACACAGCTCTTTATTTGAAAAATCAGACTTATGTAGTATGGTGGCCCACACCTTACAGACGGAAACCTTTGACCACACTTAGTTCTGTCCATTCCTATTGTCTCTTTGTCAATAGCTTCATCCCCGTCACCCTGAATGACTGATGGGTAGATCAGAGTAGTCCTGATTGAGGTGCAGCTTGACAAGCAGTAAAGGTGACAATACAAGCCTACTGGCCTGGATACATGTCAGCTTTCTTCTATTTAGCAATGGGTTACGAGAAGGAAAGGGGGGGGGGGGGGGGACTACTATGTCTGCTCGATCCCTAAATCTGCAAGAAGCTGAGCTGTGTTACTGTCTCATATTAAGCTTTGTGCCTGGCTTATGTGCTCAGCAGGGAAGTAATGGCTTCTCTGTCTTTACACTGACCATCTCATTGCACATTTGAAGCTTGTCCAAGGCCCTGCTGACCTCAACACAATGACATCGTTTAGTTGCCCCCACCCCCCCACAGGACTCTTCTCTTCAGCGCATGCTGTCTCTTTAATCGCCAACTCCAACAGCAGAGGAGGGATTTATTGTGGTGACTTTGGTGCAGAGCTCAACAGTATACTGACAAAGAGTGAAACATATAATGGTTACTGTGATAAAATTCCCACTGGTTAGTATTACTGTTTCACAGTAAGTCTGTTGCTGATTACCGCCCATAGAAAACTTTCTGTAAATACTGTCAATCAAGGTTAGCAAAAGTAGAGCAGAGCAGGCAGGATGTGTTTACTTAAAAGGCTTAAGGTAGTGACAGTGCTTCAGAGACTTTTATACTTTAAACACATTTTATAGTACTGCGTTGAATCCGTGTTGTAGTGGGAAATGTTGTTGTTAGTATTTAAAATTGTGTGCCTTGAATTCTCTGCTATCAGACTGACACGATTGAACAAGAGTTACTTTTAGGGAAACAGAGGAAAGAGCAAAGAATTTCAGGATCGGTTTTGTTTTTTTCTGGGTTGTGGTCATAGTTAGATTTTTAAGAGATAGCGGGAACCTTGAAAGACGATGGAGACACTGTGAAATTGCTTGTTATCACTTTATAGGGAACGCAAGGTAAGTACCCTTTTATTTTAATGTGACTTTTATCTTGGTGGGTTTTTGTCTGGAGACTATATTTGTTCATTTCCCATGATACCGTGCTATGTAGTAACCCAGCCAACATATTTTATTAAAGTCCAGAAGCTGACAGCTTTGTTGTTGTGTTCTGTAGACAAGAGTAAACAAATAAAACAGTATAAGTATAACTGCTTTCACACTGGATATTATTTGCAGTTGTTCTTTCGCCTCTGTCACCCAAAAGGAGAGAGTGTCCTTCACGCACATTCTACTTGAAATACTCTGATTTATAAGAGGGAGCTGCCTTGGTAGATGTTTAGGGGACAGGATGTAGCTTGGCGAAACTGTCTTGGTATGTGTATCAGTAGATTTTAGCATTTTCATCACTTTTTAGAAGCACTTGGTTAATACTAATAATTCTGATATGAAATGTTTGTACTGTTGTGTCTCTAATACTGACATCCATGAGCAACAGGATTTCACACATAGTGCAAGGCACAGTAGGCTCTCATGTCACTCTGCATGGATGAATTCATCAATTATTTCATGGCTGTGTTCATTTTAGCATCGTGGTGTCGTGTGTTAGTAGCTCAGTGTGATGTATTGTGTCTGCTGCTTTTATTGTGTATACCTCCTGAGTAATGCACTTTTATGTTAGACCTTGCAAGATGCAAAGTGGCAAGACGTGGTACACGTGATTAGAAAGAATGATAGAAACGGAAATTGGCAGCACAAGTTTAACTGCATATGTCTGTCAAAAAAACAAACAAAACCCAAGCCATATTGGTGGTTTCCAAAAGGAATGTGCATATGTGTGCGTACATTGTTCAAGTGTGCGAGTGAATGAGTTAGTTATTTTATAAGCCTTTAAAGGAGGATGTCGTGGCTGCAATGAAGAGAAGTGAGCATATCAGCATTCTGAAGTTTGCCCTGGACTTTGAAGGAGAGTTTTTGTGCTGCTGAAAACAAGATGTTATGATGGTGTAAATGTTAATTAATAATAACCTAACAACTCTCAGGTCAGAAGATCAAAGTTTTACTGGCCCATGTACATTTTTATTGGCTTGTGAAAAAAAAAAAACCATTTATTTTTATATTTTTAAATATTAATGCATTTTAATTAATATGATATTTTATATTATTTCACTTTTAATCTGAAAATGTTGCGAAAGCCTTGAAATAAATGTGGTCTAGTACACCACATGCTCCCCTTTAGATTCACCCCCGTTTTCTGCAGGTGTCACTTCCATGTAAAATAGGTCGGCTGCTGTCAGCCTTCACCATGCTATATAATTTAAACATGGGGTATCAGACTAAGTTAACAGTTCATCTGCAGATGTTAATTACAACTTCTGGAGGATTACTGATTTTTCTAAAACAAACTGCAGTGGATGTTTGATGAAGGTCTCCTGCTAATTTTTCTAGTTAAACAAAGCATTAAAGCAAAGAATTTGTGTTGAATTTTTTTATAATCGATTTATTTGATGAGTCATTATCCAACTCATTACTGTAGTTTACAGGTTCAGGTTACAGTGCAAAACCTGAAAACATAAAATTTACCATCTTATTAAAGGACTGATCACAACCTTTTAACTTTTCATCACACTGTCTTTGAATGAGCACAAAGCCAGTCTTACAAAATACTGAAACCAGAGCACAAAAACTATAAAATTGATGTGACCAAGCAGATAAACATTGGTCTCCTTATGTGAATCGTCATCTTATTTGCAGATAGACCAGCAACTGACAGAAAGGCTAATATCAGTCGACATTGCTCTGCAACATCGAGATCAGTTTCCTGGGTCCAGTTATATTAATAGCCGACTAAGTAACAATTCATTCAATTTAGTAACTGTAACTGATAAGCAGCACAGGCCTTTTTTTTTTCATGTGTTTCTACTAATGGCAGGCTGGCAGGTTGCTGTTTTGGCAGTCTTCAACATTTTGTAGCTTCTTCTCCAATGATTTATTTGTAAATCACACATTCAAATATATTCTAGCCCAGGTGTCTTGGACTGAGCTGGAGGGCTGGTCTCACCTGCAGGAGCTGTAGAACTAACTCTTGTGCCACCACACTGAGTTCTGCGAGGATGCAGAGCAAAACAAGGACATGCTGCAGGCCATTAAGTTAGAGCTGGAGCAGTTTGATAACTTGCTGAAGACGTAGCTATTTATATTTTTTTGTATATTGTTTTATATTAATCTCTCTGTATGGATGTTTAGCACAGTTTCACACTCATGATTTGTTCGCCCTTCTTTTTCACACTACTGCATCTTCTCTGACCTCCGTCCCCCATCCCCCGTGCTGTAATAGAGGCAAAACCTCTACATCCACTTCTTCCTACTGATCATGCATCCCAGTAGAATAGTGTAATTGTGGCAGCCGTCTTGCATGCAAACTCAGCTTGGCTTTTCCATCTGGGCAGCGGCTGGACAGCTCCTTGACGACCGGGGGCCTTCTACCGCCACGCCTGCTGGCTAGCTGCACAATGCAGGCAATGAGGAGAGCTGTAGGCCTGACACATGCCTTAGTCTTTCACTACGCCCACGGGCTCCGGAGATTTCCTACTGGGAACTGTTTAACAAAAGGATAATGATATAATCCGACATTTTAGCTTTTTCCTGTTTGCCTGTTCACATGCTGCTACTGAACGTCTGAAGATACTACCAACAACCAAGAAAACGGTTTTATTTCTATTAATTTTGTCATTTTCTGTACTTTCAGTGTGTGATGAGTCACAGCTGTCCATAAATATTTTTTCTGGTTTCATATGTAAGCTTCCTGTTTGTGTGGCTGCTTTATATTTTTAAGAGGTATTGTCATCAGAAAAGAAGCCTGATAACAACCCCATGAGATCTTTTCAACCATTTTTAACATGATCATCCTTCAATACACCACCTTACCTGTCTACCAAGAGTTACCTCATGGTGAAAAGCAGCAGACACAGTGACTGGTTATTTAAATGAAAGATCAACTTGATGACATCAATTTGTTTTGGATTTTGCAAGAGCTGATTTAAATTAATGAGGAAAAGGATATGTGTTCGCTATGGGAAACAGTTGGACACTTCCTCTTTCAGTGGAATCATGCAGAAGAGCACAAGACCAAATGATTCGCTGCTGGTGTAAAGCCCATTTCATTGAATTGGATACTAATTTGCAACGGCGTCAGTACCAAAAGGATGATCTCTGCCTTCTGTAGTTCAGGCACCACTTCAGACAGGCAGGCACACAGCCCCTGCACTCACTAGTAGACGACATTCACAGCAGTGAACAGCACTTTAGGACAAATTTGGAGAAGGCCGTTAAACCTCCCATTGAAGTATTAAATGGTACACCACACATGGTAACGTTAGCTGTTTAGCTATTAGCATCACCCGATAGCGACTTTAGCTGTCTTATGTTATTAAGGTAGTGACTAATGGTAAATGGCCTGTATTTATATAGCGCTTTACTAGTCCCTAAGGACCCCAAAGCGCTTTACATATCCAGTCATCCACCCATTCACACACACATTCTCACACACACACACACACACACACACACACACACACACACACATTCACACACTGGTGATGGCAAGCTACATTGTAGCCACAGCCACCCTGGGGCGCACTGACAGAGGCGAGGCTGCCGGACACTGGCGCCACCGGGCCCTCTGACCATCACCAGTAGGCAACGGGTGAAGTGTCTTGCCCAAGGACACAACGACCGAGACTGTCCAAGCCGGGGCTCGAACCGGCAACCTTCCGATTACAAGGCGAACTCCCAACTCTTGAGCCACGATCGCCCCTGTTGGCTAAAGCACAACAGCACTTAAGAACTTAAAATGTGTATATATATTAATATATATACATTTGTTTATATCTGTATAGGTCTTACATGCATGTTAATGTATTTTTTAAACCACTGCAACAGACTTTTTAACATGCGCTACATGACTAAAACATTGTTTAATCATGTTATATCAGTGGCTCCATTTGTTATAGATTAGCAACTCTATCCTTTATATTTTGACTTTCCCGATTGCTTATCCAGTAGGGCTGCCACGATTAGTCGACTAGTCACGATTACGTCGACTATCAAAATCGTCGACGACTGATTTAATAGTCGACGCGTCATTTGAAGCTTTGTAAGATCCCAAAAGCAGGAATAAGTAGCAGGATTTAAGAGTGTAATAACGGACTGAAACAGAAGATGGCAGCACTGCATGTACAAGGATGCCAGCTGCCGTTAAACCCCGAAGAAGAAGAAACTGTGTCCCAGAATTCATAGCGCGGCCCAGCGCAGTTGTCAACAATGGCGGCAGCTAGTTAGTTTTAATATTACTCTTATTATTCTTTCTGGGTCACAAAATAAACGTTTAACATATTTTCAGGCGAGAATGTAGCTGTGTAAACCTCAAATATCTGCTCAGTTTATCAAGACACCACATATTTTCAAAAGCGCTCCGACGTTTTCGGAGGCGTCTGTTACCCACTAGCTCGATAGCTAGCCGGGGGCCATGAGAGCACCGGACTCCCGGCAGATCGTTTTCAAACCCACCGCCCTACTCAGGTTAAACATATACAAGTCACTTAGATAACTTAAAAATGTTATTGTTTGGCTTTTTTCAGTATTTTATTTGTTCCTGAGTAAATCGGCTGAGTTTATTAAACTCCACCGAAACAATCTGCACATTTAATTAGAATTCAATTAACTATCATCTTGTCTTTATTTTTAGTTAGCACAGACCTTAAACACTTAAAGCTGTAAGCTAATGATAGTTATATAAGAGCAGATGCTGCTGGTGCAATAAGCTGTACTTTTACGTTCAATGGATGATGATCTGATTAGTCGACTAATCGCAAAAATAATCGGTGACTAGTCGACTATCAAAATAATCGTTTGTGGCAGCCCTATTATCCAGTTTAGGTTCCTTTTGCCAAGAAAATGAAGAAATTATATGAAAATATCTGAGTCTTGCCACCTGATTATTGCACAAAGATCATTGAGATTTTGACATATTCAGAACAGCTGTCCCATGTAATATGTCCAGTCAAAGGTTTAGGTCAGTTAAAGGATTTTTGTTGCGATACAGTGTATTTATTTGACAGGATTTTTTCAGTAGAGTTCCTTTTCTGTCTGGTTGTTTTCATCTATAAATCAACTAGTTGAATGGACCACGTTACACGATACAAGGAAAAACTGACAGTTTTGTCTACACGAAGTTTATTAGCCAATTGCTAGGACATCCCATTCTGTCAGAACAGCTTCAGTGCACTTTTTCCAAGTCTCTGGAACGCTATTCTTCCAAAAGATTTTACCTTATTTGATAATGGCGGAGTTTAACACAACCTAAAGGTGTTCAGTTGGGTTGAAATGTAGTGGCTGCAAGGCGCATAGCATGTGATTCACATCATTTTCATATTCATCAAACCACTCATTCACCCTTGGTGTGCACATCCTGGAAAAGACCACTTCCACCAGGATGGAAAGTTTAATCACAGGACAATGTGATGACTCAGAACTACTGTGTATTAATTTGTAAAAAATTCATAAAATGCTTCCCACGGGATGAGGGGGCACCAAATCTCCTCATCATATGATTCGTGGTTTAAGGCTTCTTTAGTTTGTCACCTCTCTGCTGTGTATATACCCTGTGTGTTCGGATGCTTGGTCCTTTGGTTAAATCTCATTTGCCTGTTCAGTCTGACTTTCTACATATAACACCTGCGTCCTGGTTCACTGAAGCGCCTCATATTTGGGCCAGTGGGGGGAAATACGGAGGAAGTAGTGCAGTCACTATGAAGTTGGTGTATTCCTTTGCTTCAGTTATGGCGACATTAAACCCAGTTGGAATTATTTTGACTGTTCTAAAAAGAATACAAGATGATTCACTGATGATAATGGCAATGAATCCTGTCTTAGCAGGGAGGCTTCAGCAGTTCCTCTTTTTATCTGCCCTCTTCAACCCCCCAATGCGTTCAAGTCATCGGATACACTTCAAAGATACAGTAAACGCTTGTGCTTTAATGATGTCACACAAAGTGCTCAGATGTAAAGTGACCTGAATTAGCTCCTCTTTAATACAAGGAAGATTTTACTTGATCTATTTTGTGTGCAGTTTCCCTCAGGCTATCTTTTTAATAAAGCAACATTTTTATTCTTTCTTTTTTTGTCTTAGAAGAGATTACACTAAAAGTGCAGATGGTTATCGTTAACTGTGGCCTACATCTGAGCATGTTTCTGATACAACAGCTAATAATCTCAAGAAAATAATATTCTGAGCAGTAGGTGGCAGCTGAATAGATGTATATGTAAGTGGGTTTATAATTACAGATTAGAGATGGACTGATTAAAGGCCGCCTATTGTGTTTCATAAATTAAAATCCTACCTCACAAAAATAGCTTAATAGTATAGCCCACGTGTTTTAGTCAGCACTTGAAATATTGAAAATAGAGAGAAATAGTATATTTTTGTTGCACTTAATACTCTGAATAATGGTGGCGGGTAAAATAAATAATTATTTGGTCTTTAAGGAAGTTTACGTTACATTCTGTATCTGTTGCTGAGGATCGTTTATTTAGGGTACGTACACAATGGGAATCTTACATGTTCATTAGATTCAGCATTGTGTGGCTTGGATCTTGTTATAAATCAAGTCCACCATCATGGTCATTTTAAGTTTCAGGCTGAAAACAAGGCTTTTCTTTTGCAAGTTTCAATTCCCAGGCTAGTCCTGTTACACATGGTCCAATGGAACCTCAATGTTAAACGTGTATTTTTAGAAATACACTGAAGGCTGATCTAGTAGTATGCATGTTAGCAGGTGTTATTGGTTGCATAGTTTGCACTGTATAACTAGTTTCTACTCGGAACTCGGCTCTTTCCCTTTTTCTTGCATATTCTTACTAAGCTGTATGATTGATTGTCTGACACCCTGGCCCAATAAAACAGTTCCATAATAATCTATTCAAAACACCTCCAGATTATTCTTTTCTCTTATATTATAAATAAGCATTTCAATATGAAAACAATATTTAATAAACCATTTATCTACAAAACAAGTGAACAACCTGGGATGTCTTGAGAAAAGTGTATGCTTTTTAAACTGTATGTCTTCAGTTTTCCATATTCTGTCAGTCTACGGGCATCACAAAGACATTTGTTGCATCACCATCTCAATTCAGTGCACTACAACAGAACAACAAAAGAAAGAAGGCTCTAAAACTGACAATTCAGACTCCAGGCTTGGATGAAATGAACAGTTTTTAACAAAATTGGTATTTGCAACAGAATTGTATTCTACGTACCAGTACATGCAAATTAAAAATGAATAAATAAGTCTAAATTTAAAAAAGTGACGCAGGTACAATGCACTAAACAAATAAAAAAGTGACTGACTGAATATGTTAACCAGTTAAGAGCTTATCCAAATGAACCTAATTTTCATAAAATTGCGCATCTCACACTCACACAAAGGCTCATAGTCCACTCTGAGTTGTGTACATACATTTTATCACTCATTTACAGATCATCTGCTGTGACTCCTGATGTCGACAACTTTATGGGGTCAGTGTCTAAGGAAAATAAACCCATCCTTCTCAAGTTTCTGTAAAGGCAGAGTCTCCTGGGAATATAAGAATTCAGGGTCATTTCATATCCAGACACTTCTCCCAAAGTATTTATTTGGTCTTTTTGAGTTTTAATCTCGTTGTCTCAAGTAATTTAGACTTTTAGATCATTTTCTGTGGTTCTTGTCCAATGTTCTTCCTGTTTTTATGTCTCAGTAGGGCAAGCAGAAGATTTTTTGTTACTGGCACAGGAGGTTCCTTCACGCTCATTGTGAAGTTATGATACTAATAAATACTGTTTCCATTTTTTATACCATAGTTATGCATGGATATATCAGGATTCCTGAGAAATAATTTTAACCAGTGCTTTTTAAACTGGGGTTAATTTCCTCAAACATAGAATACATTTGTTGATTTAGAAATAGAGGAAGACTGTATTATGTGTTTGTTGAGTAAGGTAGTAGATTCATTGTCTTAACTGTATGCGGAACAATCTACCTTATGTGTGTAGGCACTCCCCAACGGCCCATTGTGAAAAAGTGGAAAAGTCCTGTATTTGTATTGTGTTATAGCTAAGCATTCAGCGTTGGTGCATTTTAATAGCTTGTATTATGGTGAGTTTTAACTGTGAAAATAATTCTCTTATTAGTACTTTTCGCTCGTGCAGATGTGAACACAGTAATCGCACTTTGGTAGGGACCAGAACAATCGCACTGAGACCCTTTGGAGGAGGAGTCTCGGTATGGTCCCAAATGAGCTCCAGAGTGCTTTCTTTATTGTGCGAACCAATAACCAGGTGTACATTACAAGTTTGAGGTAAGGAATAAAAAGCCCATAGCCACATAAACTTTGAATTCTCAATGCGGGAAGATACAATAAATGTGCAAAGGTCTGTACAGACTAGCAACTATCTGTGAAATGAATGTAAATACTCAATATTTTCCAATAGTCATCCAGTACAGCACCTTCTTCCTGTATTTACTCTGTTACTCCCACCCAGAACAGACTTAAAACTCTCACTTGGGTTGTAGTGACGCGTTCCCTTGGATTTTTCTTTGTGTGAAAATAAACTAAACCATGAGTAAAAGCTACAAGTTTACAAATTCATCAACTGATCCGGACCAGAGTAAGCGAACTCTAGGTGTGAAAATGGCCTAAGACTGGCTCAATTTGTTAATCACGTATGTACTTGTTAATCACAAATGGAGGAAGCCCTAACTTTATGAACTCTGCAGGTCAACTTGCAAATCTCAGCAGAGTAAACCGTGTCTGTTTGTTTTTTGTATAACATATTTTTTGTAATTTTCTAATTCTGTATGTTATTTTACTGACCAAGGTATAAAACTGTATTTAAGGTCATACAGTGCATCAAACTTCACTTTAAGGCTGTGTGCCTGTCCCTGGACTGTGAGAGTGAATGGGGTTATCGGTGCATGAAGTCTGTCAAGCTTTCATAAATTTGCAGAAGAAATCCCCAAGTCCTACTCTCTGCAGGGAAGATTTGGAGCTGCTGTCTGTGCAAACATTGGCTCTGCATTAGCAGAAAGTCTCCTAATACCTCATGCCTGCCTCGCTGTCTACCTGGGTTTTCTCACCTACACCATTACTGTCACCTTAACACCCAGTGTCCAGTGGTAAAAACAAGATCTGGATGTGCTGCCTAAATGCATTTTTCCAGTTTACACATTCTCGTAGAACCACATGCACTAAAACGTTCACACAGCTGTATATTCTGAGCGAATGTGCTCACTGCGGGTTTCTCATTCTGTTTTTTGTTTCTGCTAGTCTTGTGTTGTTTTCCAGCCCAACAATAGACTGTTTGGCAGGTTGTGTTGCCTGGTATCTGTGTGGGGAAGCAGAGATGTTTTCTGCTTTGATTTAACAGAGGCACAGTGTGTAGGAGAGTGTCTTTTCAGTTAGGCTCTTTTTGCAGCAGATGCAAAGCAGGTGAGTAAGAGGAGTTTTTGGTGTGTGTGCGCTTGCATTTTAACGTCCTAGGCATGCTTAGTATGATTTTAAAAGGACTTAAAGTAGGACATTATTTATATGGTGAAATGTGAATATTTTCATTTCTGTCGTGCACACAGCCATTCTTTGGACCGTCCCTCATTTTCAGTGTTGAGCGTTTAACATACAGTCACAGCAGCATTGCACATTTATATCTGTCAGTTCTCCTTTAAGCTAATTGGGCTACATCATTTAACCAAGCCTATGAAAAGAAACCAATGACCTAGTTAATAGTATCTCTTGGGGTGTACTATTATGGCTGAAACAGTAGTAATTCTGAACTGGTTATGCTTGCGAGATATTTTAAGTGTAGTTTATCCCTGTCAAAGCAAAAGGATAGCTACGTGTCGTCATTATTTTGATGTGTTGATTTTAGAAATTCCTGTTATAGTTTTGTTTTAGTAATTCTACAGTTGTTTATTATTAAATCTGACATGCTTTGATAGTTACATGGAAGTAACAGTAATGATTACCCCAAGTAAACAAAAACAAAGAAACATCACTTTCTCTCTGTCACAGCAGTTTTCTAAAGAAAAACCTGCTTCAGAGAGAACACTAATTTCACTCGTTGTCAGTGTGGTGAATATGCATGTGCACACACACACTGTGTGCGCAAGTCTAAACAGGCAAATGTGTCCGTACCCCATAGTGTGCGCTAATGCAAGTCTGTGGTTGTGAATTAATAATTCAGAGTACTGGCATAGCAGGGTGGAGCCTTTATTATTCATGGTTGGCGATGGAACCAACAGATGACTGCATTAAGGATGAGCAGATAGAGTCCTCTGCCAAGAAACCACACTTCCATGCCTCTAGCCGCTGTCATTTACACCTACCAGTCCTCTACGCTCGTCTGACTCCTCCTCTTTTTTTCTATGTCCTTGTTCTCCTGATCTCTGTCCTCTCCATCTGTGAGCATCTTTTTCTCTCTCATTTAGTATCATCTTCCTCTCTCTTTCTGCATCCTAATTGCGTTACAAAGATCTGTTGGCAGTTAAAGAAACATTATGTAATAGCACACGTATATTAAATTGGAAATATAATGTGGAGATCAAAAGTATAGTAGTGATTCGTCAATTAAATTTGGTAAACTATATAAATATTGTAATTGCTGAGCAGAAAGGATTTATCAATGACTGCCTTTTGTGATTGGTCTGGCCAGTCAAACGCTCGTTGACCACGACAACCTGATGAGTGTATCTCTCATTTTTTCAGAAGAACGCTCTGTTTCTAGCTGTTGTTGTTTTCTCTTGAGCAGTAACATCCATTTGTAGTTACCTTATTTTCAAAGGCGGAAAATATTCCGGTTATTTCCAAATCTGGGATTACTCGTTGTGCAGGCAGTCTGTATAATCACCGTTTTGAACCATAATAGTTTCAAGTGTCATTTGCAATTTGGGTTTTGGCTTCATCTTCTCCCTGTATGCCTCTCTTCTCCCTAATTCCCTCCTTTATTGTCCACTGAATCTTTTTCTGCGTGGTCTCAGTGCCACTGCCCCTGAATGCTGCTTTTATTGAAGAGATTCTGAGCTGCTGTTGCCACTAATGCTGCTGCCATATTGTACCCGAACCCCGCTGTGGCTGCTTCTAATGAGATTCTTTGTGTCTCCATCGCCGTGCTTTGCCTCCTCGTCTCCTCTTCTGCTCTGAATAGAGGAGTTGTCGCGGTTTAGCATCAAAGGAATAGGAGAGGCAATGAAAGCAGCAGAATCAGCAGGCGGTTTCTCTGTGTATCCCCTTCCTCAGTCACTCTCCTAGGATGTTTAAACCAATAACGTATATAAATGTGCACGTTTAAGGTATAGTATATTAAGCCATGACTGCGTGTGCTTATTTGTTTATATACACATATACACTGCATTGTTTCCCACACTTGAGCTGTTTTCACAGAGTCTGGAAAATCTGGAGAATCTGGGCACATTTAGCACACAGCAGTTTGTTAGGGATGTTTTCACAGGGCTGCTCATTTCCAGAAAAGGTTTTGTCAGTATTGAGATCAGAATTATCTCAATACTGACAATTGCTAGGAGAAGAAGCAGCTACTTTTGGGTGCTCCCTTATTTATAATGGGCTGCAACAGCAGGTAGCCGCACATATTTAATCTGGCAGATTTTTACTCTGGATGCTTTCCTTGATGCAATCCCAAAAGGGATTTGTGTCTCCTTTCAAAATCAAACTCGGGATCTTTCACTTTTCTGGCAAATGTGTAAACCACTACAATGTGGAGACACATTTAACATGATCTGCAATAAATACGGGTGTAAATTTTTATGTGGCCTAAAAGTGTGTCGTTGACATGAGGGCACCATGAGTGTATGTTCTGTAGCACGCATTACGATTTAGTAAAAAGGAAGCTAGTTCAGCAATGTTGAACAAGCACAATGCTTTGAAAATATGCAAGAAGACTGTTCCTTCTGTCATATTGTGCAGGCTGCTGAAGAGTTAGAAGGTTACGTTACTTTACTGTTAACCTGCTAAGCAGCTTTTATTTAAAATTTCCAGTGAAAACACTCCCTAGGGTACGTTTGTGTTTACATTAGACTTCTGCTGTGGTACTGTAAATACTGCTGTGTAACATCTGTTGCAGTGTAATGCTGCTGTTGGCACCTTGTGGTAATAGAGCTACACTTTGAATTAGGTAGTCTGTCATAAGTGATGGTAGGAATTTTCCCTTTATTTTGTTTGAAGTAATAAATGTGGTAGCCTGCAAGCCGGAGTAACAATAAAGCATTCAGTATTTATTTATTTTTTCTGTGTCGTTACAACTTAACGAAAGAAAGAATATCTAGAAAAGTTCAAAGTTTTGAAGTGCATGTGCAAAATGGCTACAGACTTTAGTTGTGCAGGCAGCCTGGCCATTTTAATGGCTGGGACTAATTTAAGCATTCGATTTTCAAAGAACAAACCCATCAATGATAATTTGATTAATGGACAATCCATTGGTTATTAGTTTGACTTCTGTCACTACTACCCACTGAACACGGGGCTTTATGTCTCCGTTCCCACCTGGCTCGCTGATGTAGCCCCCTTGTTAAACTGCTTCTCCAGTGAACTTTTTTTTCACATGGACTGCAATTCCCCGTCCGTTTCTGTCTCAGACCTCTCATCTCTACTTGAGGAGCTTCCAAGAACCCAAGTCATCTTTTCCTTCTGTTCACCTCTGCATTTAACATGAACACTTGCATAACATCACCACTGAGCTCTCCTTGGTCTGTCACACCTACCATCTCATTAATGGATGTAATTAAGTCTGTACAGCCAGCCCCACACACACCTACTTGCACTGTACTTTTGAACCTGTATTGCTTTCACTTTGTTGACTCTTGCCATCACAATTGCTCAGAATAAACCTTTACAAAGAGCTCCGTGCCCCATCATTCAAAATAGGACTAGAGTAACTTGAAGGTAAATGCTGGTGATGATAAATACTTACAGAAACTACAGTCAACATTTCAAGCATCTGTTACATTTCTTCTGTCTCTCCTTAGTCAGGTGAGCAAGCCATTTTGGTGCCTTGGCAACTCGTAGAGCATGCATTGCATAGTCTGAGATTAGACCAGACTTTATCTAGCAACTCCCCTGACTTCATTAAATGCAGTCCTAATAGAGTTGATTGTCCCTTTTTAATATATTTGGTGCTACTAACTGAACAATCATCGTTCAGCTAATTGTATGAATATGGAATTTTTTTTTTTTTTTAGCTAATGTATGTTCTTATGAAAACCAAAAATGCAACGCAATTAATAATGGGGCGATCCTCTAAAAGTAGTCCAAGCAGGCTCACTCCCAGCAAGTAGTCTCTTCTTTGTCTCCAGAATGTAGGAAATGATGAAAATGACTGTAGCCTGCCTCCGCCTGCATGGATATTGAGAGGATATAAATAGCTGGGCTAGTATGAGTGTGTGCTGAGACTGGAACCGCAGCACACAGAGCTCAAACAATAAGCCGTCACCACTACCCTTCCTCCCCTCTGCTTTCTCCAGTCCAGCAGCCTCCCAGAACTCAAAGGGGGAGGTGGAGAGGAGTAGGAGGAAGGGGGTATTCTCTCTCCCTCTTCCTTTCTTTCTTTCACTTCCTGTCTCTCTGCTTTTGTAATTTGTCATCAGCGGCAAGCTCAACCCTGTCACTTGTTACGTCAGAGAAGCAGACTGGACGGCTGCCTCCTGTCTTCCCACCTGTCTGTCAGTCAGTTGGCCTGTCTGACTGTAGAGTGAGAGGGTTCTGTGTCACGCTGCTCTATTTTTTATTGAGCCAGATAAAAATAGGGGTCGACGGATTAGATACACGCATGACTCCTTTAATCTTCTGCAAAGAAAGGATGGAGGGTTTTTTTGTTTTGTTTTGTCTTTTCTTCCTCAGTTCAGACTTTGACTAGTATTTACTGTAATAATTTCTTTTAGGTTTATGCAGGTTTTCTGGTAAAATCACAACTTGCTTATGTTTAAAATTTAATTTGAAATCTTAAAATAATTTAAGCTGCAGCTGCTAAGTTCATTTTATGATTATCCATGTATTGGGCACTATTTTTAAACTGGATAAATGTTTCTGAGACCACAAAATCGCCTCAGCCTACATCACTGCAACCGTCCGTCTGTCTCTGTTGCTGCTAAATCAGAAAGTCAAAATAGGAACAAGAATTTCTGTGGGACAGTTACAGCAGCACCTCGGCTAAAAAAAAGAAAAGGTGGTGGCGATGGCTAGAAATGTTTCATGTGGCAGATGGCAGAGGGAGCCACACAGTCATAATGACTGAGTAAGCCACAGTTTCTCTGAACTTCCTTCCCTCTCTCCTGCCGCTCTGTTCTTCTTGAGATTTCAGGGTTCTCTGCAAACACTTGGAGAGAACATGGCTTTCTCTTCTGACTTCAACCTGGTATAATCCGAGAACTGTCTTTCAAGACCAAAAAAGGAATAAGTGGAGATAAAACCCTACATGTATCGATCCAAATGTATACACCACGGAGCCCTGCTTCAAAAGCTGTCACAGATTTATTACTCTCTGTGAAGATTAAAAAATAAAGGTAGTTTTTGGAGCATGTGTAGTTCCAGGGACTTCTTCATTGTTAGCCAGCTGCACTGAAAGGTTAGCCATAGTGCTGAGGGTGTTTAAGTCAAGTGATCGACAACTTCAGTTGACGCTGCCCACTCTGTCCGATTTTGGTTTTGTTGTTTGTTTGATTTTTTTTTTTTTTTCTCCCCCTCTCGTTTTGACTGGTGTGCAGACTGGATGGTGCAATCAGATGGCAGAACAGGTGTCCAGAAAATGTGACCAGCGCTGTTTTATGCAATATTAAGGTGTGATTACGCCACAACCTCAAATAAGTTTCTTACCAAAGCATAACCAAGATTCTTACCATCCACCAGCATCTCAGCAATAAAAAAATTACTTTAGTCTTCTTCCATTGCATTTAATTTTGATTTAAACAATCTAGATGGTGTGAATTAGGATTAATACATGTAGTGTAAAGGAACAAATCAGGCAGATGTTTTTAAAGCTTATATCATGGAATCAGTTTATTTTCTGTAGCTCTTTTCCTCATTAACTTAAAAGCTTTAATAGCTCTGTAGAGCTTTTAGAAGGAAGACGAAGCAATTCTAAGCTGTGTTTACACTTTGCAACAAGCTACGCAACTGTTAAAACATACACCTGAGGTGTGTGTGTGTGTGTGTGTGTGTGTTTGGATGAAAAAACGTTTACAAGAAAGTCATTTCCTCCTTTGGGTTTTATGCAAACTTAAACATATGTTGTATATTTCAGTGAATTCATGCCTTCAACTTTTCCTGCGTTTTGCCTTGTGGACCGCTGCTGCTGCTTTCTGGTGTTGGCATGTGTCAACTAGGAGCAGGTTACACCTTGGAGAGATCGCCTGTCTCTTTTTAATTTTAGATTTTAACCAGTTTAACATGTAGTTTCATATAATGGTGATGAGTGACATGACACTTCCTGTGAAGAATTATCCAAATTAACTGTCCCTAATAGGTAGGGCTGCTCAATTAATCGAATTTTAATCACGATTACGATCTGGGCTTTCAACGATCATTAAAAATGACTGAGCCGATTATTAGCCCCTCCCTCATTTATCCGCGACACCTTAAAGGCCGGTCCGTGAAAATATTGTCGGCCATAAACCGGTCCGTGGCGCAAAAAAGGTTGGAGACCGCTGATTAAGAGGACCCGAGGGAAGCTCGGAAAGCTAAGCAGAAGTTATTTGGAGAGTGACTGCCGTTGGTTGAAAAGAGAGTTTAAAAAAAAAAAAAACTTCAGTGGTGTTGCACACTATTTTATATTATTTTTTTTTAAAGTCATTGTTAACCCTTTAAAGCCGGTCAGAGCAGCACGCTCCGTTTTGCGTAACTATTTTTAAATCCCTGTAGAACCTGAACCGTGTAAGCTAGCGCAATAATTTGTTTTGCATATGAAACCGGAGGAGTTGTACTTACATCTGATGCCATCAGCTTGTCCTCGGTCACGGTTTCGTTCCACATATAGCTTTGCCTGTTTGGCTGCTTCAGCCTATAAGTCGATCAGATCAAAGTACTTTATCATCAGTGTATATTGATATGGTATATTTTCAAATGTTTTTCTCTGTGAAAAATGCCATATGCTTGTCTTTGAGAGCTAACATGTTGAATGACCCACTAGCCACTACTTTTAGTCCACCTGAAAATCAGCTGAATTCACCCTCAGTTAAGCTTTTCGGTCTTTTTGAACACTGGTTTGGTTTTAGAATTGTGGAGAAATTATGTTGTATGGTGATTTTTTTTTTTTTTTGCCTCGCCCTTGCTCTGAACAGTCAAAGTCATGTGATCAGTGAAGCATGTGGAGCCTCGGTAGTGGCTGCTTGCTGTGCTGGACGACAGCTCATCCAGATGAAGGGCATGTGGACACTGAAGCCTATTAAATGTCTGGGGAAGCTGCTTGCATCTCTAGGCACATCATCTCTCTGCATTTCCACTAATTGGTGCCTACTTCCTGCTTCCTTGTGGGGAGTCTCTTGGCACATACGAAGACAAATGCACACCACAAAGCCTGCCTGCTGCTATTTCTTCTTATGTCCATTTTAATCCCTCACCCTGTTTCTTTCAGTACAGCTTTGCACCAGTGTGCTGTTGATTTTGAAAATCAAAAGCTTATTAAAAAAACCCTGTACTTGTTTTTTTTTTTCAGACACTTGTCCTCTGATGGGATGACTCTGTTGCCAAATATTTCTGTTTAACTGTCATCCCATTGGACTTGCTGTATGCTGTGATCTAATAACGACATTGTTTGGTTAGTTACTGCCCCTTCTTTTTATTCTTGTTTTTCTTTCTAAAAATTGGCTTTTAACATTTTCTGTGGGGTTGTATTTTTGAAACTCAATTCGAGTGCAAAGCTCACAGTTTGAACAGCCAGGCGGTCAGGAAGTGATGGATTAACTGTTCACTCTACAAAAGCTGTATTTTTTTAGTTTAAGCTTATACTGTATATTTGCATACCCAGTAGGTCACATTTCCATATTTCCCTGCCTTTTTTTTTTTTTTTTTACACAATACAAATACAATACAAACTTTGTATTGTGTCTGAGTTGAGGTTCGATAGTCACAGCTGCACTACACTTACTGCCATAATTGTAATAACTCCATGTGCTAGAGATAAGACATTACTGTTGATACGTCATTGTTTAAAAATATACAGTCTGTTTATTTACTCTACACAAAATGAGGTTAGTAAATAGTGTTTATACATATATAAACTCATTTGTTCAGCAGCATATATTATTAAAAACACTACAATTTGGTTCAAGCCCAGGCACCACCAAACTGCTCTGTTGGGCTGTTAAGTCCAGGGCCTTAGCCCTTTTTGTTCCTTGGGTGCTGCATCATGGCTGTCTGTGCTCTGCTCTCTGCTTCTTCCTTCTCTTCTTGTTTCCATAACACTTTATCTGCTGTCAGTTAAATGCAGAATTTAATAGTTTGGTTGTTTTCTTTCTGTCTGTCTGTCTGTCTGTCTGTCTGTCTGTCTGTCTGTCTGTCTGTCTGTCTGTCTGTCTGTCTGTCTGTCTGTCTGTCTGTCTTTCTTTCATCTGTCAGTAATTTATCATCAACTCACTTTTAATTTTACAGTAAAACATGTAGTCTAATTTAGTTCAGCATTATATGTTTTTGGTTGTAAATGGAAGCGTAACAGGGTTTTGGGGTAGTGTGTAATGGCCTGCCTTTGTCTTCTTAATTTGTTGATCATACACATCTGTGCACAACTAGAAATAATTTTGAACCTGCAACCCAAGTTGGCTTATAACGCTGTGGCTTTTCTTCAAAACAGTCAGAGAACCCAAAATAGTCTGACGCATGAGCAGGCCACAACTCTGTTCCACGCCACAAACCACCAGACTGCTAATTTTGTAGTTCAACCCTGTTTGTTGGTTTAGCAGTAGCTTACTAGTTATTAATGTTATTACAAGTTGGCTGGTTACAGCAGGCCAAAACGGCACTCATGGCACTGGGACATGTCCAAATGCTCCAGGTGGGCAAATGCCACCGTGTCCTGACTTTGACAAGAATGAACAATGCCTAATGTATGTTCACATTTGCAGTGTTTATTTACTACTACTGCTTCAGTGAATAATTCAAATTCACACAGTATTAGCTGCTGCAGTTACACGTTGCAGTTTACACGTAGATTTGTTCAGTCTTTTTTACGGAAACCAAAAGACCCACAACATTTTTTTTTTTGTGTGCACCAGCTCTTCCTTGTCTGCACCTCATTTCTGTTCTGTTCTTAATTGCCCCCATAGATGAGTTTTATTAGTTAATGTCACTAGATGCTTGGTAGGTCCAAGCATGCCAGCTGCATCAGTGTGTGGGTGAACATAAACATAGATCAAAAGCACACACTCACTGACAGCAACTAGTTTTTTGGTAGTTCTATAAGCTTTTAATTTTTTGAAGTTCGAAACAAACTGACAGTGTCTGCAGTTAATTTACCCAACATATATTCATGTGAGTAAGATGGGGTCTTTCAAGAAGTCATAAATGATGAATAATTTATTTGATTAATTGCCCCCTTTTAGTAAGACTACTAAGTAAAAAGCTGTTTTTGCAAAATATAGATTTTGTTTGGAGTCCTGCCAAAAGACGCAGAGTTTGCGCAGAGTTTGCGCAGCGTCGAAAACTAGCAGTTCCCAAGAACCAACACACAGCTGGAATTTAAAACATGCAATGCACTGAAAACACTTTGTGTTGTGAATGGAGCTTTCTTGGCACCAGATTGAATAGCATTACCTGACTAACCAGTCTTGGAATTCTTTGGGAATGTTGTTTACAAGTTTTATGTATAATGCTCTTCTTTGTTGAGTGTGATGGGAGCTGTGGCATAATGCTGTCTAAGTAAATAAAATTTAAAATTGGCTGTTTAACAGACAGAAATCTAGGTCAAGCTAAGTTGCCACCCCCAAGTCAAAAAAAAAAGAAGGGAAAAAAAAGACTTTAATAAGTTCCTGTAGAAGCATTACTGTTAGATTGTAATCTGTGGATGGCCTTGGGCCTGCTGTGGACTTGAGCTTGCATAACCCAAGGCTTTGTCACAGTAATTTTAGAAATCAACAACAGCAATCTCAGTTAAACACCAGCCTTCTCTGGTGATTTCTGTTTAAGCTCTTATTTATCCAGGAAAACTGACATGGCAGCAATCAGTTGAACATTCTCATAGTTGCAGGCAAATGATAGGTGTCTAGTAAACCAGTGCTGCATTTCTTGGACTGAGTCAAATAATAAGAGCTGGACTAGAACCATAAGCTTAATAGAGGTGGGAATCACCATACATCCCACGATACGATATTATCACAATACTTAACGCACAATACGATATTATTGCAATTTTTTAAAATATTTTGCGATATTCAGATTCTGTACATAAAGGTAAACTTTATCAATATTCATTTTATCTAATAACAAAGTCTCACACTCAGTCTTTCTCTCATTTCAGTTTTATTGTTGACAAACTGAACGGTTTGTATTACAGTCTAGTCCAACTTAACTGAATGCAACCATCTGGTACAATTATAGCTATTCTGAACTATGCAATTTATGAAAACTATGCAGCCCATTCAGCAACTGAAGAATTTGAAAGTAAATTAAAACAAAATATAATTTTACATTAAATAAAAAAGTTTTAAACTTAATTAAAATAAAACATGTTTTAAATTAAAATAAGTAAACTGTCATGTTTATTGCTGCCAAAAAACAAGTTAAACACATTTGGACAGTGAAGGAATGTCAGGATTCTTGCTCAGAAAAAGGAGCTGATCAACATGCTCTGAAGTCAGAGTTCCAGTCCACAAAAACTTTTTTTGTAACAAAATATCGATTTCTGCTGTCCTTGTATCGATACATTATTAGCAAACAAAATATCACGATACTACACAGTATCGATTTTTTTCCCCCACCCCTAAAGCTTAATGGACAAGATTTTAGCTTGCGACCAAAGCAAAAATATGCTCTTGTAGCTTCCATGTTGGCACTGCCCAAAGAGGTTTTGGTCTTCCCCAAAAAGAAAATGACCAGGACTATATTTGTTTTTCAAGTTGGATATCAATTGTTCAAGCATAAAATATATTTTTGTTTATTAAATAATGAACAGTAACACAGACTCTGTATCTTAACTAAATGCCATCTAATTGTGCTTGCATACATACTTTTGCCTGGCCAGCTCATCCAAGAGACTCTATTGAATTCCCAGTACAGGATAGGCAATACACACAATCACTCCAATGTATCCTGGGTCTGCTATGGGATGTCCAGTAGGAAATGCCCAAAACACCCCACCTAGGAGGTCTTCAGGAGACATTGTTGTCAGATGCTTCAACATTGTCAGTTGGCTACTTTAGATGTTGTCTAATAGCAGTTCTACTCAGAGCCCCTTCTGAATGAGTGAACTGCTCACTATATTTCTAAAACCAAGCCAAGACACCTCTCAGAGGAATCTCATTTGTGCCCAGTTTTTTATATCCACTCTTTAGCCAAAGATCATAGCTATACAGTTTATATACATTTGGACAGGAACATTTTTGATTCTGTACATTATCAAAATAAATTTTAAATAAAACCACTCAGATGCAGTTGAAGTGCAGACGTTTAGCTTTAGTTCAGTGAGCTGAACAAAAAGATTGCATAAAAATATGAGAAACAAAATCATCTTTGAACACAATCCCATCAGGGGGCTATAATTAGAACAATTGGACAAATAAAATAACTGAAAATAAAATGTTAATTTTTTAAATACTTGGTTGAAAACTCTTTGCTGGCAATGACAGCCTGATGTCTTGAACTAATGGACATCACCAGATGCTGGGTTTCCTCCTTTTTAATGCTCTGTCAGGTCTTTACTGCAGCAGTTTGTTTGTGGTCTTTCTTTCTGATGTTTATTCTTAAACCAGTGAAATCATGCTTGGTTGGGTTAAAATCGGGTGACCTATTTCGCCATTCAAAAATATTCCACTTCTTTGCTTTAATAAACTCCCAGGTTGCTTTGGCTGTTGTTTTGGGTCATTGCCCATCTTTATTATAAAACTCCGCCCAATCAGTGTGACCGCACGTAGCTGATTTGATAAGACAATATGTCTCTGAACATGTCAGAATATCATCATTAAACACTAGTGTCTTCAGTGCCACTGGCCATGCACGCCCAAGCCATCACATTACCTCTGCTGTGCCTTACAGATGTGGTATGCTTTGGATCACAACTGATACAACTTAACTGATAATTAATGACATAACGTAGGAATTACCCACACCTGCCCATAAAATAGCCTTTGAGTCAATTGTCCAAATACTTTTGGTTCTTTAAAAAAAAAAAATGGTGGCACATGTTAAGGAGCTCAAACTCCTAAAGCCTTCATCGGGTTTGAATGTGGATACCCTCAATTGAAAGCTGAGAGTCTACACATTATGTCCATGTCCATTAAATAACTCTAATTGAAATATCTTTCAGTAAATGGGTAAAAAAAGAAAAAAAAGAAAAGAAAACTTGTGTCAGTGGTTAAATCAGTTCAAGTACCCTGAGGTTTTGCTCTCTGCAATCACTAAATAGTGATTTTAATCTTTTATATCTAGATGACACAAATTTCCCAGTATTCTAAGAACTGTGAATTCGAAAATGCACTTTAACTCCAACATTATTTTATGTCAGAATCAGTCTCTTGCATTTCACTTCTTATGAAATTATGCAATAGGAAAATTTCTATATTGGAACAAATTACAACTTCTTAAAGCAAATGAACCAAAAATGTGTTAAAATGAACCAATAACACAATTAGAGACCCTACGTCAGTGTTACATTTGTTTCAAAGGAAACATTTGTTAATTCTGTTTTGACATTTTTGGTCTTTTTCTCTCTCTTTTTTCTTTTTAATAAAATGAAGCAATAGATTATTTTGCAGTAACTGTCCTGTCCGCTGACGTGGGGGTGTATGAATCATCTTTTGTTACCGCTATCTCAGTTGTCTTTTTTTCAGAGCTGATTTGTGAAGTATAGACACCATATAATAAAAACCCAGTCCTGTCATAGTTTTTGATAGTTCTTTGTATCTGTGTTCTGTGGTGCGCTGAGCAACAGCTCTTCAGGAATCAGGTTGGGGGTGTATAGTACAGAAACAAGAGTTAACATCGCTGTATTCTCTGAGGTCATGGAAAATGCAGAAAGTTGTCTAAGAGCTTCGATGCACTGAAATATTAATGTGGTGAAACAAGATCATACAGGCATATTGTAGATGGGAGGCGAGCACTTAATTTCTTTAATCTACATCCACCAAAGTGCAGTAGGTTGCAGGAGCTGATATGAATCACAAAGGTTTAAAAAGAACAGGATGGCACACACAATGCAGGTTAGAATACAAACGACACATAAAATAAAACCATAACATTATTACTGGCATCTGGCACAGCAGAGAGAAAAGCAGCGCTGCATCAAAGCCTACTGTTACATCACTTGGTGTGTTGCCATAACACTCAGCTCCTGTCACACAACGGAAGACAATTAGGAGGAGGGGCATGGAGAAAGAAGTGATTTGCATTCATGTGTGGTACATGTGGTACTTGGGGGGGTTGTGAGCCTGAATTAAAAATGTACTCTTTGATGTGATATTTGAACAGCCATACACTTGAACCATTTCTCTTTACAAGATTTTGTTGTTTGTGCTTATTGCTCATCTGGCCAGGATCATGGTTCATATTTACATCAGGCTAAAGGAAAACTGAAGGTTCACATTCCTAGGCTAGTCTGTTATGGATAAACATTTTAAGCAAAAATAAAAGCAAGGGAAAAAAAAAAAGTAATATTCACCGGGAATTGTTTAACTCACTTAAACTTTAAATTTATAAATGTATTGTGTATACTGTCTTGCTAAATTAATTTAACACAAATTTCAAGTGTGTTTGGTTTTTGGTTTTGGATTGGCTTTCTCTGGTTCCACAGCACATGAACACATTGGCTTTTTATCCAGTCCACTCGATACAAGGGCACGCACCAGGTAGAATTTCTTGCACAAAGTAGTACTATGTTAATCAAAAATCCTGTTTCAGAGGAATCGAAGATGTTCCGTGTCTTGACATCTGATAAATCGTCACACTGTGCCAGAAATTGTAGCTGCTTACTCAAGCACACTTACCTATGTTTTTGTTTTTGTCTTGTTTTTAAATCGGATGCCATTGTCAGACTGAGCACAGTCTTGGGCTTTTACACAGATACTCAGCAAGAATACTGTACAGTATAATTGCACTCTCTGGACTGCCTTTCCCAGTATCAAACATGTATGTTGATGCAGGTATGTGTGTTAGAAATATATAGTCTGCTCTGTGGGACTAAGTGTTGGTGTTATTGCTCAAATGTTTTCAGTAGAAAATTGAATTGACAAAGACAGAGGCCCTTATTGAGGACCACTTGATGAACTTATGGAGAGTGATGTGATCAGTGAAACGTTGAAGCTCTTGAATAGCTTGCAGCTATTCCTCAGCGCTGGAGCAAGATAAGAATAGCACTCACTTGTCTCCTTTCCATTGACTAGCAAGTGTGGCTGCTCTGTTCCAGCAGGGTTGCTTTAGATGTAAAGAATGGTAAAGGGAAAAGAAGTACCCTCTGGGTTCACAGGAGCAGCCTGGCCTTGGATATATTTGGCTCTGTCAGTTTGCATACTGCTCTGCAGTGGTCTGCAATTAGGCTGTTTCCTGTTTCAACACAGGATATGGTAGGGCTGTGAAGCTTTGCTATAGATGCTCTTAGGGAGAATGCCAGGCTCTTTGAAGGAGATGCATCATATTCATGGATCTAAAATTACACAGAGCTCTGTTATTTCATAAGTTGGGGGAATCGCCTGCTTATGCTCAGTGAAATATAATCCAAGTGAAAGCTGTAGGTTGTTTTTCATCAAGTCCATCTACAATACATAGAACAAGTCACAGTCCAATTTGAAGGGTTTTTTGTTGTTGTTGTTGTTGTTTTTCCCCCAGTACTGACCTCTTTTAAATTGATTTTATTTTAAAGTTAGGTTTAGACCATTTAAAATTAGTCTAAAGATCAGCAGTGTAGACATGTTCACATTGGTATCCAAATACAGCCCTTTCCTGCCTCCATAAGAACCACTGGAAACTGTTCGTCAGCAACTTCCTCCTACTTACGCTCCACCCTCCGTTTCAACTTGCTGTTTTCTGGACTGGACGGAAGTAAGATGCTTGAATGGAGCCTACCGTGAGAGACCTGCACCTAGTGTTACTTCTGCTTCATTATAACAACGCTGTGTTGTGTAAGACTTTGTGCAGTAGAAAATTAAAAAAGTAATCTTTTAAAATGCAATGTGGCAGTTAGGGCTGGGCCATATCATACCTTTCACGGTAATACCGGTATAATGTTCGGCAACGATAAGAAAATGAAATATCGCGATAGGATATGGGTAAAACGCACATGCACAGTGCCTTTGTTTTCATATGCACATGGTGGAAAAAGCATGGCGGAGAATGAGAAGGGCGAAAGCGGATCGTTGAATGAAACGGATGAATCAGAATTGGTTTTTAAAAATGCTGCAACTTCAGTGGTGTGGAACTGGTTTGGCCAGCACTATTTTTGGTAGAGCATGCTAGCGGGCCGTCGTTATTACAGTGTTTTTTGGAAAATACGGCACACTTAAAATCAATCCTTTGATTTTTCTGAAAATCGACAGTGCCCTTTATAATCCCGTGTGCCTTATGTATGAATTCTGGTTGTGTTTACTGACCTCGAAACGATTTTATGTGGTACACGGCACTCGAAAATCTGTCAAATCTTTTAGTACGACTTTGCTAAACTACGAACCCGCACAGCTTGATGGATTGTCGGAGCATTACGGCTATATTAGGCAGGAGCCTCGCAGAGTGATACATACTGTGCTTCAACATAATATTACCGTGTTGTGCGTGTATAACCTCTTTTTAAGTTCTGTGGATATTATACATGGTTATGCTGAGGATATGTCGGCCAATTTCAACTGGAAATGCCTTTTGGTTAAACTGTCAGCAAGGAATTTGCATTTGCACTGTTAAATTTTTATTTAACTTTAATGCACATAAAAAACACCTGCTCGTTTAAGTGAAAATACTTTGATCGTTTTTTGTTTGTTTTTTTTGCACTAATAAAGTTGAGGAGTTGTAAAGTATTTTGTCTAGTGTCAATTATATTGTCAGTTATATCGTTATCGCAAATTTTCAAATGTATATCGTGATAAATATTTTTGGTCATATCGCCCTGCTCTAGTGGCAGTTAAGCACTTTAATAAAATGCTTTCTTTTTTTTAGACAGTAAGTAAACTTATGATTGCTACTGTGCAATGATTGCATTTGGTTATTGTCTTAAAGCGGCAGTGGGTTCTGGGTTTGAATTAACCGAAGCCTTTGTGTGTTGACTTTGCATGTCCTCTCCATGTTTACAAGAGTTCTCCCCAGATACTCTGACTTCCTCCAACAGTCCAAAGGCATCCATGGGTTAGGTAAATTGGCATTTCTAAGTTGGTCAGACGTGAGCATGAGTGGTTGTCTGTTCATATTAACCCTGCGATGGATTGATGACCTGTCCAGTGTGTCCTGTTCTCTATAAGAGAATGGATAGATTGGCGTTTTACGTTATTTTAATCCTTTTTTTTTTTTTTTTAAATTTAAATCACATTCGCCCTAATCTCTACTAACACTTTGTAGCAGACACCATCCACTAATCTGTCAGCCATGCTAGCTGTAGAGTGATCAGATCAGTGCTAGAGTTGTTGGAACTGTTTCATTTGGGCTGATTAACCAGCCAGTGAGATATGCTTGTGACTTGCTTTTGTGGCTGTTTGTGTTCTTATTGTTATGACATACACTGTGATCATTCAGCAGTTTTTATATAATACATTTGTTGTCTTTCTAATGCCTTTATCTTTATGTCTTACAGCTCTCATGGTACTAGCTGAACAGTGACCGCTACCTGCCTGAGGACACCTGCTGCCAAATTCCCTTCATCATGTCTGGGATCCATGTAAGTGAAGAACATATTGCTTTTTTCCACCTTTGCTTGCACACTTTTTGTGTCCACGTGTAATAGAATTAAAAATCCTCTTCCTCTCTATATTTCAAAGAATCTGTTTGAAATGAAAACTCAAGATTCTCTCATTAGCATGTTTTAGTTGTTCTGGATGGTTACAAAGTCTATAAAAGCTTTAGATCTAACTCTTTTCCCAGTTATGAATCTAATACATTTGTTTTGGGTATCTGCTGGTATCACCCCAATACCAGTTTTACATTAATACACTGTACACTCCTGAGGAAGAGACCTTTTTTTATTTTATGTATCGGGCATATCAGGTTTCAGTTAAAACTGCTTTCCTAACTTTATCCAATTTAATGAATTGGTATTTTTCTTTAGTAAATTTTAGGTGAATAAAAATGAGAAACAATGGTTGACCCCATTTATTTGCTCTACTCTCAGTTCAGTGCAGCGAGTCTTCACTGCGTACTACTGTCATTTATGATTGCCATAGTTTCTTTTTACCCTGCTCTCACTGAGTGCACCTGCGCTCACTCACACGTGCATCACATGTGGAGTGGAGCTGACAAGATAGATGAAGTGAAATAATATTAATCACGCTGACAAGAGCACATTATGTAACTGAGTGCAGTAAAGGCTTCCCAACAAGTCTTAAAGTGAACATAACGATGACACATCATAATCGTCTGAGCTTTTCTGTCACATCAAGCAGCTGGCCCACAGGTTACAGTTCAGTCAAAAACTAATGTAACCACACAAAGAAAAGCTGCTAGCATAACATTGTGAAATACCACCAATACAGACATCTGATCTTCCAACAGCACTATTCTTACTTTAGATATGAATACATGTGCAACTCTTCCAAATAAGTTCCCGTGGTTTTGTTTACAAATCATTAAATTAATAATGCCTTTCTGTAAAGATAGAAAAGTTTCCTCACGTCTTCAGTTGCTGCATTACGTTTGCCCTCTGGAGGTTAATATGTCCAAGCAACAGTTGTCTGGTTTTGTTAATGTTGTTTAATGTGGATGACAAGCATCTCTCTCTCTAGATTAAGACAACACTGTAGCATACTCCTCCTTGATCTGCCAGAGGTTTCTTGATGCTGTGATCACAGCACTTTTTAAAACTTCAAGACTTTAACTTTTGTTTGATCCTTCTTCTATATTCTGTCTAATCGTAAACTGAAGCTTCCTATTAGCACAAAGCTGGAAGTTCAAATTGCACGTATCTGAGTTATACTGACAACTACTTTTAACTTCTCTTTTTCTTGTCAATATTTAAATAGTAGAATTTTATTTAGGAAGATTAAGAATTGCATTTTGCTTAACACTTTAAATATGTAACCATCTTGTGAAATATAATTGCATCAGATGAATGAAATCTAGCTGATTATGCTTTTTTGCACTTATTAGCTTTTTTTAATGTTTTCTCAATCAGTCCAAGTTGTAGCTAATAATAGTTTCATTATTCTAGATATTTAAGCATCAAAATTCAAAGCTTTGCAGAAGTATAAATGTAAAGTCCTCTGTAAAGATTGACAATGTAAGGATGGGGGTGGAGACTGTAGAGGTGGAGTAAGCAAATACAATAAACTGACTTGTATATCGCCCAAGAGGTGAATTCGAGGTGGATGATCTACATCCTCTTCTCGAGCGCTTCCCTCTTAGGAAACAACACAAGGAAAACATGCTGCTGTTAAAAATATATGAACGCAACTTGGTGTTAAATTTAGCCGTAGTTTTCTTCCCCAGCTGTTTTGTGTGTTGCATGAGGCTATGTCTTAAATTACTTAAGAGCCGCAAGGAAATTTCCCCCAATGACACATTAGGTCTAGCAGAGCCTCAGTTTAATAAAGTTCTTTTCTTGATGTGACCACATGGAAATGAAGGCTATGGGAGATGCAATGGTTTTTGGGGGTTTTTCTGTGTCACGGCAGCCATCAAACTCGTAACGCTCTATTGACTGCGATAGACACATTCACAGCCTCCACTGCAAATAAAGCAGCTTGTTCAAGGGCTCTACTCGCTCACTCACACCTGCTGCTTTGTTCTCTGGCTTTGTCATTTCACGTTATTGAGGCATGATAGTGATCATACCGCTTTGCTGATCTAACAGTGCGAGCTGAATGCTCTGTTTTCCTTTCTTTTCTGTCATTTATATGTGATTCTTGCAGCTGTGGCTTTTAGACAAGTCAAGATTGATAGTGAGTGCAACTATATGGCAGAGCTTTAGCTGAGGTTCAAAGTCACTGCAGTGGAGTGAACAGGCAATAATTCTCACTGAAAGCACATTGTTTTGGGTACACACATACACAGGTATTTATTTTTTTCTCTCAGGGTTATTTTATCTCTAAGCAGGTACAGGTTTGGCAGGGCTATGCTGGGAATAAGCTGAGGTCAGCAGATTTAATAAACCCTACTGTTTGGTATCTAGGAAGGAGATCTGCCTCATCCGGTTTTTGTTTTACAAGCATAAACAAAATTAACCCATGGAGTGGTAACTGAACTCTAAATGTCTGAAAATGGAAAAATATCAAGTTTGAAATGAGATTCTTGAATTTAAATGTCCTCCATGCTTGTTTGAGTAGCTTGAAACGGTCAACAACTCCCATCTCAACACTAGTTAAATTTATGCGATTAAATGGTGAAATTTCCTTTAAATTACACATTTAAATGCTTTTTAATGGTAGACATGTTTATCAAGCTGATGTCAATTGGCAATCTAAAAGAGAAATGTATTTAGAGAAGATCTGTTTTCATTTTTCATATATAATTTTTATATATGAAAGGCTGCAGTGAGGCCCAGTGTAATGTAAACATGGACTGATCATCCAAAGCTACTTTTGATTCCAAGAATTCAAATTTGGAGCTCGAAATGAGTGTCATAGGTCCCTTTTATTTCCTTTTAGCAGATCATCCAGAAAAATGCTTATTTGGATATCAAAGCAGAAAAACATTTTGGCTTTAGACACTTAGGTGTTATATAGGGTTTTATGCCCGTGATTCATGGGGAGGGTACTACCATTACACAAATAAAGTTGCTGCTTTATACAGTTACTGCTTCTATCTGATATGTTATTGCAGTCTTAACATTTTTGTCAAGATTCAAATAACTACCTTGGGGTGCATTATCTCTGCCTTTCAAGTGTGCAATATCGAGCACAGCTCAGCCCAGACAAATTATTGCTTACTATCTATGCCACACCTTTTGTTCATGCACAACATTTAACGTTTAATTTTTAGATTAATAAACTCTTTTAATGACTGAACAGTGGCTCAGTGTTTAGCACAGTAATCTCCCAAGTAGGGATGGGTATCGTTTAGGTTTTATCGGATACCGGTGCCAAATCGGTACTTTTGAAACGGTGCCGGTGCTCAAACCGGTGCTTAAAGAATGGAGAACACAAAATTGGTCCAAAAACCTCTCATGTTCAGCTGTTTTTTGTAAAAAGATAACAATGTTAGCCTTTTCTGCAGCTATGGGGCATATATGGTATCACTCTTGGCTGGAAGCAGTGCTTAAACAATGGAAAAAACACAAACTTTGTCCAAAAACCTCTCATGTTTAACTGTTTTCCACTTTTTCTTTGGTCATTTTAGCCTTTTTGGCCAGGGTGAAGGGAGTATCTGCCATCAAACAAGAAGACAGCTGCATGTAGCTATGATGATGTTTGCTAGTTCACCTTACATGCATTAATGTAATAACGTGGTTAGCCTACTCAACGTAAATTACACACGAACAACATTTAGCTACTCACGCAGAAAAGAACGGCTGCTGCTGCCATCATCATCCGTCATCATTTCTGCTACACTGGCAGGGCTAGGGGCCAGGACTCTCCTCTTCGTGTTTTTGGGGGATGTTGCATAACAGGCAACCCACCCGCAGTAGATGCGCTCGTGTGAGGTCTCACTTCTGGGCTTTTAAAAAAAACGCTATGCATCGCCAGGTGTTTCATCGGATTTGAGGTGTTACCTCCTTTGACAGTATCACAGTATCAGCTTAAAGCACTTGTTGCAGGCTGCTGAGTTTGCATATTTTGCTGTGAAGTACAGCCAGACTTTTGACCGCTTCGGCTTGGACATTTTTAATCTGTAGCTCTGCTCTAAAAGAACGTACGTACCTGGGCCCGCCTACTATTCTCGGAAACGTAAAATGATTGGCTAGAAGTGTATCACAGCTCAGGAAAAAAAAGCACCGAAATAAAGCACCGAAATGTGCACTGCTTTTCGGTCTGGTTACTACCGTTTATGTCAGAACCGGTGCCATCATGGCACCGGACACCGGTACCCATCCCTACTCCCAAGTTTCCATGAAAGCTCCAGTTTCTCTAAACATGGGGAAGAAAATTACTTGCTAGGTTAATGTTCATACTTCCTGTACTGCACCAGGAAACTACTGCAAAAAGTGTTACTTACGATTTTATTTGTTGAGGCCTTATTGGATTTGAACAGATTTAACACGGTCCTGAAAGATTTGAAAAGGGAAAACAAACAACATAAGAAGAGTAAACTCTCTAAAGAAACATTCAGAATAAGGACTGTAATGCTGGCAGGCTTTGGTTTTAATAAGTGGATCCTAGTCTCATAACACTGTGATTAGGACTTGTTCTCGCCCTCCCCAATTGCCTCTCCACCTCTAAACTCTTTTATTGTGTTCTGTAATTTGTTTCATTTAGCTCCTTATGAGTTACACCTCTAGATAATGTTGGTTCCTCTGTGTTTTCTATAATCTAGGTACCATGGTCGACTGGCACAGAGTGTGTAGCCAAGTATAACTTTCAGACTGCCAATGAACAGGACTTACCCTTCTGTAAAGGAGACGTACTGACCATCATCGGAGTCACCAGGGTAAGAAAACAAGTGCCTTGAATATGGTTGTTCTAACTAAACCCACAGAGCTGCCATCCTAGCAATTATTATTCAGTGAATAAGTTACTGTTTAAGCTGTTTCTGTTTCTTCATGGGTTTTCACAGTTAATAGGGTTGTTTTTTTTTTTTTTTTGGATTGTTCACCAATGATTGGACTTGTAAAATGTTCTCTGTATGTTAAAAACAATATACAGATGTATGCAGAGATGTAAAAGGACATGGATTTGTCTTCATTCTTGAAATGTCAGCAACAGTACCTATAACAGGATTTGTGCAGTATTTCATGAGACAATCCTAGTTTTTTGTACTTTAAGTCAGAAGACAAGACAACCAAAAGTTTTGTCCCTAACAAAGTAGTTAGTTTATTCATTTGTATGACAAATGACAAGACAAATAAAGAGCTACATTTAAAAAAAAAAAAGTGTATCAGCTTTTAAAAAGGTGCAATGAACTTAATCCTATCAAACAGCTTTATTGCTTCAGTTGGTGAGTTTCCTTTTAGCTAGAGGCACTCGCTGGTTTCTGTTGATGCAACAGCTTGTGCCCACAAATATCTGATGGGGCTGAAGTGGATTTTGGCTTTTATTCTCTACTGTGTCTTTCTGTGTTGTGTTATCTCTAAGGTACAGAAGTGTTCCTTACCCACAAAATGACTTGGTATAAAAATGGTACCCCGCCTTAGTTATGGTATTTCAGCTGTGTTGTGGTGTGTTCGACTGTTTCAGGATCCAAACTGGTACAGAGCAAGGAACCAGGTGGGCAGAGAGGGCACCATCCCAGCTAACTATGTCCAGAAAAGGGAAGGCGTCAAGTCAGGAGGGAAACTCAGTCTTATGCCGTGAGTACTAGAATGGATAATCCCAGTTAAACTGTCATGTCTGTGTGTTTGTGGTGTTTTGCATTTATTTTTAAGACCATACAAACATTTTTTTAATGCAATGTAAGAGGATAAAATACTTTTTTTTTTTTTTTTTTTTTTTTTTGTAGGATTGCAGAACTGTTTCATTCTGAAATAACATTTTAGGAAACTACCAAAGTTCTCCAGGATTGCGACAGAATACAGTTATAATCAAAATACTAATGGTCTGTGTCTTGTATCTCAGACATCTTTATGTATGAACAAGTTGTTATAGCCCGATTCACTTTTGTCTCCTGCTGTGAGAGGGAGAAATTAGTCTTGACTTCAAAAGATGAAAATTCCCTGTCTTCTGTTGTCTGTGTCAGACACCCATAGAGGCTACAGCCAGCTGTGCACTAGATTTGAGTGACATTTCGGGCTCTTTGAAAATGCAGCTATTCAAAACGAGGAAAACATAACGAGAGGCATATTCAAATGAAAGGAGACAGGAAAGCCGAGCTGCTGCAACCGAGCTATGAGCTATAAGATGTTGAAAGCTGTGAGAGCTGCCAGACCATTTGTGTTTACTCTTGAGATGGTAATAAACAAGTCTTAAAACTTTGCAAAGCAGAAGAAAGTTCTTAATTTCAGTAGGAAGTACATGAATTGCAAGAAGAGAATGGTAAGTTGGACCTCAAAGTTGTGGTTTTTTGTAATGGGCATAGTTAAGTTAATTAAGTCAAAGATAAAGTACAGATTGTATTTCAGTTTCTCAGTGTTTCCAGTATTGGAAGTATCTAATTTTCTTTGACAGTAAGGAGTTATATACATAAGCTGCTCATTTATTTCCTTGTACCTTTCAAACCTCGTGCAGCAACAATGAACTCTTCTCGTGCTCCTAGAAGGAAATCATTAACACAATAAAGGTGTCAGCTGCGGATAGAAAGTGAAATGCAGTCTTGTCAGCATTGCATGTGTAGCTCAAACTATTCTTAGTGATATGTTCTTAAAATGTTGGCAGGAAACATTTATATAGACTTTTGACCCTCTTTGTCTCCCTTCATCAACTGCTGCTGAAAGCGTTGACCTCTCTATTTGCCACCTCATACCGTCTGTTCACACCATTTTAAATTCGGTTACTGTGTCATTCAGCTCAGGCATGTTTTGTGTGTGATATTAGGAGGCCCGGTGGTGCAGTAACTTAAAATGAGCCTTGTGCAGCTACAAGGGATTTGTGTGCACACAACAACACTGATTATTAAAGGCTAACGTGGGGAACAGCTGTAATTAATCTGTAGCTCAGAATGAATTTAATGAAACTTGTTTTCAGCCATAACCAAATGTCCTTCTCAGAGTTGCTTTTCTAAAAGAAAGGAGGAAAGAAGAAGAGGGTGCTATGAAACTAACTCACTGCTCTTTGACTCCCAAATATTCAGCATGCTTTCACATCCTGACCTTCTGCTCTAATTGCTGCCTTTGAGATCACTGCATAGTTCAGTGTTTTAACTCAAGTCATCAGAAGTCGTTTCTCTGTATCCTGCAGGGACTTTTGGATTTTTTTATGAATCATCAGCAAATGTCTCGGAGAGGACCTCTCCCTCTCTTCTGGGTTACGTAAGGGTTCATCTGTGGTTTTCTGCTTTAACGTTCACCCGTATCGGTTGATACTCGGCTGTAGATACAGCGCTTGCCTCCTTTACTTGACTCTGCTCCATCTACTGCCCTCATGTGGCAGATATCTGACCCATGTAACCAAACCACCCTAAAGAAAGCTGGCGTATTCATCTGCGCTGTCCTACTCATTCCTTCCAAGTTGTGCTGAACATGTTGTTCACTTTTATTTCAATATGATGTCATTTCTGAAAACTGCGGTTAATTTCTGGAGACAAAGCAGCAAGTGTGTGTCTACCACTGGGCTTTGTGTTACTGGGGCCATCCACTCTTGGCGCCTGCTCTCGGATTATTGGGAGTTAAAGAGCTTCTCTCCATCGGAGAAGCTCCCTATTCTGATCTAATCAACTCGAGCCATGTTAAGCAGCTTTACCACAAGGGCCTCTGCTGTCTGAGGAGACCAAGTGGAGTGATTGAAGAGGAGGAGGGCGTGAAAGAGGCAGCCACAGGAAAGTGGGCTAAATCATTCATAGTTGTTAATTACCACCCATTGACCAGCCAGTGCCGATAAGGAGACTTTGTCCTTTGCAATTCTTGGTGGCTAATGTGACCTTTCATACAAATAGTGGCAGAAATCAGCAGGGTACATGGGATACCCCCCTGTGTTTATGCTTAATACCACAGATCAATAGCCATGAATGGAAGGAAATTCAGAATACTGAAATAGGGTGTTAGCTTTTGTTGTAGGAAACTGAAATGTATCTAACAAAGATTAAAAAACATTTACCATTTAAGCTCGACGGAGGATGCATTATCATTGAAAAGCAACAGCAGTGTGAAAAAATTCTGTTTTTGTAACAGATGATTGTAAAGATGGTGGTTGAGTAGATCAAAGTGTGTGATCTTGCTGTCTAATCCGTCCTTCAGTAGCATATAGATGCCTCCTATCAAGCCATATGGCGAGGTTGATGCTCGTTGTGTAACAGTTAGCTTCTAAATCAGGAAGCAAGCGTTTCTTTGTTGCCACAACCAACAGAATTGTGATCGGCTTTTTAACTTAACAGGAGGTGGAGTTGGTTTTTGATCTCCCTCCTTTTCGCTACAGCGGGTGGTGAAAGTTCAATCCGTCTCTTGGTCTCTCTGACCGCAGTCGGGTATGGGTGACTTGGTTTTATCCTGCTCCCCGCCTTGTCTGAGCAGCTTTTGCATTTTCCTGTTATTGCAGTGCCTGTATGTCAGTTTCCGACTCTGCCCCAGGCTTTGTGTATGTGTGTGTGCGCATGCATGCGTGCGTGCGTTTTAGCACCATGTTTCCTGTTGTTTGGGTTCAGGTACTTTTTCACTGACTCCCCAAGATCAGACAGCCTCGCCCCTTCACCATTCAAGCTGAACAGGGTGGAAGTGCTGCTGTCGGCTTCCCATTACTGCCCCCCTCTTGTTTTTCACTTCTCATTTCAGAGGAATGCTGTGGGCCATGATACATGGAATTTGGTACCTCTGTATGGTTGAAATTTAGTTGTTTTCTTCTCTCTCTCTTTTTGGAGATATATTCTTAAAAAACGGCACAAGTTGAGTTTCTGTACATAGATCAAACAACGTCATTGTTACATAAACACTCTGTGTGCGGCCATAAAACACTTCCAGTCAATCCTGTGTGTCCTTTTTGTCTGACATACTCTCTCTCCCTCTTCCCTCTTTGTCTCCTCACGTCCTTCATTCCCACCCCTCTCTTCACTCTCTCCAGCTGGTTTCATGGGAAGATAACTCGGGAGCAGGCCGAGCGGCTCCTCTACCCTCCAGAGACGGGTTTATTCCTGGTGAGGGAAAGCACCAACTATCCTGGAGATTACACCCTGTGTGTCAGCTGTGATGGCAAGGTGGAGCACTACCGCATCATCTACCACAACGGCAAACTCACCATCGACGAGGAAGAGTATTTTGAGAACCTCATGCAGCTGGTGGAGGTGAGGAAGGATGGAGAGCATATAGCTGTTATTTGTAGTCTAATTTTGTTGACAGAACACCTTTAATAGTACTACTGGCATTCAGTTTGGCAGTAAAAAAACGATGAATGCCTTCTCATAATCATCATCATCATTTCCAGCTGGTTTTTGTTTTTAAGAGCCGAAAGACTTGAGGCATTTAACTGAACGTCAAAGAGAGCGATTTGTAAGAAAATGAAACTTTAAATGTCACCTTGTTTTAATGTTCCAGTGCATACTTCCTCTATCCTGAAGGTCACAGAGAGTTAGGCTACATTTTATTTAGGTAGCTCAAATTAAGTAGTATCGATCCTTAAAATAACTGTTACAGTAAAAAAGTTGGTGATTTTACAAAGTTTATTCCATCTTAGGGTTTCTTCAGAAAGGGTGGCGCCATAGTTTAGCAACTAACACATGTGCCTGACACATGAAAGATCCCAGTTTGAGACCAGGAGAGGAACTAAATCTCCTCCTGTGGGAGGGTTGCGTTAGGAAGGTCATCTGGTGGAAAAAATCTGCCAAATCAAACATGTGCTACATCTGCTGTGGTGACCCCTTGTGAATAAGGGAGCAGCCGAAACAAGCAGAGTTTCTTCAGTAAAACTGAAGAGCAGCAGGAAAACAAACCTACTTGTTTTGTTTTGGTTTTTTTTGTTTTCCCCTTAAAAGGTTGTTATATAATTCCTATGAGAATTTATATTTCTGTTTGTTTCAGGCCAACTGTTTATCCTCTCAGATATGCTTCGTCTGTCTATCAAAGGTGTTTTAGATCTTAACACAGTTAACACTGTACGAGAGACTTGTTTCTAGTCTATTACAGAGCTAAAAGCCTCTTATATCACGTATTTTCTACAGTTAAATATTGTATCTCATTGTCCATTAGGTCACACTAGGGCTGCTCGATTATGGCAAAAATGATAATCACAATTATTTTCACTGAAATTGAGATCTCGATTATTTGACGATATTTATTTAACCCTTTAAGACCTACTATAGAACCAAGTCCGCCAGAGCTTATATATATATATATATATTTTTTTTTATACATGCTGTAGTGCCATTTCTGGGAGCATTTCAAGTTACTATACATCAATACAACTGTTATAGCCCATAATTTAATAATATGTATGCATTAAGTCCATAGTAACTACATTAATTGCATAAAAGTGCAATAAACTACAAAAAAAATAAATTGAAAATCGTTTTTGTTACATATATTTCTACTTGGAGAAATTTAAGAGGCTTATCCCTCAAAACTTTAAATACAAAAAAGTTGCAAAAAATAGTTTACAACAACAGGAAATTTATTTTGAGTGTCTTCATAGTTTTATTTTTGAGATACACCAATTTTTATATACTGCAGGAAAAACGAAAAACAATCCTATGATGCAAATTTGCAAAGAAAACAGCAGGTGCATCAAAATAAACTATTTCCAGCTGTGTAATTCGAGTTCTAAGCATCACAGAAACTATTCAGAAAAGTCAAACATGACTTATAAAAACACCAGTATAGGCTTTTAAGGCCTACAAGTAAAAAACTACATTTTCCGCGAAAATGACGTCACTTCCGGTTTAGGGCAGGAAATGGCGGACATGCGACAGTTCGTGCTGACGTCTGTTTCACTGTGGGAAGTGGCAACGCGTGTTTCTGTAATATTATGTTTTTGTTCCTGCAAGCGCTTTTTATGCAATTTTTGCAAAGTTTTATGTGGAAGGAAACCGTGACCGAGGACAAGCTGATGGCATAAGATGTAAGTACAACTCCTCCGGTTTCATATACAAAACAAATTATTGCGCTAGCTTACGCGGTTCAGGTACAGGGATTTAAAAATAGATAGACAAAACTGAACGTGCGGCTCTTTAAAGGGTTAACAATAAGAATGTATTGAATAATGACTTTAAAAAATAATATAAAATAGTGTGCAACACCACTGAAGTCTTTTTTTTTTTTTACCTCTCTTTTCAACCAACAGCAGTCACTCTCCTCTCCAAATAACTTCTGCTTAGCTTTCCGAGCTTCCCTCGGGTCCTCTTAATCAGCGGTCTCCAACCTTTTTTGCGCCACGGACCGGTTTATGCCCGACAATATTTTCACGGACCGGCCTTTAAGGTGTCGCGGATAAATGCAACAAAATAAAACTAGTACCGGTACCGAAAAAAAGAAGAGTTATTCATAACACACGTGAAAAGACCAAGGAAAACCGAGTTAACGATCAAAACAATAACAAAATAACGCTGAAAACCGATAAAAACCCTGAAACCATACATTTCACACCTGAGCCTCAACTCTCACGGCCCGGTACCAAACGACTCACGGACCAAGGCCCAGGGGTTGGGGACCGCTGCTCTTAATTGTTGTGACGCATGTTCGAAATGCAGAGAGGTGCGCTGGATTTGCCACACGGAGCAGCGTGAGAGTAAAGCACGAGGGAGGGGCTAATAATCGGCTCAGTCATTTTTAATGATCGTTGAAAGCCCAGATCGTAATCGTGATTAAAATTCGATTAATTGAGCAGCCCTAGGTCACCCAATGATCCCATCACATTCCCCTAGCATTTGTGGCAGTCAGTCAGTTGCATTAAAAGCTGATTATCTTACATTACACCTGCAGTCTTTGGTTATTGATTATTTTTTATTTGTTTGGTAAAAAGGAAAATGTAAACCTGTTTGAATCAACAAAAAAGTTGTTTTGTTTTTTTATTAGGAGTAAACAATTGGAATCCATCTTCTAAACTGCATGGCACGACAGCTAATAGAAATAAGTTGTGGTAGTTATATGGTGATAAATGATGCAGCAGTTTGATTACATAACTCTGTAGGGGACACACATGCTGAATATCTCTGTGGACTTCTCCCAAAACTCTGACTCAAGTACGTATCCTTCAAAAAGCTGTCTGATCCTCTCACTCCCTGACTGCTCTCTGTAAGCTGGTTCAGAGGAAGGACGGAGTGTGGAAAGGGGAAGACGGGGAGACATGATGATAGAAACGGAGAGGGAGCGAGATAAAGGCCTTTCATCCTCTTAGATAAAGAGAAGAGCTGGATTGGCGGCTATCACACTTTTAATTGGGCCTCATCTTTTTTGCCTTGTGGGGCGTTGGAAGTGGACAGGCAGGAATGTGCCAGCTGGCAACGAGACCATCTACATCCCCAGCGCATTCTTGTTATCAGCCACCCACAATCTCTCTCTCTCACACACACTCTCCAACACACACTCACCCTCCGGGCTCAGTTCAGCCTCTACTTCCTTTCTCCACCTCCCTCCCTCCTCCTTTCTTTCTGTCTTTGTGTTCCCTGGTGGATACCTGGCATATTGCTTTCTGTCCTCCTCCTCCTCTCATCTCCGTATCTTCCTTTCGCCCTCCACTGTCTCCGTCTCCCTGCTTTACCCTGCTATGTTTCTTTCTTTCGGTATCTCTTTACATCTTTATTCTGTAGCCTGTCTGCATTCCCTTGTCTCTTCTTTCTCTATAATTGCGCATGATAGAATTCCTTACATTCTTGTGTGTTTTTCCGGCTCGCTCGGTGTTCCTCTGCTCTGTTATTCTTCATATAGACCTACACATCAAATGCTGGCAGACCTCTGTCTTCAGTCAGCGCATCCTCTGATGCACATGGTTTTTAAAAATAACAAAACAAAACAAAAACAAAAGCAAAGCTCGCTCCATATGGTATTTTTAGGGGTGTAATTGCACAGTCAAAGTATTGTCTGTTAGGGTGCTCACTGGCTGTTTCAACTCTGTGATCACACCTTTCTCTGCTAATTACACATGGGAAGATTGTGATTTAGCCACTTGTGCTCTAAAAACACATTGTCATGCATTCTAAGATTGCATTTCAGTGATTATTTGTTACATAAGCAATGCTAATTAAGGTCCGTTCAGGGCTGTCTTTTTCAAGATCATATAGGCAACGCTTCAGAAATGATAAATAATGACCTGATAAATGCTATACATAATCTAAATGCATCATTTGTGTATAACTGTGGCTATTTTACATGTGCAGTTAATTTGTCTTCAGCCTTCCTTCACCATGCTGCCCCCTGGTGGTTATAATCATATCTTACAGTCTATAGTCATCACATCAGTCCACAGTTGTGTAACAGTGGTCACAAAGAGGTTTCATGATTTATGTAACTTCTGCTATCACTTAAGGAGGCACTGATTTCTTTTCACATGATTTTTTTTTTTTGCCTTTGCAATTCAACGCAGATGGTCTTTATTTCTTTACTTGCCGTGACAAACAGGGTCCTTGCCTTTGTAATACTATCCTAAATTGATAAGCAGATATGGACTGGGATTAGATTATTTTGTTGTCTTTATAAGGATGAACTGTAAAGTGTAATATGGTCCCACAAATGTGTCTGCATACACGTTTCCATTTGGACAGACAGCAGAGAGGCGTTTTCACCCATGTCAGGTCTGCTGCCATGCAGTCTTCCAAAACCTATCTGCACATCGCTGGAAGCAGATGATGTATGCGTCTGCTGAAAGGCGATTGGTTGACAAGTGGGCCAGAATAGGGAAGGGAGTGACAGAAGAGTTCATCTTGAATGAGAGGATTGTGGAAAAAAATCTTAAAAGATCAGAAATACAGTATAAAAAGTAGAGACAGCAGCTGCAGTGGACACTTGTCACTGTCATTGTCACTTCAGCTGTTTATATGTTATAACCTCACTCTTCTCCGTGGCTGGCAGACAGACCAACAACAGTACATGCCAGAGTGGCCCAAAGACCGGTTGTACCACATACTTTGCACGCTGCCTCAATCTGACAGCAGAGCTCTCTGTAGGTAGACGAGTCATCCCTGTATTGTCAGCTTGGTGCAAATGCACCAGCCCTCTCACCCTCCTCCTTGTTCCCACAGTAAATGCTCCCCAGGAACCTCACCTTTACACTAATACTGACAGTGTCCAGCAGAGGTTTAAACATTTCCCAAGTGTGATCTTTTCATCACAGTGTGTCTGACTTTAAAGTGTAGATTTTTATTCCTTTGTGTTTTTTGTTTGTTTGTTTTTTAACTGACTTCTGTTGATAGTTACTTTTCTGTAGTGTATTGATTATTTAAGCATTTTATATAGTAGCCAAAGCTGCAGGGGATGTAATTTTATAAGTGACTTGCCCTCCGTATTGTTGTCCCTTGATCTGTCCACATCTGAAGTAGCTTAAAGAGACTACACCTTATGCTTTTTCTTATTTTGTTTTACAATGGTGGATGCTCATATCATATTAAACATGTTCAAAGTTTCCAGTAACAAACAAGTCTACTAATGGGTCTGCATGATGTCAGTAAGGGCTGATATCCATAATTTGGTCATCTCAGACACGCAACTCAGGCTGTGAGCATAGGAGACCCACCCACAAACTTTACCAAAGGACAGCCAATCAAAAGAAATCTGTCTTAAAGGGAAGGAAGCTAAAATGTTTTACACAGTGGATGAGTCTCTGTGTAACATGAGTAGGAATCATTTCAAATGGAAATGCAGTGAAAGACACATAAAAGACCTTTAGTAAGTTTAGACATAGTGGATCATCTGTCTCTTCAACTACACGAATTTAAAGAAAAAAAATAGAGCTTTTAAAGTAATAAAACTTTATTCTGGTGGATTTTTTTGGTTTGTTTTAGAGCTGGAAAAAGGGCAAATCTGAAAATGTACTCATGTCTTTTGTAACTGGAGCTGATTAGAAACACACACTGCTTTAATAGAGTACTTCTGACTGGAGCTGGAGTTAAATTTTACAGAGCAGCAGAAGCAGCCCTTAAACTTCAGGCGAACACCTTACTGTGTTTTCTCGCTTTGTACTCTGCTGTAAATCCTCCCAACTTTGCTGCTCCTGTTTTATTCCATCTTTCATATGGAAATGAGGCCGGGATTCTGTCGTCCCTCAAGACGAGCCTCCTCGTCTTTAACAAAGATGCATGTTGATAAAAGGTAAACCTGTCATGCTGTACCTGTTTGGTGGATGGAGCCTCCTCTCATAAAATCTGACAACACAGCTTGAATCTTCTTTTCATCGCTACCGTCACATTTTTCTGCAGAGGGTGGCCCCGAACATCAGTCTCTCTTTTGTTTTGCATATCAAAAGCTTGTATATAGACTCAACAGTATGAAGTAATCCAAGAACATCCGTATCGGATCATTCAGCTAGGTACAGTGGCACAGTACAGTATATACTGCTGACCTAAATTCAGGGAAAACCTTTTGAGAGAGGATTTTCTTTGTAACTTTTAACACTTGAAGCATACATACTTTTTTTTTTCTTTATGCATGGAGATTGTATTTAATTCTCAAACTTTCTCTCTCCAGCACTACACCAAAGACGCTGATGGCCTTTGTACCAGGCTGATTAAACCGAAGTTGATGGAGGGAACAGTGGCAGCGCAAGACGAATTCTCTAGGAGTAAGAGCACACAGAGCTCATTACACAGCCCTACAGGGACACTGGCACCAATACACACAGGGACACTTTGTTATGCTTGTCTTTATATGCCATATTAACCTCACAGTAGAGCAGGGCGATATGGCCAAAAATATTTATCACGATATATATTTGAAAATTTGCGATAACGATATAACCGACGATATAATTGATGCGAGACAAAATACAACTCCACAACATTACTAGCGCAAAAAGACAACCTTCCATTTATTTTCACTTAAACAAGAAGCTGGTTTTTATGTACATTAAAGCTTTATAAAAATGTAACAGTGCAAATGCAAATTCCTTGCTGAAAGTTTAACCAAAAGGCATTTCCAGTAGAAATGGGCTGACATATCCTGAGCATAACCATGTATAATATCCACTGAAGTTAAAAAGAGGTGCTTTGCAACATTAAACTGCAGTGTGCAGTACGTATTTTTTGGACCATAAGGTGCACGGGATTATAAGGCACATTAAGCGAAACAAAGCAGTCAGATAAATCAAACTTTATTAAACTCATTCTTCTTGCTTCCTCCACTTCTGTACCATTGATTCATTAATGTTGAATTCTCTGGCAGCGGCTCTATTCCCATGTTGTTGCAGTATATTAATGACTAACCTCGTATTGTGGATGGATTATCTCAGTTGTTCTCCTGACTGAAGTTTGGTCCGTTTACAGCATCCTGCCATGCGATTGCATTTGTCTCTAACCATGAAGAACCTTCACGTTAACTTTTATAAGTGGAAAAGTGTTAGTGTTCGTCCTCCAGCTTCACTGTTTATGTTATGCTAACATAGCTGTGTCGCTAGCAATCACGTAGCACATCATTATATACCAGCTAGCCCAACTTCAGTAACCCTACAAACGTCACTGCTGTTTAGTTTCCTGTCTTCATTTATGTTGGAAGTGATAGCAGAGCTGTACGTTTGATTTTTTTCAGAAATCTCTCCGTCAGAACATGCTATATCATGCTTAGGTAACTAGCGAAACTAGCGAGCTAACTTCCGCTAGCTTCCTGCTAACTTCTAACTCCGTTAAATGTAATAACTTTTGTTTTCATGGATGCCTGGAAGTTAAACTTTATAGTTACACCTGGTAAAGCAGCAATGCTGATCGTTTTATTAAAGATGAAAGAATTTAGACAGTTCTTAACTCTAAGTGATGCTGCAGTGTTGTTTGACCTGAAGCATACGGAGTTTAGGACCCAGATTACTCCCAGATTTAAGAGCATCTTAGTCCGACAAATATGACAATAACAACGGCCGCTTGCATGTTCTGCAAAAAAATGTGCTTTGTTGTGTATCTGACGGACAAACACCAAACCAGTTCCACATCACTGAAGTTGCACCATTTTTACAAACCAATTCTGGTTCATCTGTTTCACTCAACAATCGGCCATGTGCGTATGAAAACAAAGGCACTGCGCATGCGCGTTTTACTCCCATTCTATCGCGATATTTCATTTTCCTATCGTTGCCTAACATTATACCGGTATTACCGTGAACGGTATAATATGGCCCAGCCCTACCTCACAGTATCAGATGCATGAACACACACACACAGTGTACAGAGAAATCCTGCGTCTCCTACGAGCTTTAATAGCATTAATCAACTGAGGGTGGTTAATCTTTGTGTGGCTGGGAACGACTGCTGGGCTTCACCGGCTCTCAAGGTCAATCTCCAGCTTTGTCTGTCTTTATTTACCCTCACATACCCATCTGACCCAGCTAATTCTTACACTAGAGAAATGCAAAGATTAATTCTCCTGCTTAAAGGATATACATCATTGTCAAAGTTATTTTAACAAGAAAATAGCTGCTGTAACTGCAAAGTCATGAACAGAGGATTTTTTTCATAACGCCTTTTTGGAATAATATTATTACTTACATTATGATTGCAGAGTGTCATTAACGTCCTCTTTTGGCAGGTGGCTGGGCCTTGAACAGAAAAGAGTTGAAACTCCTCCAGACCATTGGCAAAGGGGAGTTTGGGGGTAAGAACCAAATTTAAACAGGATATTTTCATATTTCATTTTCATTTCTCACATCAGGCCAAGGTCACCTTGGAGAATGTACTAAAACTTTGTCCCCTCTGTGTCCTTGTCAGATGTGATGGTAGGAGACTACAGAGGGACCAAGGTGGCGGTCAAGTGCATCAAAAATGACGCTACAGCACAGGCTTTCATCGCTGAGGCTTCTGTCATGACGTAAGATCCACAGCTATTGCTTTTTGTACTTCACACCACCACAGATGTTTCTGTCTGCAGACATGTTTCTTCATCAAATATTAGGTCATCCTTTGTCATTTTTGTGGGTAGAAGTTGACCATGATTTTTAAAAAATATTTTACTGCATGCTTACCGCATATTTTTTTCCCCCTCTGTTTCTGTGTTTCGACAGGCAACTGAGGCACAACAACCTGGTGCAGTTGCTAGGGGTAATCGTGGAGGAGAGGGGCAGTCTCTACATCGTCACAGAATACATGGCTAAGGTCAGCCCAAGTGCTCTTTTATGACAAGTTCTAAAACTGGAAATGGTACATGCTCGCATTAACCCTCTGCGATTTAAATGCTAGTTCAGTACATTAGGAGAATAAAACACAGTCAAAACCACGCTAATGAAACAGTTGTTAGCCTTGCTTAGCATAAAGACAGGAGACACTGGAAAACACCTGACCTGACCCCATTCAGCGGGTACAAAAAGATTTATATCTTGTTTGTTTCATCTGCAGAGGGGGTTACAGGTTGTGCACTAGAGGAGGCATTTGCTTCTAAGCCAAGAAATGATGACGACTGTGACCTCATGTAAAACAGCAAATGGATTTTTAAAACACTTGTTATTGTACAGATGAAACAAATGTTTCCCCTTATTAAAAAAAAATACTTTGACATGTTTTCTTTTTTCGCACGGGGTCGTCGATTTGGTTTTTACTCAGGCTATTCATGCTAAAAAATGTACCTACACAGTTTTCTGTGAGACTTTCTTGAATGTAAGCATTGTGTTAATAATCCAAACTGCACCACAGGGCAGCCTAGTGGACTACCTGCGCTCTCGAGGGCGGACTGTTCTCGGTGGAGACTGCTTACTCAAGTTCTCACTGTGAGTCTCTTTCAAGCAATTATTTAAAGAATTATTTAAAAGAACATTTTTAAACTGCTCTTTTCGGGATCTGAAACTAAATCACTGCCACTTTAACCCTCTGCGTTCCTACTGAACTTCAGGAGAAAAGTGTCATAGCAGTAACATGAACGTTGTTTGCTGCAACTCATACATCCTTATTTATTTTAATTTAATAATTATCTAGCTAATATTGTTATCTAAAGCAAGTTAAGTCCATTGTGATCAGTACAAAGAATGAGTGTAAGCTTTCAGATGAGCATTATTATATGTTTGTCTCAAATTAATCAGTTGAAGTTTCATTTTTCTGTTCCAGCCTTGTAAGTTTTGAAATAACTTACAGTAGTGAAAAAACATTTTGGAGCATTTACATCTGAAACTAAATTGAAAATCATAATGGCTTAGTTTTCCCTCTAGCCAAGCTAATTTTCCTGACAAGGGCAGGTGATAAAAGTAAAATCCTCAACCACCTATTGCCCTATATTAGTTAGCCAGTTCTCACTCATCCTCTTTCCTGGCAGTGACGTGTGTGAAGCTATGGAGTACCTGGAGGCCAATAACTTCGTCCACAGAGACCTGGCGGCTCGCAATGTGCTGGTTTCTGACGATAACATCGCCAAGGTCAGCGACTTCGGCCTCACCAAGGAGGCATCCTCCATACAGGACACTGCCAAGCTGCCCGTCAAATGGACATCCCCAGAAGCACTAAGAGAGAAGGTGATGGGATGAGACAGGGTTGATGTTGCTGACTCGACTCTTAATTGATCTGAATAAGGGCGGTTTATTTAAAATGGATTAAAAAGGGGAGGCTGCAGGATATCAGTTTATTTGAATGAGAGTGCCAGTCCAAGACAGTCTTTTAAATAGTGGTATAATCTTGATCCCGGGTCTAGCAAGTTCATTAATAGTGTGTTTGTCTGCCCTAAAAGTATTTAAAGAGGCCAGTTTAACAAAGAGTGGTGTTTAGTGGCTCATAAACAGTTTTCCTGCTGGAGAGTAGCAAGCCCAAAGGTTTTCTCAACATCTTAATCGAATCATCTGTCAAGCTGCCCAGAATTTCTGCCCAGATAAAGTAACTCTGGGCACCCAGAGCCTGACAGCAAAGAGTGTATGACTGTTGAACAAGCTGCAAATATGGGGGGGAAAAATAATTATTCAGCTCTATTTCCAACAAAGTTAGGACAATGTGTAAACAAATTCACTGAAATGTTAATGAATTAAGGCCTGAGTTTAACTGAAAATGTTGAGAATGAGAAATGTTTCTGAATTTGATGCCAACATCTTAATGTTGGTTTAAAAAAACACAGACGGTGTGTGTGTGTGTGTGTGTGTGTGTGTGTGTGTGTGTGTATATGCGAGGGTCAAGGCAGCAGACCAAAATATAATGGCTGTGGCAGCAGTGCAGTGGAAATGGACAGTTATAGAGTGGAAATCTTTATATTTAAAATGAAAATGAGGGACTGTCTATAAAAATGTCAGCAATTCCTTAAGTTTAAGCAGTCCTTTTGTTAATGCCCTTGAATTAAAGTTGAAAGTGTGCACTTCAGTCACATCTTGATTGTTTGGTTTAAAATCCACCGTGGGGGTGCATGTACTGTACGACCTGGTTTTGTTGGTCTGGAGGGAGGCGCAAGCCTGATCTGCTTTCTGAATGCCTTTATGTATAATGTATGAATTTCGGCTTCTCTCTTAATCCAACAGAGGTTTTCCACTAAGTCAGACGTTTGGAGTTATGGGATCCTACTGTGGGAGATTTACTCCTTTGGGCGTGTGCCTTATCCTAGAATTGTAAGTACCTTTATGGGATTTTCTGTGGCTCGCTGACGTCTGACATACACCAGCAGATGGCAGGCTTTATTGCCTGAACCATTTATTTATTTTTGTGCAAGATCAGTGTAACTGCTGGTTCTCTGTGTTGGCCTCATTCATGCCATGAAACAACTGAAGCAGGTGATGTGTCACCGGTTGATACGTTCGCATTTTTAGTTATTTTTAGTTATTCTTGTTATGTAGTTACCTTTGCCTGGAATATTGCATCACCTTTGAGTCCATTGCATCAGTTTGACTGATCAAAATGTTGAGCTAATGTCAGCATTTCTTTGTCTGTGTCTCTCAGCCGTTGAAAGAAGTGGTGCCTCGGGTAGAGAAAGGGTACAAGATGGATGCCCCAGACGGCTGCCCCGCCGTGGTGTACGACCTGATGAAGCAGTGCTGGACCTTGGATCCCGTGATGCGGCCCTCCTTCCGCATGCTGAGGGAGAAGCTCCAGCATATCAGAGCCAAGGAGCTCTACCTGTGAAGAGGAGGTGCTTGTGGGGGGTACCGGGGGAAGAGGACGGGGGCGAGATGCAGCCCAGCACAGCTGTAAAGTGGGAGGAGGAGAAGGAGAAGAGGGACCACAGCACTTTCCTCCTACCTGCCAAGCCTCTTGACCTGTGGGACTGCTACGCTGTGCCCCCTCCCCCGACCTCCACCGTCCACCAGCCGTCCTCTGCTTTCACACTAGGACTGTTTTCCTGTTTGTGTTGTATAGCTTTTGCCAGACAATTTCCTCTTCTCGCGATGGGCCGCTTCTCTTTCCTCCTCCTACACCTGCCACTGCTCACTCACTCTCCCTTCTCTTTGTCACTTGGTCCAAATTGCTCTTCTTCTTCTATGTGAAAGTTCCCTTTTGTTTCTTTGTATTTCCTCCCCTCCTCCTCCTCTCCTGAACATGGCATTAACTGGAGGGGAGGCTGGCCTTTTCCTCCACGTTTGTCAGGTGCTCTTTTCTTCTCCAGTCCACCCCACTCGATCATTCCCAGATTCCCATATCACCATGTGGCTTTGCATGCCTTTCAGCCCAACTCTGTCATTCCTTCCTTGCATCCCTCCTTGCTTTCCCTCGGCCTTGTTGTCAGGTGTGGGGCCTTCGCTCTGTGCCAAAGTGCCTCCAGTCTACAGAGCTCCAGACTTCCCTCCAACACTTCTTTTGATTGGACTGTTATGGTTTCAATTTTTATTTTTTAAACAAAATCTTTTTTTATTGCTTTCTTTGTTCCAGAGGTTATGAAACTGTTTGGGGTTTTTTTAAGTGGCATCTCCTTCACCTCCACCATCTTTACATCAGACTTTTTTTTTTTTTTTTTTTTTGGTTTTTGCTTTGTTAATCCAAGCGTCCATGAAGAGCACGAGAATAGGAAGTGAGGAGACTTGGAGGGGGCCAGTGTCATGTTCATCCTTCCTTAAAGACCGCCCAGAGGAGCGGTAGGTGGGTGGTTGGGTGGCAGGGCAATAACAGGAGAAGAAGGGGGAGAGGCAGTTCACAAACATGGTTGATTCATCATACGTGGGCTTGTTTTTATATCAAAATATATTTAAAGGATTAAAAAAAAAGAACAAGGAAAAACTGACTTGGACAGAGTTAAAAAAGGACGCTTTTCAGAAGCCAGGAGCAACTTGCCGTTAGGGATGTTCAGTGTCTCTGTGAATGCTAGGGTCGGGGTGGTGCATGCTGTGTGTGAGAGGCCTTGGGTTCAACTGTCAGTGCTTTCAATGTTCATTGTTTTATTATGCTATCATAATTATGAATAAATCATTCCATCTGAACAGTGTGGAAACACCTGCATAATTATATCTAAGTGTGTGTGTGTGTGTGTGTGTGTGTGTGTGTGTGTGTGTGTGTGTGTGTGTGTGTGTGTGAGAGAGAGAGAGAGAGAGAGAGAGAGCATATTTTAGAAGGAGGAGTGCTGTCTTACTGTACAAGCAGCTCCCCACCTCTATGAATGTGTGGTTTTTGGATTTGACAAGCGCCAAATTTCAGGGTTGAAAATAAAGCAAATGCTAAAATGCCCCCCAAAAAAACTGCAATTCCTCTGTTGGCCACTAGAGGCTGGCTCCAAAGTAAATTCCACCAGTCAAAATTAACATGTTTACATCCCGGTACAATAAAGCCACATGGGCACTGCGCTATTAATGGTTCTAAAAAAAGAAGGGGGGGTTTCCACATCATGATCACAGTCCTTAGTGGAAATATTACTAAATCCTGTTTTCGTTTTCTCGACTTTCGTGGTTTATTCTCCAGGGAGTATGAGCTGTGTGAATCTATATTTAAATTACTTTTGGTTGCTGTTTTGCCATTTTCCTTTTGTCTCTGCCGATAATGAGGAAATCCGTTGATCCCAATTAAAGAGACATTTAAATCCACACTCGGCTTTCTGCATTGTAATGCCCTTCAGTGAGTTGCAAAGTAAATGTGAAGGGTTAAAGATGTCTAACAGGATGAAAAATGCTTATTTTCCCTTGTAAAAGGAATAATATCAAAACACAACAATAGAAAAGAGTTCTTTGATATAACCGTTCAACTCTTTACCTTTTTTGTGATGCAGATCAGAAAGCAAAACGACTGATCTAGAGGAGTGTTTTATACCTGCAGCTATAAATAATCCTCATGTGATCATTCTTTGATAGTACTGCTACAAACAGATGGGGTTTGTCATCAAGGTGTGAAGGAGTGTCAGCTGAGTTGTTCCCAGTGCTGCCTTCACTGTGCCTCCTCTGCTCTTTGGAGAGGGCCCAGTTGTCCCCAGTACAGTGACCTATAGGCTGAAACGGGACCAAGAGTTCAGTGGACTGGCCATCTGTGTGGTGCTTTCACTTTTAGCTCATTTGAATCTCATCCATCCGCCTGCTTCTCAATCTTCCGCTGCAGCAGCAGACAGTTGTTTGGGTCGCATTTTCATGTGAATCCTATGAATTTTAATGGCAGTGACAGGGCGGTAACAATAGGCTGGTTACGTAAGCACGGCAGTTTGTGCTCGTGGCCAAGACTGTACTGCTGTCAGGACTCATCGCGCCAGCTCCAATTTACCATCCTGCCATGGCTGCACAAGACGGGCCTTTTGCAGAAGTCAACCCTGCAAAAAAAAAAAAATCCTAAAGTAGCTCTGCTATTGGTGAAAATTACAGCTCATTAGGGAATTGGGGGAGGATTTCTAGATGTCATCTGACTGCCAGAAGTCACCACCAGGAGGCATCCTACAGTCTGAGATCCCAAGGGAGCTGAAAAGGAGCAGCGCAGAGCTTTCAGCTCAGATTTAATTGCAGTGCTGAAGGAGGCACTCAAGATATCAAACGAGAGATTTTCTCAATCCATGTCAAAGGTCAGAAGCAGCTGCATCCTTTAATGACGTTTGGATTCTTAATGAGACGCCATTTGCTGTCGCAGCTCATCTGCTTCCACCTCATTATACCCTATTTGTTTTTTTTTTCTTTAATATTACAGTAAACTATTGTGCGATTATTAAAGTATATTTTAAAATGTAAAGCCCAGCTTGAAGTGTCACAGTGACAGGAGCTTGTGGTTATAGCAGTGACGGTTAATGCACTGCTCTCACATCTGGAAGCCTCAGTCTTTGGTTCACACTTAAGTAATCCTGACAACCGCACAGCTCCTCGTTCTTAGCAGGCACAAGCACGGGGGTTGATGTGTTAATCAGCTTTCGATAAGTTATGGATCTGTGCTACTGGCAGCAGCCAGGCACAACTCTACTGACAGTGTAATCTGATTACACCAACACAGTTTTTGGGAGGGAAGGATGAGGAAGATGCTCAGGGCTCTGCACATGTTTTTGTGCAGTTGGCATGTGCATTGTGTGGTCCCTCCCCCACACGTCAAGCTGGACCTGACAGACTTACATGCGTGACAGAATGAGGGTGAGGTGGGGGGTGTAACTTCACATACAGGCAGCACATAAACATTAAGCTTGTATCATGTGCTGTTTATGGGTTTCACGATGGAAGGGTTCTTCAAGCCCCCGGTTCGGTTGCATAGCTTGGATTACTCTGCAGTTTTTTAATGAGTACTTTCGCAGGGCCTGTATGCAGATGGGCCACCTCCGCTGTAGTTAACCTTTAATACCCTGAAGCAGCTGGAGGTTGCAAAATTTGCACTTCAGTAGGCTACACCATGACAGAAGTGAGTCATCGGACTTTTCCCCTGCCAAACACATGACATTACTTTAATTTAAAAAAAAACAAGCTAAACTTGGTCTGAACCAGACGTTAATGATGCAGGTGTGTTTTGTTAACTTTGGAGTGAGCCAGGCTAAATTGAAGTAGCTGACTGATGCCTTAGGCTTTGTATTGGCACCCAGACATGACTGCTGTACAATTTTCTCATCTTAACTCTCAGCAAGAAAGTGTCTTAACCTAAATGTTGAACTGTTCCATTAAAGATTGTTGTCAGTGATGCAGCAGACTGTAGGGGGGGGGACATTTGGATGCCCCTTAATTACTGACTCTAGGACTCAAGGGGGTTTATTGTGCAGCTCAAGCACTGTCACCAAGTGTGGGAGTTCTTTATTTTCACACTGTTTTAGTGACAAGGAGCGGGCATTGAGCTGACAGCTGATGAAGGAAATGATATTGACATTATCAGGCCAACATGTGGCTGGCTGTGTCAAATGTGGCCTCAGTGACAGAAATCTTTTCACATGGACACATCCCTTGGTCACATCACGTCTTTTTCTGTCTGGCTTTGTGCCCCTCACCACTTCGCTAAAAAGCCTAAAAACACACTGCTTCCTGCTGCAATTAGCTTCTATTTAGGGACTGACAAGGATGTTAACATTTCAAACACTGATAGCACTTTTCTGTCCTTGTGTGTGATGCTGTATTCTGGACCTTGTTCTGTATCACTGCAGAGTAGGGTCACGGTTGTTTTTAGCAGTCTGAATCACTCCCCTCTTGGCCATATGCAACATATGTTCTTTACTCCACTGCATGCTCTGTTTGCTGTGAGATCAGCAGTCATGTCTGCATTGTAAATGTTGACATTCTTCTTTGCATCTTTCGGTTTGTGTTAAGTGTGGCACTGAAGCTTCATTTAACTCTCAGTCACATCAAGAGCTCATTGAATTATTCGTGTCTGAGTGCAGCAGGCATGACATCAGAAACGGAACTACCGGTACTCATGAGCACAGCCAGCGAAAGCTCATGTACACCATGACAGAAGGGAGCGTGATCTCAGATGTCAGAGAGTGTCATCAGGACATCCTCTGCTGAAAAGGGAGCTCTTTAGCTATGAATTAACCCAGGCATAAAAAGAATTTGGTACAGAACGATGAGCAGACACATCAATTAAGCACTTTAATCTTTAGTTTTATGTTTATTTTCCCATCAATTTGAAATGTATATTAATAGATATCCATGAGTGTTCATTGGCCTCTATGTAAGATGTAATGGTTTTTGGTAAAAGATCCCATTCAAAAACATTTTTGATACTATATGGGTGGAAAAATTCACAGTTCTTGTTCTGTGTTTAAAAACACTCCATCAGTGTGTGTTGCAATGGTAGATACCTTTATAAAAGTACCATAAGTTACAGGTCCAAAGCACAAAGGGGTCCAAATCTTGCATATTTTAATTCACATTACTTATTTTTCTAGCACTATGATGCTCCATAATTTCAGTAGTATTCTTTAAAAAACATCATATTTTCTTTTATGAGGATCATTATCACGGGGCGTACTTTCATGTGAAAAAGAGTTTTAACAGGGCTCTATGCAGACCTGTGAAAAATTAAGCACACCCTTGCTGAATTAAGAGGGTAAAGAAGCAGTCAGGCAGTGCTAATCAAATGCACTTGATTAATTAATCATTAGCAAGTGTGATCACCTTTTTGGCAATTTGCTGGTCTGGCTCATTCCGGTGTGTGCTTAAAGAGTGGCACGGGGATGGACATCCCAGCAAATTCACCATAAGATAAAACTGAGCAAAGCACAAAGAAATATCGGGAGAAGTGCAGGGTTCAGTATGAGCACGGCAGCGGAGGGGTGATGATTTATGCATGATTTCAACCACAGGACCTGGCCACCTTGAGCAGAATTTTGGTCCCAGGCTAATTTTTCTAGTGACAAATCTTGTCCACATAATGACATAAAATCAATATATTCAAACTTAAATATTATGAATATAATAGAAACAGCATTGATGATTACCTTTTAACTGATCAGGCAGCTTTAAGTCCTTTAAACAGTCGGATGCAATAAAAATGTAGTGAAAAGCTGGCTATCAAGGAGGGGCAGCAGATGAGGCACATAAGGCTCATAGTCTCAATCCATACTGGCAGGAATTGACAGTAATCTCTGCCATGTTCCTTATCTTAGCATAGAGTTTTGGGCTGATATGAACATCTTTATTTGGATAGTAATGATAGAGGTCCAATATAAGAGTCTGAATCTTAGTGTGACAGGCTGTTCAGTCGTTGTTATAGTTTTGTCAGTTGAAAACCCCTAAAATGTCAACCTGCTGGTGGTGCTAGAGGAAAAGTCAGGATTTTAACCAGGATTAATTCCACTTCCCCGGAACTGTCCATCCAGTGGTTGCTGAGATATTTCAGTTTGGACCAAAGTGCATCTAAGACTGACAGCGACATTCACAGAGCCACGCTTCTTCTATCATAGTGATGCAAAAGACATGAGGTACAAGTGCCGTCCAGATCACATTTTCACAGTAGACTCTGATATCATATTTATAAAGTCATCGGTTCCAAAGCATCCAGACTCTGATCTTTATTTTTTTCAGTTTATAATGCAGCCTGGATGAAGGGGGTTTGAGTCCTGGTGCTGTCCTGCTGCTAATCATAGCTCAGGCTGTGGGCCACATGATGTTCTGGGGAGCTTGGTGTATTGGGACAGATGACGCGCAGGATCTGGGTCCAACAGCGGACCTGGTGGGTGAGAGCGAAGCAGTTTTGTAATGACGGTCCAACGTGAACCACTGTGTGTCCTCTTGTGTCTCATCGTCATTGTATCTCACTGTGGGACTCGGTGATGGCTCACAGGCGGAGCGAGACTGTGGAAGGAGGATAACAACCACAATCAGAGGAGAGCTTTGCCTGCTGAGCTACATGAAAAACAGTCCCTCCTGCATGTAACGTAACACCGGCCTGCTTTCTGAGCCTCCTCTTTAAATAACCCAATGGTTGCCCTGCAGTGTTGGCTGACATGTTCATTTGACTTTGTGAAATATCAAGGTTCCCTGAGTCGCAGAGAACATGTTTTCTGCATCGCTTGTCAGCATGAATTTACATTTTGCTCTTGACATTTCACCTCCTCGTGCCCTGGGCCTGCGGCCTGCTGGTTACCAGCCATGGGGGGGAATGTGCCAACACACATCCCAACAAGAAGAGGGTGAAGGGCCTTCTGGCCCTTGTGAGGAGTCATCATATAATCTGTGGTAACGTTCCTACCTGTATTATTCTCTCTTCTGCTGTAAATCTGCAGCGAATAAATGAGGAAAAGCATTAAATCTGGACAAAGATGAAAACACTATGCTACAATCAAAACTGATAGGTGGAGAAAAGGTTACATTTAACAATTTTAATGCTCTTTTTAAAGCTGCTCCAATCAGTGTTTTCATACTAACAATCCATCAAATGAATGTAAGATATTTTACTCACCAAAACAATATGAAATTATCACTCAGCTTTGCAGTGGTCTCTCAGCCCCTGGAGCTTTTTAATCAATTTAAAGTCTCTGCATCTTTTCAAAGCATTTAAATTCATTGTAAAGTTTTGTCTTTTGTGTTTCACTGGCATTTTCTTTGCAAAAGTCAACCAACTAGTCAAGACTGCTAAACATGTAGATATAGTGAATTTCAAGCAGACTACACTGAGCTGTAAATACAGAACTGTTAAGTCCTTAAAGTGAGTGAGTGAATTGAACTTTTTTTTATACTCGGCCTTGGTTTATCTGCCTGTTCTGGATTATTGGAACTTTTCACCTGCGTATTTGTTCAATTTTATTTTAATTAGATTTTTCTAATGCATACGTTTAAATAATTAACTTAGTTTTATTGGGATCATTACTTTAAATATGCTGTGTCAGGGCTTTGATTGTTGTGGATGTGTGATCTCCAAGTTTAGCTAGCAACAGGTCGCCATGCCAAAGAGTCGTGTAGCGATTAATCACTTCCAGAAATTAAAAAAAATAAAAAATACAAAAAGTACAAAAGAACAAACAAGTATTTCCGTGTCTGTGAAGTTCTTTGAGCACAGGTTAAAAAATTAAAATGAAAAAAAGGCATTTTACAGTCTTAAAGAAAATACTAATTTTGTTTCTTTTCAATCAGCTCAAGCTAAAATTAAGTAATGCTGACTTACCTTGACAGTTCACGTAACTCATCCTGTATGCGTTCCTAATTAAATTAAGGTGCGACCCTCAAAAAAGAAAGTTATTAAACTCATCATCTCTAATTTTACTAAAAAATTTTAAGTATCATAACCATTTCATAACCATTTTTGTACGTAAACTAATTATATTTTAAAGTGTAAAGTCCACAGTCGCTCATTTACATAAATTTATCTGGCACCACTTTTGATAATTGATAATACATTTGACTTTAATCAATCAGGGGTGTTCAGAGGGGGAGAGGGGCGGGTCTCACTGTGAAAGCGCATGCTCATTGGCGAATTTAATTTTTCAGACCTGGAAGCAATGTCCGTGTAGTAGTCCTGCTCACCATTAATGCGGTAGTACAAGAGCTGCTGGAAACTGGAGTTATGGCTAGTTTGCTTAGTGATTTGCACAAATAAGAAAAGGTCCTATTTGAGATGTAATGTATTGAAATATTAGTGGGACTGCAGAACCAAAACAAATCAAGGCCTCACAATAATCACTATATCGCGTCAACATAAACATACTGCAAAATGTTTCAACTCCTGCAAGAGAAAGAGGAGACATACTAAAATTAGACCTTTTGTCATCCCAGTGTGCCGGCTCAGTCGGTAAACATGAACAAACGGAGTCTAGTTTGCTTGACGTCACCTCACAGGATTTATGGGTTTTGAAGTTCAAATAGTTTCCACGGACGGCTCGTTGCCATTTGGAGACGCTAGTGTGCAAAGTTTGCTGGTTCAGCTTGAAAGACTCTTCTCTCCTGACAGCCTGGCGCCTGGCAGATGATGTGAGGTTTGATGAATCCTCACAGAGTGAGTCAGAGCTATAGTCTGACATTTGCTGTCATTCAGAAGTAGGAGTTTGTTATCACTTTTTATAGACGAGGAGCAGGCTGGGTGGCAGGCTGCCTGAGCAGATGACGTCTTTGTCTACCATTTGCAGTGGGTGTACTTGACAAACAAGGCACAGCACCTTTCTATACAAAAAAAAAACCCTGTAAGGAACACACAGGATCTACGAGGCACTAATAGGTGCACACTAGTTTCCAAACAGGATTTACAAATAGAATTATTGACTTGTAAATATTAAGCCAGCCATAAAAACATAACTATATATAGCCTAATAGCCTATGTTGACATGCCTGGTGTGACAGTTGCAGAGATGTAATGGATAAACTGAAAAGGAGACGTCTGAACATTTCCTGTCTCGAAAATGAATGCTGTGTCTTTCGGGTTTTCCACCCTCACAAATGACCCAGGCTTTGTTTCTGTGACTTTGTGAGCACCCACAGAAGACAAACTATAAACTATTGTGACACATGAGGATCTGCAGCCAACCGCAAGTAATGTTAAGGTTCACAAAATGCCTGGGAGACTGCAAATAAAACCGTCCAGTCAAAGGCTTGTCACAACTGTATGTTCACAGTTATATTACTGGATTTCTTGGGTGGATGTTTGTAATTTAAGGCCTGCCTTTAGGTCAGGGAGGACATCGGCTCAGTCCTGCAGCAATGTGTATGAAATACCCTCCACTGTTTTCTTCCAAAGCTTGAAAAATGTTAGCGTTTAGGGGAAAAAACCTTTGGCAACTAGACTGATTTTCCTTTGTTTGTGATTACAAATGCATGCTTTTCAACATTTTAAGAAGAGGCCAATTGCCATGTGCGCTCTCAGAGCTCCCACCTTGTCTCACCATTTATCCACGAGGGTGACCACACACACCGTCTGAATTTTACTCCTGCAGCCTGGCAAGGAGGGAAGGGGGAGGAGAGACACAGATGAGGACTGAAAGCCTGTGCAGTGCTGTTAGCCAGATCCTCCTAGAAGCACAGGAGCTAATGAATGCAGCCAGAAGTCAGTGTGTGGCTCAGCAGCTGCAGCTCTACAGCACACACTACCTCACAGAAACGGCTCTGAAAATGAAAATAAAAGAGGAAAATGAGGAATGGCTCACCAAGTAAAACAAATGACCAGAGATGTGTGTTGGATACAAGGAGAACATTCTTCCACGTTTATAGGCAGGAAAATGTCTGTAAATAACTCTCTCTCTGTGTTTGTGTGTGTGTTTCCTGCTCTGTGTGTGAGTGACATAACAGCCCCTCTACGGTGGGCAGGAATGACTCCGGGCTGCTCCAAGCACATTCACATTAATTAAATTGATGCATTGTGGCAACTCACATGTGAACAGACATGTATAATCACGTAGCCGCGTCAAAGCAAGCTGCTAGCAAGCTCATATGTTCTCCATGTTTTGGGTTGTTTTTTTTAAAACAAGTAAAAGATGGTATGCAGGAGCCTTTTTCTCAAGAGATCATATGGATAATTTGCCTGCTCTGTTCTCTTGTATACTTTACCTCAAATATAAAGTGCACTCGGGGCAGCGCTTGACCCTCCCACTTTGCCCCGTTGTGTTCTTCATTTAATGGATCACTGCTTCAGTGGTATTGCTGTTGTATTCCTGTGCCGATTTGTGGGTCTCACACTGTAGTTTTCTGCGGCTTTATTTGAGGATGTGTTGTGTGGACACTGTAATAATGTGAGCATTAGAAAGCATCTATTTATTATCATGTTGTTGATCATCATAGCATGCTGCTACCTCTGCCTTTTTCTATCAGAGTGAGTGTGTGTGTGTGTGTGTGTGTGTGTGTGTGTGTGTGTGTGTGTGTGTGTGTGTGTGTGTGTGTGTGTGTGTGTGTGTGTGTGTGTGCGCGCGCGCGCGCATCTACATTATCTGTCTGGTAGATTTTGCATAATTGTATGATTATAGCCACCCTCATCACTTTGTGAACTGCAGTAATTATGATTGCAATTATTGTGCAGCATTTTGGGAATCTTCTATGCACATCCTCATTATTGAGAACCAAAACAAACAATAAATACCCAACATTTTCTCTTCTCTAGGGCTGAAACTGACAGTTTAACAAAATAAAGGACAATTTTCATTATCAATGACTCTGTAGACTGCCTTCTTGATTAGCAGACTGATTGTATAATTTATAAAACATCATAAAATTGTGCAAAATGCCCTCGACAAACACCAAGAATTCCACCATTAAAAAATCAGCCAAATCCCTAAATCCATCCATCCATCTTCATCCGCTTTATCCGGGGCCGGGTCGTGGGGGCAGCAGCAGCCTAAGCAGAGAAGCCCAGACCTCCCTCTCCCCAGCCACCTCCTCCAGCTTATCCGGTGAGACATGCCCGGAACACCAACCCCAGGAGGCGCCCAGGAGGCATCCTTGTCAGATGCCCGAACCACCTCAGCTGGCTCCTTTCGATGTGGAGGAGCAGCGGCTCTACTCTGAGCCCCTCCCAGATGGCCGAACTTCTCACCCTATCTCTAAGGGAGAGGCCAGCCACCCTTCGGAGGAAGCTCATTTCTGCCGCTTGTATCCACGATCTCGTTCTTTCGGTCACTACCCACAGCTCGTGGCCATAGGTGAGGGTAGGGACGTAGATCGACCAGTAAATTGAGAGCTTCGCTTTTACACTCAGCTCCCTCTTCACCACGACGGACCGGTGCAGCGTCCGCATCACTGCAGCCGCCACACCAATCCGTCTGTCGATCTCCGGCTCCCTTCTCCCATCACTTGCGAACAAGACCCCGAGATACTTGAACTCCTCCACTTGGGGAAGGAACTCATCCCCGACCCGGAGTGGGCACTCCACCCTTTTCCGGCTGAGAACCATGGCCTCAGATTTGGAGGTGCTGATCCTCATTCCCGCTGCTTCACACTCGGCTGCGAACCGTTCCAGTGCGAGCTGAAGGCCATCACCCGATGAAGCCAACAGAACCACATCATCCATGAAAAGCAGAGATGAGATTCTGAGGCCACCGAAGTGAAAGCCCTCTGCCACTTGGCTGCGCCTAGAAATTCTGTCCATAAAAATTATGAACAGAATCGGTGACAAAGGGCAGACACCCCATACTCCCGCAGCACCTCCCACAGGACACCCCGAGGGACACGGTCAAATGCCTCCTCCAAGTCCACAAAACACATGTAGACTGGTTGGGCAAACTCCCATGCACCCTCAAGTATCCTTGAGAGGATAAAGAGCTGGTCCAGTGTTCCGCGACCAGGACGAAAACCGCATTGTTCCTCCTGTATCCGAGGTTCGACTAGCGGACGAACTCTCCTTTCCAGCACCCTGGCATAGACTTTCCCAGGGAGGCTGAGGAGTGTGATCCCCCTGTAGTTGGAACACACCCTCCGGTCCCCCTTCTTGAAGATGGGGAACACCACCCCGGTCTGCCAGTCCAGGTGTACTGCCCCTGATCTCCACGCAACATTGTAGAGGTGTGTCAACCAGGACAGCCCTACAACGTCCAGAGCCTTCAGGAACTCGGGGCGGACCTCATCAACACCAGGGGCTCTGCCACCAAGGAGTTGTTTAACTGCCTCAGTGACCTCGCCTCTGGAAATTGGCGGGTCATTCCCCTCATCCCCAGACTCTGCTTCCTCCTCGGAAGACGTGTTAGTGGGATTAAGGAGGTCCTCGAAGTATTCCTTCCACTGCCAGACAATTTTCTCAGTCGAAGTCAGCAGCGCTCCGCCAGCACTATACACAGACGCCTGACGGTTTGCCAGAATCTCTTCGAGGCAGTTCGAAAGGCTTTTTCCATGGCCTCTCCGAACTCCTCCCACACCCGAGTTTTTGCTTCAGCCACTGCCCGAGCCGCATTCCGTTTGGCCTGTCGATACCTGTCGGCTGCCTCCGGAGTCCCACAGGCTAACCAAGCCTGATAGGACTCCTTCTTCAGCCTGGTGGCTCCCTTCACCTCTGGTGTCCACCATTTGGTTCAGGGCAGGCACCACGGCAGGCACCAACCACCTTGCGGCCACAGCTCAATGCAGCAGCTTCGGCAATGGAGACGCTGAACATGGTCCATTCGGACTCAATGTCCCCAGTCTCCCTCGGAATGCTGTTGAAGCTCTGCCGGAGGTGTGCGTTGAAGATCTCGTGGACTGGGGCCTCTGCTAGACGTTCCCAGCACACCCTCACTACGCGTTTAGGTGCACCAGGTCTGTCCAGCGTCCTCCCCCGCCACCTGATCCAACTCACCACCAGGTGGTGATCAGTTGACAGCTCAGCCCCTCTCTTTACCCGAGTGTCCAGAACATATGGTCACAGGTCTGGTGATACGATTACAAAATCGATCATCGACCTGCGGCCTAGAGCGTCTTGGTGCCACATGCACTTATGGACACTCTTATGTTCGAACAAGGTGTTTGTTATGGCCAAACTGTGATTTGCACAGAAGTCCAATAAAAAAAAACACCACTCGGGTTCAGATCAGGGAGGCCGTTCCTCCCAATCACGCCCCTCCAGGTCTCGCTGTCATTACACATGAGCACTGAAGTCTCCCAGCAGGACAACAGAGTCTCCAGGTGGAGCACCTTCCAGCACCCCACCCAGGGACTCTAAGAAGGCTGGGTACTCTGAACTGCCACTCGGCGCATAAGCGCAGATGACAGTCAGGACCCGTTCCCCGACCATAAGGCGCAGGGAACAAACCCTCTCATCCACCGGGAAAAACCCCAACGTACCGGCAGCAAGCCGAGGGGATATTAAAATACCCACCCCAGACCGCCGCCTCTCACCAGGGGCAACTCCAGACTGAGACAGAGTCCAGCCCCTCTCCAGGAGACTGGTTCCAGAGCCAAAGCCATGCGTAGAGGTGAGCCCGACTATATCTAGCCAGTACCTCTCAACCTCACGCACTAATTCAGGCTCCTTCCCCACCAGAGAGGTGACATTCCATGTCCCAATTGCCAGTCTTAGCAGCCGGGGATCAGTCCGCCAGGGCCTCCGCTCCTGGCTGCCGCCCGGCACGCAATGCACCCGACCCCTATGGCGCCTCCTGCGGGTGGTGGGCCTGCGGGAGGATGGGCCAATTTCCCCTTTTCGGGCTGTGCCCGGCCAGGCCCCATGGACTAAGGCCCGGCCACCAGACGCTCGCCCTCAGGCATCCTCCCCGGGCCTGGCTCCCGGTAACCCTATCCTGGGCAGGGTAAAATGTTCCCTCGATGTTTTCTTCTGAATCGCTCTTTGTCTGGTCCCTCACCCAGGATCAATTTGCCATGGGAGACCCTACCAGGGGCAAAAGCCCCCAGACAACCCCTGGGTAGCCCCTGGGATCCCTGGGACACACAAAACCCTCCACCACGATAAGGTAGCGATTCACGGAGAGGGAATCCCTAAATATTAAACAAAATTGTGAAAAAAAATAAATGAGGCCATAATCAAAATTATTTCAGATTTGTTGTAATGTCAGTCACTAATTAATTAATTGCTAATTGTTTCAGCTCACTAAGTACTGATTGCTCTCCCGGTCTTGGTGTGATTACTGTGACTCTCTGCCATTCGACCCCTGTGACCTCGGTCGACGAGTACATTTTACCTAAGATTTACACTCAACCACTGCTGCTCCTGAAACCTGATCCCAGTTTTACATCATCACTTTTGTGTTGAGTGACATTTTGGTCACGTGACTCAAGAGTTTATTCCTGTCCAGCTATCTGTAATATTATCCTATTATGACATTATGTGAGTCGCGCAGTGAGACGTGATACTCCAAATGTGATCAAATCCATGTTGTACATTCAAATTTTATTCAAGGTCGCTCACTGACTCCTTTACTCTCATTAGTGTTGCATTAGCAGTGTGTTTACCCTGGTCTGTGCTTTAATATTTCCCCACTCCACTGAGATTTGGCTTCAAAAGCTCGCCTTCTGCCTGAGTCCAAACTAGATTACTCATCAGCCCCCCCACACAGACGTAGGCAGTGATGTCTTGCGTGACTCACGTGGCTCCCAAGAATGTTCATTTTAACCCTACGCTGGCTAAAGGAGGGGGGAGTGTTAGTTGTGACCTCAGTGTAAGTTGGAAGGAGCGAGATGAAAAAGGTTCACAAGGTTGGAAGTGATGCACTTTACCTGAAAACCCATTATTAATGATTAAAGTGAACCAATTACTACTTCCATATTCATACATTGACACTTAGAGCTGCCAAGTCCTCGTCTCATGGCCACTTTCCAACTACATTAGAGAGCACTCATAAGGATTAAAGGGGAATTCATACATGTTTCCCAGTTGAGGTTTTTTCACAATCTACCTGTGAAAATATTTTTTCATGGAGTCCACAGGGCTTCGTGAGTCTAAAAATCTGTGAATCCTTTTTTCACAGTCCAGCCCTCGTGTCAGCTACAAACTGTTGCTTTTACTCCACCATGATCCTCTTAAAACAGATCATGTCATCTTTTACCTCTTCTCCTAGCTCATATCCTTTCTTGACAGGTTGAATCACCACCCTGGCACATCAGCAGCCAAAATAGATCCTTACTCACTGGAAGCTGTTGCAGAAACATTACTTCAGCCATCAAATTTTGTGCTTTTGGATACAAGAACAATTTGTATCCTGAAGGAGGATGGCAGGAGATTGGTCAAATGTTTATCTTTAGACTTGGGGATGAATTTGGAGAAAAATGTCAAGAAAGAGACACACAAAGCGCTTCCATCATCTCTCATAACATGTGACAAGAAAAGCTGTGAAAGCACGGCTGTCAATCATGTTACATATAGCAGCTCTGTGCATACATGCCTCAGAATCCCTTTTTTTTAGCATACAAATGACACATATCTATCAATCAAAAAATGACAACTTTTAAGCCTGAAATGCTGCTTCTGCAAAAAACTAAAATTAAAGATACTTAAAAAGGTTTATGGGTATCCAGTGTGCCTCGTAGCTGTCTGTTCAAGCTGACCAATCTAAAGTTCAAAATGCAGCCATGTCAAGTTCCCTGTGCTGTACTGCAAGTATACAATGCCTATATTAGATGCGGCCCTGCTCCTTGGTGAATCACAGAGACGTTATGTTAGACATCTGTGATGCACAGTGCAAAACTACAAACCTGCCCTTTATATCAAGAAAGAAACTTCTGAAATCTCTTCAGATTTCAAAGCAGCATCTTATAATTTTACCGGGGAATAATCTCCTGCTCCTTTTTAGCCATCTTCTTACTTTGTTTACATGATTTGTGTGTTTGTTGTCATGAAAAGTGTTTTGTTCACTTTTGTATTATTCACTGATACAGTCGGTGCTAATAAAGCATTTTCTTTTTTCCCTGTTGTTTATATAACTGCTGTGTGATGCATCAGCCAGGTGTGCACTGGAGTGCATGGACTGTGACAGGTCTCGTGGTTAGCGGGGACAAGTCGTGACGGACACCACTGGCTTGGAGAGAAATCTATGCAGCCTACCTATGCAGTCACTTGGCATGGAGGCCATAGCTTTGGTGGGATCCATGACACCCAGAAATGCTAACGTCTTCAGGCAGCCTGTCACATAAATCCAACGTTCGGCCCTGACTCCTGAGATGTCAGCGGCCTACTTCAGCAACTAACCTTACCTTCACCTTCAGCTGTGATGGGTGCAGTGACGCTCTGATTGAGCTGGAGTTGATTGAATTCAGCTGAGGTTTCACAGGAGGAGAGGGTGAGACGTTAGCGCTCCAGCAGCGATGGAGATGATGAGTTTGCCTTTGGGGTGAGGGCTTGATTCAGTAGAGCATGTGAGCTGTTTTCAGTGGGTTTCATCAAAGCCAGCCTCATGTTGTTGGAGTGGAGGGGTGGAGGATTGGGCAGATTCATTTACCAATAGACGGGATCTTATGTAACTATTCCTTGTGCTGTTCTGGGTGAGCTGTTATAGAGAAACCTTGCTCGGATGTCAGAGGAGGGCAAAATTCAGTGCTAGAATAACTTTTCTATGAGCAACATTTTAGAGGGTCACATGAACGACTGGTTGGTGGAGGGTTTTTTTTTAACCCACTAGAAAGCACATCACCTAACATAACATATGGTTATCAACTTTCTCTGTTAAGCTGACTTTCTGCTTTGGGTTCTGTGCACACTCACATAAAAAGTGATGGTTCATGCATCGCATGACTCTTCTTGTACACAGGATGGTCCCTAGGAGTCCAGCCCATTGGTGCAGCCTGCTCCAATCAGAGGCGTTATCAGATGTTGATAAAAATGTTGAAACAAATAAAAACTGACGAAGAGCATGAAAAATGTAACAGAAAAATGCAAATGGTCCATGTTGTTACCATGGTGATTTAACAAAGTCTCTTCATGATACAGAAAACTTTAAGCTCAGCAAAGCTCACTAAGCCATCAAGATTCTGTGAATTCCCCCCCCCCCCCCCCGAAAAGAAAACACAAACAAAAAAAGCAAGGCAGGATTTAAGCTATGTACAGTCCTTTGAGATGTAAGTTTATTTCTGAGACAGCTGCAAAGGTATATTCTTTAATAAATGAATGACAGACAAGACAGGTGTTTAATAAACCTCCTTAGGGCCCACATTCACTTAAAATAGTGTGTTTTATCAAAATACCCCACAGGAAATGCAGGATTTAAATATTTAAATTTCTCCTTGTAAGGGAACAGCCTTGAATAAAACAGTTGACAATAAATCACTTACTCTGGTCTGTGGACATTCAATAATAACTCTGACATTGCAAAGATTACTCATAGTGAAAGTATTTTAATGGCCATAGTTATGTTCACTACTGAGGGACTGGCAGAGGAAGAGGACTCTGTGGTCTCTCTATCCTCTTCATTTCTGCTCTCTTTGCCATCATCCCTTGACCGGTAGTAACAGATGGCTACCCTTCTCTGAGCCTGCTTCTCCCAGAGGTCTCTTCCTGTTAGAAGTGAGTTTTTCTTTACAGCTGTCGCCAAGTGCTTCTCATAGGGGATCATTTGATGTTTGGGGCGTTTCTCTAATATTGTGGGGTCTTTACCTCACTATATACTATATAAACTGTTGTAATGAACTGGCACTACATAAATTGAACTAAAATGAAACTGATTTATAATTGCACTGGTCACTAAATGATGTCACAATGGACCAAAAATAGAGTACATAGAAAAGTGCAGCATAACCTAGCAGGACAATTCATGCCCCATTATTGATGCAAGCTACTACATGGTACTTAAAAGCAAGCAAAGCAAACTGACTGCACTTTATGTAACAGTGTCACTGATATCAAACTTTTGCAGAAAGCAAATTTTCCAAAATTCATGTAGAAGACTCACTTGAAAGTGTGCTGCATTTGATATTCAAGAAAATCAGTTTCAAGATAATAGAAAAATAATGGTCTTCCTACTCTATTTGTACTTCTTCTAATTATAGGTCAAAATAACACAAGTCTAATTATCACACTTATTGTGGTGCAAGTCAAAGCAATTATATCTGCTGTACTTTCCTGAAAGTCTGGTCTTTTGGCACATCTAGCAAATCTTTTTGAAAAACAACAGCAGCTGATTAATTTGTCAGCAGGTCTATAACCTATGTATATAGTCTGTTGTTTATCTGTACAGTCATCCGAGAACCTTTGCAGACAGAGGAACAGAGGAAGTGACAGGATGAGGACGATTTAGCTCCACCTCCGCCCACCATAGTGCATGTGCACACAGACACGCACACTGACTCATACTCCCTCCTCACATGGGGAACAACATAGCTTCTCATTAAATCACTGCGTGTGCGTATTTCGTGTTTACAGATATGAGGCCTCTACGGATAACTAGGATTCAGAAGCAGCGATGTGTGAGGGCCGAGATCAGATGAGGTCATCAGGGATGGCGAGCTTAGAGGGGTCTGTCCTGAGCTGTGTGAGGAAGTCAGTGGTGTTTGTTTATTAGAGGAGCAGAGAGGGAGGGGGAGAGGATGCTCTTAGTTGGAGCATATATTAGGATGGCGACATTTTACATTTGACTGCTGATAGAAAAGAAAATGTTTAGGGTCACAATTCTGCAAAGTGATGACAAAATTTCCTTTTTTTTTCCTCCGTAGAAACAAACTATTTATAGCACATACAGTAAGACAGAGAGCTGTTATCGTGTGAATACACATGTCATCACATATAGGCATTTTCCGCCTCCACTCTTATCTGTCCTAACTCCATCATATTTGCAGTGGTTCAGATGCTCATAGATTGGCCATGTCCACTGGGAGCATGTAAACATGAGCACTTGAAAGCTTCCAGTGAATGGACAGACAGAGGCTACACGCAAAGGCAAACAATCATACGCACTTGGGCAGTGAGGATGTATTAGTGGAAGCTGGGTCAGTGTGGCAGACAGTGTGAGCTGTAGAGGCTCTGAGCGTTGAATCTTTGCCATAAGGATCTCAAAAAGTCCAGAAAATTGCTTTCTTTCCCGAGGCAGATGCTTTGTCCTCTGCCTCGCTCTTCTTCTTTTTTTCTGTCTGAATCCTAAAATTTTGTGTGAGCCTAAGTAACACCAGACCTGAGTGCAGGTTTTCTGAGGTTGAACTGTAAGAGTTGTTGATCTCTCTGTAAACACACCGAGACTGTGTTTATTTGAATATAAAAACAGTTCCACTGTGGCTCTTGTGCATGTGACTCTGGCTGGGAAACGTCATCATGTCAGTGACAGCAAAGCCTTCATGTATGTGTGAGCGTGTGTTTGCGAGAGAAATAGCAGAGAGAGACATGTGTTACAGACTTGGGGGTCATAACTCCTGTCATAACTTCTCATTGTGTGGGTTGGGGAGGGGTGTTATGTAACGGAGAGAAATGGATGCATGTAGCCGTCATGGCAGCGCATGCGGGGACTGGGTAAATTTATGTGTCTGTGTGTACATCGGAATACTAACACCTCCCTCATAGCTGCTGCAGCTAGATGATGTTGTTGAGAAGTGTTTGCCTCTGTGACTACTTTGAAGTCTGCCTGTCTGTCAGTGTATGTGTGAGAGAAAGAGAAACAAAGCTGGAACTGTGCAGCACACTGAAAACACATGGAGTGCTTCAGGGAGACCTCAGGGTCACAACAAGATGACAAGATGTATGGAAAAGCTACGGCACGATGCATCACAGGGGATATAAAGTATGCACACAGCAGGCTATATAATGTGTAGTGAGTCTGCTGAGGATTGTACTGTGGGTTTGTAGAACCTTTTTGCAGACGGAAACCACACTAATGACATGAAATCAAGGAACACCAAGTTTTAATGGTTAATATTAGGTAGAAAATTAATGCAAATAGGTAGAAATGAAAGAAAGTTTAATCAGATGACATTGGTGTTTCATTTGCACCTGGAATTAACATGCAATCTGTAATTGCTAATACAGTGTCGTGAATATTGTTTGTGCTATTGTGCAAAATTTGCTTTGTTTTGTGTTTTTTTTTTTTTTTTTTTTCACCCCAGTGTCAGTCAACGTTATTCCTACTACCTGTAGCTTTATGAGGAAAAAGTGCCGATTAAGTGATTGTGAGACTGATTCTGTGCCGTCTGACAACTTGTCTGGCAATTGCATCCCAGTACATTTGCATGCATTTACACCTTCTAGATCCAGATGTATTGTCTGAGTTCAGAAAGCTTTATTTCCCAGAATTTGCCAGTAACAGAGAAACTTGTAGTACATAAGACTTATGATGCATACTAATTATATATATAAATATTTCCACAATACTAAGAGAGTAATAAGGTAATAGTTAGCTACAAAGCTGTCTCCATTCCTGTGTGTCATCAGTCTCTTCTCATGTTTTAGCATTCTTCAATGAGCCAAAGCCACAACAGTGATTTTGTGTTTATTTAAGGCCGTTGTTCCCTTTTTTCCCAGCTGTAATTTTCTTTGATGCTTCCTAGATTTTTCCATCACACAATTTGAGGGGTTTTTTTTATAAGTGTTTGGGAATCACAATAATTTTTCATACATAACCCTGCCCCTCAATTGTTGGCAGCTCAAAATTAATTCGACAACTAATTGACAAGCAGTTTCATGCCCAGGTAAGGACTGTTTCTTGTAATTTCATGACAAATGATGCAAACATGATATCTGAAATTGGTTCAAAGTGTTGAATTTGTATTTGTATTGTATTTGTCTTTGTTTACCCAAAGTGATGTTAGTGGAAGTGAGAGAGACTAACTGAATAAACTAAATAAATCTGTCAGAGAGAGAATGCAAACACTTCAGGAGTGGCCAAATCAATAATGTGTTACATTCTTAAAAAGAAGAAATGCACTGGCAAACTCAGCAACACCAAAGATAAGAAAATCTGCCCTCCAGCTTTAAACTGGACCTCGTATGCTTTGCTATGTTTCAGAGACATTTATACCCAACACAGTAGAGTGATGGAGTCCACAAACTGACTGTTCCTTTGTTAACAGCTCGGCCAACCTTGGGAAGGAGGCAACTCCTCATGTTGAACAGTCAGACTGTTCAGAAGTCTATGAAAAATTTCCTAAAACTCCCTTGACCTTTGATCTCAGTAAACACTTTCCTGACAGATTTATGGTCTCAATTCTTAGTTTTAAATCTTAGTGACTGAAACACACTGCTCACTTTGGGAGTTATGGTTCATATTAAAGTCAAAAGGAAACAACAAAGCACGGCGTCCTTTATCCTTCAGGGGTCCATTTTGCAATTGACAAGTTGCTATTGTATGGTTGTGAGTCTCTTAATTAAATCTGGTAACAGCATAAATTAATCCCAGACAAACTCCACTGACACAGAAGAACATTTATCACATATAAGATAATTCAACTGGGTTTTAGCGCTTTAACACTGCTAACTGGCATCTAACTAATACTTTTGGAAAGTTATTAAGTACGTTTCAATTAAAGAAGTAAATATATTTGAAGATTGTTGACTTCCTTACTAAGACACTAAGAAGAAAATCCTTTCAAAGCTTTAAAACCTCAAACTCAACATGAAATGTTGATAGCTTATGTGTACTTTGAGGACCTTTCCCCTAAAAATACCATTTACACAAACACAAGATTATGTGCAGTATATTAATAGTACAGTATATTAAGTTGCAAATGTCAGGAAACAATTTGTTGTCAAAATGACTTCTAGGGTGAGTTTCAGTCACTCCTCCCTGCTCCTTCTTCTTTGACCTTCACCCATCTTCAGCCACCTCATCAGCCATTTTTCTTCCATCCTCATCTCACTCTTCTTACTTACCCAGCCCATGCTCCTCTGCCCCGTTCACCCTCACACTGCCGATTGTTTGCATCTATTCATGAAAGAGAATTTTCCAGTTTTCTCATTCCATTTAAGCTCAGCCAGCACTAACCCATTGTGCTCTGATGTTCCTCTCAGGCAAGAGGTCTAAATCAGGCAGGGGAGACGAGGGAAGGGGGAGGGATGGAGGAAGGATGGTAGGGATTTGAAGGAGCGGTGGGGTTGAGGAAAGGGGAAGGAGGAGGGGTGGATAAGAAGGACGGGTTAGTAGAGGGGAATGAGAGTGAGTAAGGCAAGTGTGTGAGAGCAGCAAAGGAGAGGTGTAAAGAAGCATGAGAGGAAAGAAAACGGAAATAAGTAGAGACATTACAGCGCCTGAGCAGGCTTAGCAGCCAGCCATATGCTCATAATGTGAACTCAGAGCTGACCTGTGATCTTTGCTGCTTGCCATCCTCTCTCTCTCTGTCTCTAACATCACTTTTAAAATGGCTACTTTCCTTATGTAACATGCTAATATCTGAGTTTTACTTAGCATTTCATCTTCACTTTAAGTTTATATAAGAACTGAACAACTAAGGGTCATTTTAACTGCAATTAAATATGGATACAAATCCTGACATTTTTTTTAATTATCTGATGCACGACTCGGCCTACTCGGTAGCCAAGCAAGGCAATAAAGCCGCTATGCTTATAAGGTTTAAAGCCAGCAGAGCTACTTATACTAATACAAGTTCATGCATTTGAATGCAAAGACTTGGAGCATGCTAATGTTAATACTAGTCGGTGCATATATAGAGATAGGGGTTGCATTTGATGTGGGTTTAAACAGGTTGGCAGCAGTTAAAAGCACAGCACAGGGATGAAACAACACTTGTTCAAACATGACTTGTGTGTGTGTTAAGAAATGTACTGCAGGCCACGTGCAAGGAAGAAAAAAAAAAAGTTCCAAAACTTCACCAATAAAAAAACAAAAACTGTCTCCGATTTCAATTTTAGACTGTCTTTTAGAGAACCACATGTGTATCTCAGATTACACCACAGACCTCAGATTTGTGCAGATTTGTGCAGACTTTCATCTTGAGGATCATCACTGGAGACCACACAGAAGTGTCTTCAAGATCCCACAGTGCTTAAGCCTGTGAGGCAGTTCATGAGATCAGTAGTGTGATCAGAAGCATTTTCTTGTTTCTTTTTTGTTTTTTCACACTGAGTCTCACTGTAATAACCTGAGATGTCTATGAGAACATTTGGTACACTCTGTCACGTGCGTCAGCAGTGATCCAGATGGTCTGTCGTGGCAAAGAGAGAGGTGAGCATGAAAGAGAAAATAGCAATCCCCTATCTTTACCTAAGGTCATGAGCTGTGGATAGTGAAAGAAAGACTGAGACTACAGATAGAAGCAGTGTAAATAAGCTTCCTGATGGTGAGGTCTTCAGAGTACAGCCGCTACTCCACCACAGCAAAAGGAGCTAGCTGAGGTGGTTCAGGTATCTAACTAGGATGCCTTACTAGGATGCCTGATTGATTGATAAATAGATAGATAGCTAGACAGATAGATAGATATAGGGTTAGGGTCATCACCAATAATGACTTAGACCTTGGACTGACTAACATGCAATATAAGAGGTATGAACACCAAATAGTAATAGTAATAGGGATTCTATGGCTTTTTGCGAAAAAAAAGTACAGCCAGAGTTTTTGTGGACTGGCTAGATATTCAGAGGCACCCTGACAGCTATTTCTTTGGCAGAATTGCTTTTTAGGAGGTTTTGGTGCCTCTCTTAGACGGGTGAGAACAGGTGAGAGTTTCCACTGTCAGAGTTGCAATTATGTTTGACGTCCTGTTTTTAACTCTCTATTGTCATTAGGTGAGGCTGTTTAAGCAGATGGTGTTCTCAGCAGCATCGGCTGAAATACTTTGGCATTGTCTTTGTATCGAAAGGGTTTCAGCTTTTATATGTCTGCAAAAGACATACTTTTTCATAACAGTAATCACAATGATTTACACACTCCCTGTGATAAATTATCTTCCTAATTTTCAAATGTGCTTGCAGTTTTGGAGGCAGCTGCACACATTTTGAGTCCTTTTTTCTGTTCACACTCAATTTCACAACCTATTTCAGTTTGAATCCTCTGAACATTTGTGTTTCATCTTTCTCACTTTTGATCTGCGCCTCCTTCTGCTGTGAATTCTGTCACCGAGTGTGTCTCTTAGCGGCTTCTTTTCACACTTTAAACCACGCCAGTATGTAATGAGAATTCCAGCCTTGGTTCCTGCTTTCAGCTTTTCGTAATCAATATACAGCATTTTCCTTCTCTCTGAATGACTCATTTCCTGGCCATTGTGCCCATGCAAACGTATTCATGTTAAATTCGAAGGGACTCTATGAAATCTACTGAACGCACAAAGAATACTTTGTCACGAGGTCGAAATGCAAGCAGGGAGCACACATCCGCTGATTTGAATGATTTCATTCACATTCACACAACATGGCACATCCTGGTAATGTGAGTAAAACTGTAAGAAAAAAAATACTTGAAGCTGACTTACGGAATGATTTTTATAATAATATCTTGCTCACTGATGGTAAAACATGCTTGGAAAGCATCTAAGTAGGCCATTTCTTCTCACTTACCCTTTGCGGTTTGTGGTATTGTTACAAGCAGGTATGAGATCGATATGAACCCATGGAGGGTGTGTCAGCTCGAGTTTGGTCTCGAATATTTCTGTCATCCTACTTGGACCAGTCCATCTCTTTTGAGGTGTTTGAAACTTAGAAAAAATCTCCATCGCTTTCCAAAAACTGTGTCCCAATTACCCTGGATAATCCACAGACTTCCCTGTCAACCCTTTCCATCTGAACTACTTTCTACTGAAGAAACAGTCTCTCTGAAAATGGTTGGCAATCTGTTCTGTGGCTCATCCAATCTAGCTGAGGCACAGTTTCTGGAAAGAGATATTTCATTGAAATTTTTAAGGCAATATTTTTGTTGTTGTTGTTTTTTGTTTTTTTGCAAGCCCCACAAACAAAATTCCATCTGCTTCCACTGTATTTGGGAAAAGGCAGAAATCCCAGAGGGAGATATCTATCTCTGACAACCTGAGCAAATAAAATCCAAATTTTCTGCCTGGCTGAACTGATACAGATCGGGCTCTGTGTAGATTTAAGCATCAAGTTTAAATGGTTTCTTAAAAGGCCATAATATTCATGTCATGTGGAAGTAGTTGATGTTAGCTGTTGGGACAGCTGCCATGCTGACATGTGGTGTAGTTCAACACCTTCTAGACAGCCTGCAGTGCATCAAACCACCTCCCCTGGGGTGACTTGCTTTTCCACCATATGATTCCATGATTCTGCGACCCCCACTTGTCTGTTTTGATTTCTGGTCCACCCCTGATGCAGGTAGAACAAAAACAAATTCTTGCAAATAGTGTCAGATGCTTGCTTGATACAAAAAAAAATTGTTTTGTCACTGAGCACACAGAGCACTTTGCACTTCTAATGGGATTAGCGTGATATTTGTCATCTCACGAGGGGGGCACCACATACACACTAACACGCCCACAGCTTTCTTTAAGACAGGCCTCCGAGTAACTTGCTAATGGCGTCATCTCTGCCTGTGTGCATTTAAAAACTCCCTGAATGTGCATATTGTCTGCTGCAGGGCACATTCGTTTGATGAGTCTAATCCCTTGTCTGGAGAAACAAAGGTGTAACACTCGGCTGCTGAGGATCAGTGAGCGTGAGTGATGGTGTACATAAGCCCATCTCTCCCAATCCCACACAGCCTCCTAATCCTGAAAGATCAAGTGTAACCAGACTGGAAGTGTGACTGGGTGGAAGCCAGCGTGATGCTTTCGGTTATGTTCACTCGCACCGTGATCACGACAATCACATTATGTCACGCCTGTCTAACCTTTTCTTACTGCTGCCTGAAATTTTCTTCTTATTTGTAATGAAAGACCAAATACTATCCCTACTCCACATTCATTTTACTAAAGTGTTTTTTCTTTGCTATAGACTTTACTATATGGACTTTGTACCACAGATGTTTGAGCAACGTGTGCAACCACGCATGAATTTTACGGTAAACATCTGTGTAGAGGCTATGCATGCATTTATGCGTACATATATAAAGCATGTATGCTTCAAATACGTCTTACAAAGACCTTGGGGATTGATTTCCATTGTACAATGAAACATCAGTCAAATCTGAGTAGGCAGTAATACGAACTGAGCACCGGCAGGAGCCAGGGAGCATTAACATGAGTCTATTTTTAAATCAGGAACTGTGAGTAATATTGTTTTCCTCCATTTGACTAAGAGTGTTTCATTTCAATCCCACATGCTCTTATTTAACAAATACAGCTGATTAAGTCCTTCTTAATGTTTCTATTTTCTAAGTGAAGGCTTGATAACAGCCTCTGATTTGAGATATTTTTACTGAAACAGCAACCACATTTTTGCTTCCTTTTGTTTTCAAGAGAATTTTGACAGGATTCAGTGTTGATATAGTTTGGCTTTTCTTTAGTGCTAATATTCTCTCCAGTTTGCTTAAGTTGCAGGACACAGCGCTTAAAAAAATTCATGAACATTTGTAGATCGTGTATATACTCCAAGTATGAATAAACAATAATATCTACATGCAGCTATACAGGTTTTCTGGATAACAATATATATGCTGACACACCTTTTGCTATGGAATCTTCTGAACTTCTGTCAGTTCTCTCAGTAGAATAAACTGAACTGTTGACCACTACATTGAGGCGGTCCTGAGGTTGAATCTCTTACCACTGTTGTCTCTAGTGGGACTTTCCATGCTACAGTCACAGAAGAGACAACAGTAGTGGGAGACCATATTTGACTTGCAGTTTTATTACCTTATTTATTATTTTTATTACATAAAATAATCCCGAATCTATGAAATCTGTTGACACAGAAATGATCATTAAATAGAAATTCACATTAACTTCTTGCATTCAGAGTCCAGCCCCAATGTCATAGATTTAAAACAGAAATATGGATACTCTGCTACAAATAGTGGCACAGCTGCTGCAGGACAGTGGTTCAACTACAAAATGACATAACCTCGCTTTTATAAAGAAATATAACCTGAATGCAATCAGTTGGCAATCAACTGAGTCTCGTATTGCAAAGAGATGTGTCACAGACAAGTTACACTCATCTGCACAGACTGACTCAGATTGGTTACAGTGTGCTGGAAAATCTTTCTGCATTTATAAATTAGATGGCAGCTATTTGTAGACCTTCACCAATCTGTGTGAGAATGAGTCCAGACAGTCTGAGCTGGAGCGAGACTGTTTGGATACAGGTTGCCTCCCACTAAGTGACCTCTGCAATTGTCACTTAAAAGTGTTCACCAAGAGGTTAAGGGCCTTGTATGCTCAGTCTCAGTCTCAAATTCAGTGCAATCAAAAAGCAACCACTAATTTTTGCTAGTCGCCAGAAGGTTGCCATCCTATTTTTACTCTAGTGTGACTGAGCCATTATGGTCACAACAAATCAATATGAAGTTGCTGTGAATGATCACATTCAAACTACAACAAAACATTAATTTGAATTAGTGTTTTTTTTCATGTTTTGACCTTCACAGTCACCAGCTTTCAACCCACTACATGAACACCCATGAGAGATTCTGGACTGATGTGTTTAACACCTCCACACATTGGAAAGCTGGTGGTCTATACTCTCAGTAGGCTTGCTTTTTGGGGGCCTCTATTTCTGCGTTATAACTGCTTTGGCTGGTAGATTGCAGGATACCTCGGGTATCAGCATTAAAGATAATATGGGACATTTGGTAACCCAACGCCTTAATGAGACGCTTTATGATTGTGTTTCCTTCAATTTGTACTTGTCTGTAGTTTCATCAGTAATCGAACCGTCTAGGGCAAAATAGTGCTTTGCTGTGATTTGAGCTACATGCTATCAAATCAGTTCTGGACCCAGAAAAATCATCATTAATAACCAACAAACTAGCATTGGAATTATGAATTACTGGAATTCATAGCGCTTTGTAAACCAAAATTGAGAGCTGACACGGAGTGAAAAGCAGCCACATACCTCAATTCAGAATCACCAATAAACCCAATGTGTTTTTGGACAATGGCAGGTAGCCAAAGCTGACTGAACTGCAAACTGAAGAGGAGCACAGAAATACCACAAACATAGCACAGGACAACATAGAAAATACTGAAAAACTGTCTCTCTGTGTCTTCATAACTTGGGTGATAGCAGTGATGACAGAGCATCACAAGTATGGTGTGAAAACAGCTGGTGTATTTCTCATAATTTGTTGTACTTGCCAATAAACACGCCGCCTCGGCTCTTTTTTTTTCACGCTGCTGTGATTGTTCTGTGAAGCTCAGCCACCACATGTCCTCAAGAGAGGGATGTAGTCAATCTTTACAGAAATGTATGAGTTTAAGCATTGAGCTATGTATGTCATATATGTTATCTTGGATTAAAACCTCCTGCTAGAGCACCTGTAGTCAGGGCTAAGTAATAATCCAGAAAAAAAGTGATTGGGACCTGCACTTGGAACAGATCCCTTGGGTTTGAATATCAAAAGCCAAAGGATATAAATTGATGTTGAAACATGCTGGCTAGGCAAATTCTTTCTTCTTATTCAATTTCACAGAGATTACAGTTTTGATCTTATTCACTATGTTACGTTTCAATCTATTCACCAATGGCAGCTTTGAAGTTAGGGGGAGATTTTAAGCAAGGCAGGTATAGGCTAACAGGGCCTTGCTAAGCCTGTGACAAAAAGACACTGAGACGGGCTCTGTCTCTCCTGATCCACAGGGATGGGGAAAGTAGGCCAGGCTCGGTGTCAGACTGCTGCGAGGATCAGGACACTGGAGTTGTTGACTTGTGATCAAAGTTGCTTTTCACACTTTGGATGTCAAGAATCTCACAGGAAGAGAGATTTAAAGCATCCCTCACACACATGTAGGTCATATTTTTAGAAATGAGGCTTTCTAGTTGAGTGCTACGTCATCTCCAGTAACCTCAAGAAGCAGCCAGCCTTTCACTAAAACGCATTATCTGCTCATGGAAGTTAAACTATTTACCCCGCCTGCCCCATCAAAGACACACTAACACAGCCAAACAAGCACAAAATACTGACATTACAACCTCACTTGCAAGACGTTGGATCAGTACAGTACTGTTCTGTATTACTGTGATGCAATGGAGACAAATTTACCAACTCTAGTCCACAAGTAGAATGGATATTTACAAGGGTGCTGAATCTGCCCATGCAACGTACACAGACTCATCTTGTTGGAAATGGAGCCTATTCATGTGCAGCAGACAGAGAGGACTCATCATTTCTAAGCAATTAGACCAACAAACCAAGCTAATGCCGTGGGTTAACAGACAACCATCCCACTAATTTGCAATTAATACTCTGTTTGTCTGCTGACAAACTCTGTAGTAGGCTCTAGCGCGCAGATGACCCTGACAGAGACCAAGGCACCAAAACAGCCAGGAGATACTGTGGCTCGTCACGTGTTGTTTGTCCCCCCACACCCCCTCCGGAAAGCTGTCTGAATCCATTGCAAGTTATAATCAGACGGCGAATCACGGGATCCCGCGCAGCCCACGATGCCGACGCGCGCTGTGCAAGCGCACACCGAGTCCGGCGGTGCTTGGGATTGGGTGGAGGGAGTGGTGGCTGCGGACGGAGTCACAGGATTGGTAGAGTTCAGCGCCAAAGTTGTTGACTCATAGCTGAGCAGCTCCTCTCCATCCTTCTCGGCACGGAGCTGTCCAGGGCCAGTGGTGCTGAAATTCTCGGTCTTCGACGCATCGTCGGAATTATTTTCTACTTTTTACGCTTTGACTGCTCTTAGTCATCCTTTGAAAGTTACAAGTCTCATACTCGTTTAAACGGCACTTGGTTGATATCTGCCCATCATCGCTCTGCCCAAGAGCGCATCGCAACTTCAACTTCTTAACCGAACAAATCGAGGACTCTCCAAAGCGCAACTATGGCTTTCATGGTAAAACACGTGGTGGGAGGACAGCTGAAGAACCTGACAGGAGGACTGACGGAGGAGAAATCCGAAGGGGAGAAATCAGACGCCGCCGCGCAGGGAATGACTCAAGAGGAATTTGAACAATATCAGCAACAGTTAGAGGAGGAAAAGTAAGCCAATGATTGAAGTTTCTGATTGTAAAGTTGTGATGAAAAAAGCCTGTGTGTCGGGGGTGAGGGGGTGGAAACGTGGCATGCTTAAACAGTGTGTTTTTCTGTGTAAATAGCAGAAAGCCCCCAGTGCGCCGCGCGCTTTTTTTACGCACCAGTGCAATAATATGAACACTCCACGCGCAGCTGCTCCTCTCGCCCAGGGAGCTCTCCGTCTCTTTGCTTCGGCAAAAATGTGTAGCGCCGTCTTTAATTTGGGATTCCTGGAATCATTCTTCCACGGAAATGTCTACAGGGATTCGTGCCTGTGGCAAAAAATGTTCCTAATGCTGTGCGTGCGGCTGAATAATGGAGCGGACTGTGTGGTAATTAAAGTGGTGATTATTAGAGGGCAAATAACCAACAATAATACAAATTAGTTTCGGCTTTTAACCGACTCTCATCATCGTCATTATAATCATACAGAAGTAACTATTCAAAATGACAGTGATTTAAAGCCAGGGGATGCCTGCAAAAATATGTCAAATATTGCCTTTGACTTAAATTGTTGTAATTCACTTGATTTTTTTCCACTTTATATCATTTCAATCTTTCCCTTATCACCTTCACCTCACCTTCCAAAGTTCATTCTTTACACGCTGTTTTATTATTATATTTATCATGTAGTTTAATTTCAGAGTGGACTAGGTGAGAATATAAGGCAACAACAAGGTCATTTGGCAGAGTTCACCCAGGAGACAGCAACTCACTATTGATTAGTGTGATCCTCAGAGCAGAACTCCACGTCATATAATAAGCTACTATAAATAATCCAGGATAGGGATTCAGATCTGGTTTTTGCAGAAAAACAAGACAAATAAACCTGATTTTATTGGTTTCTGTCTGCAAGTTTGTTCAGAACCCAAACAGCACTACACACTGTCCTGTTGTTAAAAGGAAATTATCCAAATGTATCGTCCTCATCATCTAACACGTCTATCCAAAGTGTTTCACTGTACCATGGGCAGACATTTTCAAAATGAGTGGGAGGTGAAGTCCTAACTCTAGCAGTATTAACACTCAGCTCAGCCCACTGAGCTCCATAGGAGGCATGACGAGATGCTTAATGCTCTTCCGTCATAATGTGACCTTCTTCGGAGGCGAGTTATTAGTCAGAGGTGCTGAACACGAGCATAGGTCACTGAGAAGCTCGTTCTGCTCAGAATGAAGCAGAATATGGTTTGTGAGGGTGGGTTGGCGATGCTGACGTGTCACATACACACATTTTATTACCCTCAACGCGAAGACTACAGAGACGACCCCGGTCATCTGATGCCCTTGAGAAAGAAAGGCACAAAGCCCCGGTCATTGGTTGCAAGTGAGCACCACATGGCCCTTTGGTGTTTGGCCTACTCACGTTGATATGAAGTGAACTCAGGCTCACATGGACGCCTCCATGAATGCTGCAACGCCACATAAAACGACCTTCCCCTGACACATTGGGTACAGACACTTTTTGAACCATGCCGCTGGTCTTGGAGTGTCCCTCTGCTTTTAGATGATGCTGCTGATCTAATCCTTTTAGGCATGCAATGCAGCCTCTTTCACTGTAGCTTTGCTTTGATTAAAATCATCCACAATGTTTGTGTTTGTATTGCTTTTTGTTTCTGTAATCATGCTATGCTCAACCTTGGGCTGTACACACAAAATTGTAAAGGATTATATCTGTTGACTCATAATTTGTAAGAGGCATATCAGCTGATTTAGCAAATGATGGGGGACAATTACGAATTACACTAAAGCCATAAATATTCCAGTGACACTGAATGGCAAAGGCATTGCCAGGAGCCTACAGCCTGCCCTCTGCTGGAGGCCTCATACACTGTATAATGGACTGTTTTTAAGAGTTTTAAGAGACGAATGTAAGTAGGCTAAAAGACATTTGATATGGCCCAACATTCAGTTTCACCAAGATAAGTATTTTTAAATGTCTCAGTACTTCCTATGTATTTGGTTTAACTACCTGTTTTGCAGAGTAACTCACTCTTTTCAGGTTTTCCTTTACAGACTTAAGGTATTTAACATGAATGAGGCTCATCAGGCAGACCATGCTGTACCGCTTAAGTTAGTAAGTACAGGACAGACTGACAGCATGCGAGTGGTAATGAGTGCAGATCTATTAGTCCACAACCCGAGAAAACTGAAATCCCTCAGAGGAAAGCCGGACTGTCAGGATGCTGCATCTGGGGTTTATAAGCATAAGCAAAACATGTCTTGCTTTTCTCCCCATGGCGGCACTGCTGCTGCTCCACCTTCTGTTCGCTGTATGCCCTGTAGTTAGCGTTAGGAGGACACGGGGTAACGCTAGGCTCCAAGGCCTCCATGATCCAGATTCAGCAGAAGCCTTATGTTTATTTTACAGCTGAGATGCAACTTCACTTGACTTTAGAGAAGTACCAGATTTATTTTACGGCATATTTGGTTTGTAATATTTGGTGCGATACCCACTGCAAAAGTAAAGATCTTGGAGTTAACATTTGCATTTTCTATGTCTCATTTAAATAAAAGCGCATATTAAAAATGTATATATTTATATAGTCACCTCTGGTTGGAACCTAAGCTTCACTTTTTCAATTGTGCCCCCAAAATATTTTTCGTCCTCTCTTGCAGAAAAGAACGAGAAGCTCATTACGCTCAGAAGAAAGCTGAGCGAGCCACAGTTAGAACTCATTTTCGGGAAAAGTACAGACTACCAAAGGTAAATTAACTGAAATATCCAATAATCTAAAGAAAGTAAAGATAATCCTCCCCTTTAAAATCTGTATCGTGAATAGGCAATAGGAATAATAGTACTATGTTAATACTACTTTTAATCAATTGCTGAGTAATGTTCTTTCTTATTGGAATATTTAAGTGTTACTGATTCATTAATTTCATGATGTAAGGTGACCTTGAGCATCATTATTACTTCTTATTATTTGACAGAAGATCACATATTCTTATGCTTTCCAAGCCATGGAAGAGCTTGTCCTTTCTCTTGTTGGTCCTGGTGGACATGGCTATACGTCAGATATATATTATCTTTGTCCATGTGTGTCCACCTCAGAATGAGATGGATGAGACCCAAATCCAGCAGGCAGGGGACGATGTGGTGCTGCCCACAGAGCTTGCCAAGATGATCGCCGAGGACAACGAGGAGGAAGCACACAAGCAGTCGGTGCTGGGCCAGCTGTCCAACATCCAGAATGTGGACATCGACCAGCTGAAAGACAAAGCCCAGGCCACACTGGAAGACCTCAAAAAGCAGACGGAGAATTGCAGTCTGATGTGATCTGGCCAACTCCAAGCCCAGGAGATTAGAGTTTTTCTTGTACAAATATTTTCAGAGGCAGAGCTGCTCCGGGGGTAGACATTTTCTCATTGCTGTAGTGGAATGTCAGTTGGCAGAGCCACATATTAACAGTTTTTTCTGGTCGTGCAAAGTTAAACAGAAGCCTTATAGTACGATATCTTGGCTACATCTTACAAACCTACAATACAATTCTAGCCACAATGACAACCAGGTGAAACGGCTTAATTTGTTTGCCTTTTGACTTCCCGATATCTTAAAAGGTCATGAATGCCATGCATATTTTTACATAAATTGCCAATTAGCCAAAAATGTGGCTCCTCTCACTGAGATTTAGCCAATTAAAATAGCTCTGCCCTTAGAGCAGTTTCACCTCTGAGAAAGGTTTTTCCAGTGTATTAAATCCTTTACTCCCTATAACCTCCCCAGCTCTCTGTACCTCATGTGACCTGTGATAACACAATGTGATTCTGCAGCAGAGGTCGCAGGTGTGTATGTGTGTGTGTGTGCAGGATTTTCTTGCTTCCAAACACACAGCAACTGATTTCAGTGATGAACACGTGCACTTTCAATAAGCGCATCAGTGAGATCAGCTGCTTCATTGGAATGAAAGCACACATAAACAAAGCTGACACTGATTGCTGTGTTATGTTAAATTTGGGGGAGTTGATGTAGGTAAAATAAAATAAAAGCTCGCTCTGTTTATTTTTCATGTACAAATGCGCAACATGGTAGAAATGGGCTGATCTTGGTCAAAAGTAGCTTGCTAATGTTGCTGCATCAGTTTTAAATATTCTCATAGACATATCATTTAGATTTTTCTGTACTTCAGTGTGCCTTGGATGTCCGTACAAGGTTGTCTTCTTTTGAGCTCCGAAATCTAAAAGCTACTTTTTACAAAGACGAGCCTTATTGATTTTTTTTTTATTTTTGGAAGAAGTTTCAATTTTTTTCTTTTCTTCTTTCCTGTTCGATTAAAAACCATTAATAATTACCAAGCAAGCACAGATGATGTCTTGCTGAAAGTCCAGATAGTTTTGCTACGTGTAATTCATGTGTTCCCAAATTTAACCTAGCGTCAATATCAACTATACTGGAAGTATTTCTGCACATATGCTGCATTTATAGGTTAAAAGAATAAAAGCTGCTCAGTTAGAAGAAATGTAAATGCTTTACAAGTTGTATGCCAAAGCCTGTGTTGATAACACTCTGACCAACATTAAGGAAAAGGCACAAATATGTCCAGATGTGTAACGACAGTGTGTGTGTGTATAAATCCAAATACAGAGTCCGCATTCAAGTATTTATGTTCTGTTAGATGTACAGGTATCTGTTTGCCTATACTGTCAACAGCGAGTCATTCTGTTTCCATCAACTCACCGGGTCTTGCAGTGTTGTCAACCATCAGGTGACCTTTGACCTGTCCTCCATCTCATTGACCCCTCTGTCTCAGTAGTGCTCTTTCGTGCTGGTGGATTTCGTGTTGTTTAGCCAGTGTGATGCGTCAAGTGGTGTCTTTGTAAAACAGAAAAAAAAAACTCACCCTATAGCTGGGAGTGCTCATCGTAGTGTTACAGAGCACTCAGTCAGTGTGGGCTTACTGTGGTATTGTTGATTAATAGCCAAGTGTGAAGGTAGGGGTGACATTAGGGAGGATGCTGTTGATGTTATGTTACATTCATATATGCTACATTTTGCCAGTGTTCAGTTTATGTAGCAGTGGTGATGAAGGTGATGTTGGCTTGATCTCACATCTGTCCCCGATCTCATTCCTTTTATGGTTCTACGGCCAAAAACTTTTTTTCCCCGCTTTGTGTTACTTAATATTTTTCTTTTAAGTTTAAACTGTGGCCAAAAAGATTTTGTTAATTTACTGTATGAGTTTTAATTTCCTCACTGTAGGTGCCACACTACTACTGAATGAAAGCGGAGGCAACATTTTTTCACTACAGTGATTATTGTCATCTGTTAGATACACAATTATATATATATATATCTATCTATATATTCAGAATATTTCAATAATACGAAGAAGAAGAAAAGTTGCAATAAGTCCTTTTATAAACAGAGCTACTAGAATATGTCATGTTTCATCATGAGACGATATTCATGGGGGGAAATGAAGCCATAAAGCAAAACTCTTTGCTTTGTATGAGTGTTTGTGACTTGAAATAATAATTCAATAACTCAATAATAATAACAATATACACATATATATGATTTCTGTGGTGTCATTCTGTGGTCCAGATTTTTCAGGAAATGGCTACCATGACACGCAGTTTTTCTCCTTTGACCTTTTTGTTTTCTTTCATTGTATCTCTGTCATTCTGTTGGAAAGTATTTCAGTGACTTCTGCGTTTTAACTGCAATAAATTTTTTTATTATATTCTATTTATTAATTGAATTCATTTCTACTGTGTTTGAGTTTAAATGGCTTCGAGGTTTAGTGTGTCGTTTGTGCATGTTGTTAAATGTGCAGCAGCTTGAACACCAGGGGGCGATAAAAACACACTCACAATTACAGATTTGTTCATGAGGGAGGCTTCTGGGTGAGCCCCATAGATTGTGACTGACAAGTCAAAGCCGGGCTGTATTAACTAGTATTAGCGTTAAAACTAGTATTAAAAGATGTTAAGAACAGAATGTAATATTTCAAATGAATCTAAAAAACATCCTCATTATCTCTGGCAGCAGTGTGCTGACCGAATGAGTCAAGTAATCCACACATGAAAGAGGAAAGTTTAAAGGAAAAACCCGAACAAATAAGTGGAGAAACACAATGAATGCATTCACATATGCACCAGTTCACAGCATGCATACACACAGTAATAATTTTTAGCTCAGGGATGATTCTCTATGTGAATGCTATGAATGCAGTCATGACTTTGAAATAGGGTCCAAGCACTTAAAGCAGGAGCTTCAATCTTAAAAACTACTCAAACAGACACTGTTTCAATAGGAACAGCGACTACTGTCCATTCATCCCTGTAGCAAAGACAGTAAGTATCCGAGGACTCAGAAGCTACTTTTAACAGCTATTTGGAAGGGGGTTACCATAACAGGTAACTCTGCTTATTTGATTTGGATGCCCTTCCTGACCCAGCCCCGATGGGATTTGGGGTCAGGTCCTACCACGATTGAACTAGGGAGCTTTTCCTTGTTAGCAAATGTGTAAACTACCATATTATGGAGTCACTCTTCAAGTGATTGAGAAATGTCACTGTAATCAGACTGTCATCAAGAATAATCCGTTGACAGATTCATGGAGGGAACTCTATATTGTGGTTGAGGGCATACACACATCAGAGAGTTCAAAGGTGCAAAATCCACAAGACAAAGGATGGCAAAGATGGGGGAAAATGTAGAGTCAAATGGGCATACTGCATATTCCAAAGAGTGAGTGAGTGGATGGTGTGCACCTGAGAACTGCTACAGTCATGGAATCTGGTGGCTCTGATATCCTGTGGGGGGCTTTTTAATGGCATGGTTTGCGTTTACTTTGTCCTCTTACAAGGAAGGGTCACTGCAGGTCAATAAATGGGTGCTCTGAGGATTTTAGCAAAAATTACATTTCAGACTGGTGATGTATCCAGTGTGTACCCTGTATGTCATCCTATTACAGATGAGATAGACTCAAGTTCACCTGTGACCCTTGACTCTTGACCCTGAACTGGAAAAGCAGTTAAGAAGATCTAAAAAGGTGGATGTAAGGATGGATGGTCGTTTTTGGTGAGGTATTATTATTATTATTATTATTATTATTATTACATATATACTATTATTTTTGTTCACTTCCTTCATTTTAGAAAGCGCCTTAGTATAAATTTATATACTAAAACTAGTGTAGTTGATCATGTTTACTAATCATGAATACTGTTAAAAGGCATTACCATTCATATCATTAGATTATAAAATAGAATTTAATTATATTGCACTATATAATCGATAATAACCCATAACTCATTTGATTATTCCTATTTACACCTAAAAATTTTCTATGCTATATTATATATTTGTTAATGATTACCAGTTGTTGTTGTTGTCGCCATCGTCGTTGTCGTCGTTGTTGTTGTGTAGGTAAGGTTTCATTAGCTCAGATTGGCGCTGCAGTTGGAAGTGTTGAAATATTTGAACTTCAAACATATGCCTTCAATCTGGCTTTTGACTGAGTGTTCTTTTCAAGAAGTTACTTTGTTTTTATTACCTCATTGTGTCTAAGTTGTAGGTTTATTTGATTTTTAATGCTTTCATTTTAACTGCTCTCATCACAGCATTTTTCACAGATTAGAGCCGGCTTGTTCCCGTACATTGTGTTTTATTTTATTTATTATTTGTATTGCTCTTAATTTAACTGACATACTTTTACTTTAAAGAATATTTTCTTTATGTTATTTCCATGATGTTTTATCTTTTTAGTTTATTTTGAGTGGCTTTCACTTATTATACTCTGTTAATCATCTGTGAGACACAGTGAACTGCAGTGATTTGCATGAAAAGTGATATGCAAATAAAGTTTTTTTAATTGACTGATCTCATATATATGCACTAGCTGTCTTTTTGTGTGTTGATCTGCATGTTTTCTCTAAAATGTCTGCTCTTGTCCAAAACGTGATCAACTGGTTTTAGTGTATAAACCCAACAAAACAAAATTATATTTTAGCACTTACTTAGACTCGTTTTAAGTAATAATTGCCAGTTACAGCTTTATAAATTTCATCCAAACTTTAATTTAACACTAAAATAAATTAAAGTAAGTTAAACTAAAGTTTAAAAAGGCCCAAATTTACTATTTAAAGTGTTACTTGCAGCTCCAGTGCTGACTCTGTCCCTGTTAAAGACACAGAGCTACAATAATTACCAGAATGCTATCAGTTCTTTTGCATTCTTGCAGATTTCAGGTTGGGCACCCATCTGCTCTGTGTGGTTTGTGCAAAACTGGCACAGCCCCTCTGTGCTCGTTTCCATTTCAATGGCAGGAACGCCTGGGCTATTGGTAGTTTTCAAGTGTGGTGTGAAAGGGAATAGCTGTAAAATATATTGATGCTGAACCCCTCTCTATTGATAGGCTGCAGTGCGTGAACAATCTTCAGGCTGGAAAGACACTGGGCCACCGCATGGCCAATCTGACACAATTAGGGTGAAACGGGCCAGAAAATACTATTCTCTCCCTTTCTCCTCTATCAATCGAGGCTTAAAAAACTCTGCAGAATGGGGAGACGAGGGAGGGAGACAATTAGCGAGAACCTTTAAGTGAAAATCCTCATCGGCGAGGAAGCCATCACTGAGGTTTCTCCTTGCTCCGGAGAAACAGATTTGTTTTTCTTCGCTGAAATTTGGAGCAGTGAAGTTGCAGATGTGAGCTTCTTGCAAAGGAATGCATTTTGCAAGCTCCCCCTGCCTGCCTCCCCCTTTCACTTATGTTTTGCTACAGGAGGACCACACAGATCCTGGGTTTCATACAAGGAAAATTATAAACAGTTTCATCCAGCCTATCTCGTCATATACTGAGAGGATTTGTGCTCAGAGCTGTGCTGCTGTGGGCCTGGAAATGGGTCCCACGGCTGACTCCTCAGTGACGACCAATCGGTGGCCAGGATTGTAAATGAGAGAAGGAGGGGGAAAGGCGCGACTTTTTCTTTCTTTTTTTTCGTGGAGGAGGGGTGTTGTGGGGAAATGCTCGGCGGACCGTGAAGCGTAACAGCCAGAAGAAGGACAAAGACGCACATAGCGGGACAAAATGGGACTGAGAGAAATAGCTCTCAACTAAAAAAAACAAAAAAAAACAACAAGTTTGGAATGAATGCGTGGATGGATGTTAAAAGTAGTAGCGCTGGGAAGAATCGAAACTAGCAATGGCAGGAGAGTTCTAGTGTAATATCTGAGTTGTGTACATTAATTGTAGTTAGAGTTGTAAACTTTAGATAGCCCAATGGCGCGTTTCAGTGGCCACCTCAGATTTGCACCGGTGATGCGGAGACAGACTGCACTTTGGAGTTTGGATTTCTCGTCTTTGAACGGACATGCTTCCCGAATTGACTTTTCCGTTTCTTGCAACTACGCGTGGTGAATCCCCTGAGTCCGATCTTGACTTCTACTGTTGCAAATCTCACCGGGAGGAGCCAAACTCATCCAAGGTGCAAAAGTGAGTGGAGAATTTTTGAAAGAGCTGCGGTGTTAACAGGTTGTCTGTTGCGAAAACTCTCGGATGAAAAGAAAACTTGTATGAACTTCAGTGTGAAAGTTTCTGTGCCTGAGTCGCTCTGATCCTAATGTGCTGGTGGAGAAAGTGCACGTCACCGAACTACAACTCCATCCAAGCATGAAATGTTGGTGCAGCGCCCTGGCACTTCTCCCGTGGGTGCTGGTGGCCTTGGATGCACAGCTAATATGCTGGCAGGCGCTTCTCCGGTGCCACGACGAACCCGAGTGCGAACTTGCATACAATCAATACATGACAGCATGTGAAGGTAACATCAAAGGAACTAGAAAGCAATGCCCCAGCCACTGCATCAGCGCGCTGATAAGGCTGAATCACACCCGCAGTGGGCCAGATCTGGAGACCTGCGACTGCGCTCAAGATCTGGACTGCCTCAACGCCAAGCGGGCCATAGAGCCGTGCCTGCCCCGAAGACACCCGAAGGACGCCGGAGGTATAGGGTGCATGGAGGCCCGGCAGCGCTGCGAGGAAGACAGCAACTGCCACACCTCCCTGGCAGCCTACATGTCATACTGCGGGCAGCTGTTCAATGGCCGGAAGTGCTCCTCCAGGTGTAAAGCCACCATTCAGCAGATGCTGTTCATCCCAAACGGCATGCTTCTGAACCGCTGCATTTGCGATGGAGTGGAGAGGCCTTTGTGTGAAGTGGTCAAGGAGAACATGAGCAAACTTTGCTCCATAGGAGACCACAGCGTTGTTTCAGACCCGACTAAAGGTTATGAAGATCCAAACAAAAACAATTACCCTAAAAATGACAAAAAGGTGGATTTTAGTGAAAACTCCTCTGCTTCTCAGAGCTTATCCAGAGGCGTGTTGCCCTTGTTTCTTCTTACAGCACGGATATTATACTGAGGGGATGGGTATTTTTACAGTTTTATGAATAAAATGTACTGTACAAAAGCAAAATTATCCCGTATTTAATTTAATAAGGACTTGGTAACTTTCTCAAAGACACTTGAGCAGGCGATGCTTTGCTGGCAGAGGACTTGAATTCAGGTCTGCAGGATGAGAAAGGTTATTTTTTTCGTCCCTGGGCCCCTCAAACTTCTCGTGCTAGTTTCATGGTGACAGACAGCACTGTAATGGTTTGTGTAAAATTTCCACAACCTTAGTAATTCTCCATGCACATCTCACTCAGGAAGTATTTCCTTTCGATTTGTATACTGTACATGCTCCTTTTAGTTTTCCAAGTTAAAATTCCCCACCAGTTTAAGTTAAAAGAAAGCTTTTGTCAAAAATATCAAAAACATTTTCATGTAGCAGTGAGAGGAAATTAACCAGACCGTATTTTGTTGAAGCGCACGGCCACTTTGTTTGCCCTCAAACAGCTCCTGTTTATTTGGTTTGCTTTCAATGGTACTTGAAGTGTGGCCTTATTAAGACCTTGGACAAACATTGGATCCATCCAGTCTCTATTTGCTCTGCTCTCTATTTCAGGGGCCTTTTCATTGTTGCAACAGCCACACTTCAAATATTTGTAGGAACAGTGAGAGGACAGGCAAGGGTGTGTGATCAAGTACTTAAATTAACTGAAGCGCCTCTCCAGCACTCTGTCTTGTTCCCCTCCCCCATTTGAGATTGTGTTATTGAACTTTTCCTGAGACCACCCTCACCCCCTTCTTCCTCCATTCTACTGCCTACCCCATTTGAGGCCTCTAAGGAGACCCCTATCTTTATTACTGCTTTCACACTGCTGCTACACTCCAGGAACAACTGCCAGCTGCTGGAGTGAACAAGTCAACGTACAACATTTACAGTTTGTCCACAAGACTGCTCACATCTACAGGTGGTCTGACAGTGCTTTGCTTTCTTTTTCCAAAGCACAATGTTGGATTTAAGCCACATATATGTAACAAACTGTGCAAGTTAAGGATGAGTAAGTCAGGTTTTATGAACAAAACAAACTCTGCTGAACAAAACACCTAAAGTAACACCAAGCAACACTAAATGCAGTAAATGGTAAACAAAACATCAAGAAGTAGTCTTGATGTTCACTGTGAGCAAACATAGTTATAATTCCTTATTTTATGTCACACAGGTTGGCTTGAAGTTGAAAGTGTTTCTTCATTTTGTCAGGATACATTTGTCAGGATACTTTTAAATTAAATGTTTTACCCAGCTATTTTCTAAATGACACACACACACAGATAAACTCAAGTTAATAATATGAGATTTTTACAACTTTTACATTTTCATGTTGGGGATCCTTTCCTCAGTAATTGTACTTTGAAGTCTTTTGTGTGTTTCGAGGCTAAAAACGTCAGAGCAAAACATCACATTCATATTTGTACTTGCACACATTGCTTTGAACAGCTGCTGCGTGGTTGATTTTACCTGTTTGCAGGTCCAGGGACTGAAACCAGCAGATTTTCAGTCTGACTTCTTACTTCCACGTTATGTTGAAAAAGGGGAAAATTAAAAACAAAGTTTTTGTTAGTTTTGATCACTTTTTCTGAAGCTGCCAGTTTGTGTCTTTGCCACTTGACATGCAGTCTTAAACAATGAATGTTAAGTGTTAAATTATGAAGCTATAGTATGAAGAATGTGTATATATTTTACCGTCATATGCAGTAAAACAAGTGTCGCTTAAATGCTTTTAATATAAACAAATGTAGCTCAAAGTTTGTTCACAAAACCTGTTTTTTGGATGTAGTTTTCAATGTTTCCTCTCATTTTTTGGGAATATAGCAGTAAACACTTCAGCACGTCTTCCTTCCTCCAAACTGGAGGATGCGTTTTATAATACATATATGACCTAATGTAGCCCAAGAATAAAAAGGAATAAATAATGTTGAACTTTTAACCAATGTGTGCTTGATTTTTACATCATTTCCCTGTCATATTTTGGTGATCGTACATTACCTCAAAGTCAGTGGAGCATTCATGACTGTATGTGCATATTTAATGATAATATTTTTTTAAAAGTAGTGTAGAGGATCCATGCGGTAGTTTTCAACCCATTCATCTTACACACAAAAGATCTGTGGTCCAACACTCAGAGGAAACAAACTCAGTCTCAGGGGCTCACAAGCTAATGTACTTAATGCTAGTCCCAAAGCTGGATAAAAGGGAAAAGGAAGGGCATCCGGCATAAAATCAGTGCCAAATCAAACATGCAGATTCATCCGTTGTGGCAACCCCTTGGGAAATAAGGGCGCATCCAAAAGTGTCTAGATATTTCAGTGGTATATGTGGCATGAGCTAAATCTGCATATAATGTGTAAACCTTCACATACTAGCACTTATTATATTTTAATCATATTTCTTCACATTAAAGTTTCACTATAAAATAGTTATATGACGTTAGCATTTTGGGTTCCTGGAAACAGTCATTCTCAAGTCAGCTAAGGGACTGAGTGGGTTTGTTTTGTCAGTATTGCTTTCAGTACTGGATCCTGTGTTAATTTTACCTTTTGTTCATTTGAAATGGGCGGTAATGGTCAGGTTGTAAGAGTTAGGAAGTTCTGAAGAGTACTATATTGCATTTCAAACACATGAGTCATAGTTACGTAGATGTAAAGCACAAAACCTTTAAAATGAAAAAGGTAAAGAAAAGCAGATAAGCCGATACTGGAAAGATTTAATCATATACCTTCAAACTTTCCCAGTGTCAGTGTGACTTTGCTAATGACCGAAAATATAATGAACTACTTCAGAGCAAGCCACCATTTGGTGCTTCCTCCACAGTTACTGAGGTATTTGCAAGTCGTTAACAAACTGTGAAATGATCATTAGCATTAGCAGTTAGGTGTGAGCTGAGCTGCACACCTGTTCTGCAAATGTTACTTTAGGCATGTCCAAATGGTACAAGCAGTCGGACAAACAAAAAAGGAATAAACTGAGGAGTAACGTTTTTCCACTATACTTGCGTGAAAAAAAACAGACCTACATTTGTTGAGTAATTACGTTTTGGAAGTTTGTTACTTGAGCTAACAGGTGGCAAATTTCAGTAACATCTCCAAGCCTGGAGAGAACTTCTATACAGCCTTTACTGATTTTTTCTTTTTTTCTTTTGTAAACCACAGGAATTCTCAAGTAGGTCCAACTGTCTGCTGCGAGATAGAGAAACAATGCAGCCTACAGCTACAATATAGCACGACTCCATCTCATGTAGTTAGACTGTCTTTGGTTCAGTCTGTCTTAACCACTGCCATGCATCTTAAAGTCCTCCAAAAAAAAAACCACCCTGTCCCCCCAATTCTGGGAGCAAAGTCAAAACAAACATGCACAGAGGAGCCTTGGGGATTGTGTGTGGAGGAGAATGGGGGGTGGGGTTACAGAGGGAGCAGTGTGCTGGAGCCCATTTTCTAAATTATCTTTATTCAACATTTCTTTAAAACAAACCCCCCTGTTCCCCCAACTCCAAAGTGGGGTGACCCATGGATTTGGGAGGTTCTTATGTCACACGCATACAATGTTCCATTCATGACAGCCATGGAGTCATAGCAACTAGCCGACCTGCTCTCTATGTAGAGGGATGATGGAGTCAAGGTCACCCAGCTCCTTAGGGACCAGAACATACAAACCCCTCTTTATAGGCAACAGTGATACCAGCACTACTCGTGTGTAGCTTTAACAGTACCAAAAGAAAAAGAGAGGGAGGAAGGGAATATGGAGACTGATCGAAGCCACAATGCTGTAGGTCGTGGTTTAGGAGAGGAGGATCGGTGATGTTTTGGAGGAGGGGTTGTGGGATAAGTTTTCCATCTAAGAAGCTCCCATTCTGGGCTGCATTACTGTAAGGTTATTCAGCAGACTTTTTAAGAAGGCAATATAAATTGGCAGTACTCCCAGAAACAACAAAGCAAGCACAAGGGTCAAAATTGCATCCAAAGTTTTCCTGGCAGCAACATGCTCGCGCTATGATTAAAGCAAAGAAACTGAGCCAACACCACGGGCACCGACAGCCAATTACAGCCCCCTCCATAGCACAGCCACAAACTCATCACCCAATGGTTCTTCATCCCGTTGCTTCGGGGCCATGCTGTTTCTGCTCTAACCATACGGTCTGGTACTGATTTACACCTGGCATGACCAGGTGATTGTTATTAGCTAAATGAGAGCACAGAAAACAAACATTAATCTGAGTCCTGGTTTTGAAGACCGCTCGTAAACCTATGACAACCACAGCTGCAGTTTTTTAAGATATCAAAATACATCTCTTTCCGATTTTCACAAAACTTTGTCTTTTGATCTACTGATCCAGTTTTTAAATGGGCAATTTAATATTGGAAATAAGTTGGAAAAAGCGAACGTGACAGAAATAAAAAAAGAATAATCAAAGAACTGTGGAAATCAAAATATCTTGGCTTTTAGAGTTTAGCATAAATGAAAAACACACACACAGATTCATGCATTTCCATTAATGGAGCAGTACTGTGTTTCACTGGAAACTGCATGGTAAACACATCTTTCAAACTCCGAACTTTCACTTTGTAAGACAGGCCTTGTTTTCCCCCCAAAGAGGCAAAAATCTTATTTTGGGGGTGAGTGGGACAATCATTTTACTTTTCCAAAAAAGATAACAGTAAGCCAAAGCTTCACAGAATAAAAATGTGGATCTATCATGTTAGGTCTTCAACTGACATAATTTTGTGAAAAAATCTGGACGTAGCATTCTTGGCAAAAGAGATTATGCAGATGAAATAAATTCCTCACCATTCTCCAGTTTTTGTGACATTTTATTGAATCCGTTATCTCATCTCATGAATCATATTATTAACAAGTATTCTTACTTTTCCCTTCCCTGCCTCCCTGTCTCCACCCCTCGTGGACACGAGCCAGCTGTTTCTACAGAGCGCACTTCCAGATGATGACGGTGGTGAGGAACCAGGAGCGCTGTTCACACGAAGACAAATAAATCTTTGCAAAGATTCTGAAAAATGAGTGTTTGCGACGTGCTGCTGACAAAACTTCAGACTGCACAATTTTTAAAGATTGTGATTTTATTTTGAGACAGAACTGTCATTTGTGATTTGTCATTTAATAAATACATATTAAAATTCACACTGTATAAAGAAATTAAATAATGAAACAGTACAGCAGAATGAAAATCTTGCAAACAAACATACAGTATAATATTTTTGATAATTGTATTAAAGCTCCCTTTTGGAATATTCAAATAAATGAAATCTAAACGGTCCGTGAAGACCTACAACAGCGAGGATCATTGGCTTGCCACCATCTATTAAGTTTTTTACCGTTTCACAGAGGCCCAGTTATGAAGGCTTTACTTGAACTCCACAACTCAGTGTATCCCTCAAATCTAAAGCCAGTGCCAAACCTAAGAAAATGCATGTCTAGTGTAAATAAGGCAGAGGCCGCACCTCTCCAGTTTTCCCCTCATAGCGGTGGAGAGAACTCCATCAGTGGAGAGAGCATGGTGAGCCTGTGGTTCACCCACAGTAAAGGCAGTGGGGGGAAAAGGGGGGTGCGGAGTAGTATGTAGCTGTTTGTACAGGCCTCTATATCATATATCGTACACATCATCTATACTATTTGCTGAAAATGCTTTTGAAACATCTGTATTTTCAGTTTTTCGCAGGTTTAGTTAAACTTCAAATACATTTGAATGTTCTACACCAAACCAAAATGCAACAGTGCCAGTTGCGTGTTGCCGTGACAGTGTTGTATTGTCATACAAGCTGTCCACCATTTACATATCAATGGTGTGTCAGTAGGAGGGGATTCGGGCTAAGCAGGGCAACAACAGTGTAAAGAACAGGGAACTTTCACATTCAGCAGTGTGCAAATCCAAAATTCAAGAGTTTCTTACCAGCCAACCTTTTTTTTCCTGAAAAATAATAAACAGAAGTTCACTACCTGTCCAATCATTTCATGTAAAAACTTTACAGCATCAGCCAAAACATTGACCACATTTGGCTGGCAAGTGCAATATCCCACCCAGATAGTGTACTCAGTTGGTTAGGATGTGGTGTGATTTGGCTACAGCAGAAAGCTGGTCAGGTGAAGGCTCTGTGTCCAACCTGTACACTGACAGACAGCCGAGGAGTTCCAGTCTTCCCACGGTGGCTGTCCTGTTTACTGCAAACAGCAGGCTGAGAAGACAGAAATGTGTCAAGCTCCACTTTTTCAAGATTACAACACATTTCCTACAACATTTGAAATAATTATTCTCTAAGGGTTCGGTAAACACATCTGGCATCCAAAAAGATGAAGAATATTTTCCAGAGTTGCTTAGGAAACTTTTATGTTATTCATTTCGACTGATTAAAGGAAAACAGTGTGTTAGACTAAACATCTTCAACATTTTTATAAAAACAACTCTTTATAAACATTTAAAGTTTATTTATAAATTAATTATCTAACTTAATGCGCGTTTGTGTTACTACCTATGAGCTTAAATGTGATGTCTTTCTCCTTCTCCTGCTGTGTACAGAAGTGCACATCAGCAGCCCAGGTGTTCTGTCTGTGCCACTGCATAATTAGCAATCACCGTTACACTACGTAGATATCACTTCATCAATCAGTTTTCTGAATCTAAATTCAATTGTGAAACTTTAATGAAAGTACAGGCAGATTAAAGACCAGCTAATGTCCGAATTGACTGCATCAGATATTCAAGTCCTCACATGCGTCTCTGTTAGGTAATACTTAGGAGAGTCCAGGGCTGCAGTGCATGTGTGAAAAGTGCTTTAGTGTGTCGTCTCCTGTCCACTCTCCAGCATAGACAGACTGGCATCCCACCAAATAGTATATGTAGTTTGCAGTATATGTATACTCTTCTTGTGATTTTAATACTGATGTTATAGCAGTGACAGAAACTAATAATCATCTGCATTTAGAATAAAATGTACTCTATGCTTATTAGGCCTGCATCAGAATTCTGGCATGATCCCCATGTTTCAGATTTTTCCATGAAAATCCAATTGCTTATACTTGTTTGTGTATTTTTTTTTCTTGCTGACATTTTCTGCATCAGGGTAACAAAAGAAGCTTTGAATTATTTTCTATAACAATCTTCTTCTGAGGTGTTACAGCTCTAAGCCAACTCATCTTTGAACAAAGCCAGTACAAACAGCCACTGACACTGATAAAATATAATTAATTTTGTAAACACACTAAATCGTGACCTTGGAGGAGATGCGAGTCCTCTTTTATTGTTTGTTGCTGCATGAGCCAAACAGAACATGTCCAGTCCTTTTCCATAAATAAACCTTTATGTAAATGGAGTTATCAGATATTCATCTGCCAAGACCTTCATTTCTATCCCCTGCTGGGCTACACTGATCATGCATATGATGCCAGTTTAAATATTCAGGGCTCCAGGCTTGTAAGGGAAAGGTGCTGTACATGGACTACCAAGACAGTCTGACATGTGATTTTTTAGAGGAGTTTAGAGATCTCAGTTCTCAGCAAAAGTTGGTTATGCTTATGTTGGTGTAGTCTAAGGTCACCAGACAGACTTGGGCGTAGCTGCGACCCTCTCTACTACAGCTACTGTTGGATTAGTGCCAGCCAGGCTGACTGTGGTGTGGTTTTATTAAAATAACACCAGCAGAATAAGAAGCCACATTCTTCATGAAACTTAAACGGCCTCTACAGTCATCAGTTGCCTTCCCCCGTTCCTGTCTTTTTTTCTTTTTTAAATTCATAACTCCCCAGGAATCCCTAGCAGAGAACAGGATATTGTCCCGACTTTAAGTATTTACTATCCATCTAGGAGCAGAGCTTAGAAAATATGAGGAATTAGGTTTTGTCTACAAAGGTTACCACTACAGAAATTTGCAGATATTAAAACTTAACTTTGTGGAGACGTTTGACATGTAGCGACACAAAAGGAACAAAAAGCAACCCTTAAATAGAAGTTTCGAGTTTAGATTTTTTAAAGTTATTATTTTTTTCTTTGAATATGTCTCACTTTCACAATATAGGCTATACGGGAGGACAGGGCTGCATGGAAATAAAATGAAAGAGTCAGGGAGCCCAGCAGGGCGGCCAGAGCAGCAACAGAATGGCTCATATTTTACTAGTGGAAAAAACTTCAGTGAAAGGACATTTCATTGCAACTTGAGATGTGTGTTCCTCACCTACAGCAACTTCCACCACATCCCCTCACTAACACTACATATACTGTAGCTACTTATCAGAATGGCTGCAAGGTAAAATCAAAAAAGTAAAAACACATTTAAGGGCAAAGTAATGATTACACAACACAACAGGGAGACTCACAACTTCTGACGGATTCTGCGAGAGATTCTCGATCCAGAGAAACGTCCCTTTGAGTCTCCTGCATCTGAAAAATTAACAAAACATGTATCTTAAGATCCTTGCCTCTGTTTTTTTTGTAAATCAAATGTTTTCTCATACAGTCTGGGGTCTTTCTTCTCCTTCACTTGAATGTACGCTGAAGGAGTGCATGCTTACCTTAATATGCTTTTTGAGGTATTCAGCTCTGCTCATGAGGCTTTTAATCTGATGAGATACAAAATTCCAATAAATTTGGTAACAGATACACAGTTACAACACAGGCACAGTGGCTTTCATTTTAAACATGTTTTCTACTCAGGATTTTAACTGTGCCTGCAGCATGAATCCAGAAGCAAGGCTGACTAGTTAAAATATAATCCATCCCATAGTAGATGAGATAACAGATTGTACAGATATTCATAGTTCCTAGACTTCAGTGATCCCCCTTTTCTCTGGTTTTTAATAAAAAGTCTTCTTTGTTATCAAAAGGCTGTAAAACAAAACACATTAGTACAACCCTCAGCTGTAGTTTGTGGTTACATAACACTAGTAATTCTCAGACAGCTTCCAGTATGACCATATAGTCTAATTTTTTACATTTTATTGTGACTTAATTGCCTTTAAGTGAAGTATACAGATGGTTAATTGTTTTTTGTTGTGTATTATGTATTTTATTTATTATTTACTCTACACTGTGCTGATTTTGTGCATAAAACAAACAAACAAACAATAAATTCTGGATGCATGTTGGCAAAACCTGAATTAAATCAGATCAAACCAATCATCTCTGCAACTTAGTATTTCTATTTTTTGAAAAGATTTCATATGGCACACACGTGCAAGCGGTAACTGCTGTCATCACAAGGCTCGAGGATGCTCTTTACTGTGGTAATCAGTCCTTTGGTGATCATGAAGGTTTTTGGCTGCACCTAATACCTAGTTGTACCCCCACTTTGTCACAATTTAAAGCCAGCTCTCTCAGGTCTTACTGAAGTAACATCTGAGGATCGTAATGACGGGAGACCTAAATTGATGACGTCCATAATGTCCCTTTAAAACACCAATCTTTGGAGCCAAATAATCATTCTGACCACAGGTTTTTAGTATCCGGCTCTGACCCCAACCTTATGTAGCCACAAAACTTTAATCACAATCCCTTTAATCACCAACTACAATAAATGTGGAACAAATCTACACGGGTAAGCAAAGTATATGGGGCATGCTGATAACTTGCAGAAATTTTATTACCAACAAAGGCTACAAGACAAAGAGATCCCATGTATGCTCAGCCATAATGACACTATGTCAACATACACTAGCTAGATCCAAGCTATGACTCACTACTGAGAAGCCAGAATATTGAATTACAGCTTTGAGAGACCAAAGTGTGCTCAACAGTAGATATGAACGCACATGGAGGCCAGCCATGGCAGCATGTGTTGGCTTTTTTAGGTTCTCACATACACACATGCTTTCAATCTAATACCCCAAACTCGCCTCCCTAATGCTGCATTAGATTATTACAGCCGCAGCTGAATTTACTTAAGACAAGCACCCATAAAACTTCAAATAGGGAGGTCTACACGGCCCATTCAATCCCCCCCCCCCTTTTTTTTGGCTTTGTTGTTGAAATATGGCTGTCTGTTGTTGGATCAGTTTCTGGATTAACAATCTTCACAAAAACAAAAGACTCCGGAGCTTTACCAACAGACATACACAACACCTCATCAATGCAAGAATCCAGGATCCTAATTCCTCAAAGTTACAGTAAGCAATCTTACAGGATTGCAGAATTTAGGGTTTTATTCAGCTTCGTTGAGGATGTTGGAAAAACATGGCTATTATTCCCCCAGGTTCTCGCAAGTGTAAGAAGATTAGAAATAAATAAATGGATGCTGACCTTCTTGACATTTTAGATTCATCACATCCCCACATTTTTAAAAACATTTCATTTTTAGCTGACTGACTTTAAAGTTGACATTACTCTTTTGCAACAGAGGCTTTCCAGCCTCTACAGTAACTGAAGTGGATTAGAAAAAACAATAGTCTATGAATGAGACATCTAGCTAAATTTTAGCAAAGTTTTTAAATTGTAAAACCAAAAAAAAAGCACCATAAAGCTTTATATAACTGATAATTTGTCAGTATGTGTACCTCTGCAAGAGTGGTCACGTGACACACTGGTAATACAAGATATCCAATTATCTACGTGGACAGTGATCTATGGGTATGTTACAGGAACTATAGATGATGAATTATATTATTTGTTCTTTACCAAAAAACAAAACAAAAACAAAATCGTATTTGATGAGTGGAAAAAATGCTTGCAGGTTATGTGATGGAGTGTGTATTGTGGAAGGTGATCAGCTGAGGGCTCAGTGGAGGTAGGAGATTGTCGTTCCTACTGTGAGCACTGAACCAGAATCCCTTCCTCACACACTCACCTCGCTGTGGAGCAGCTCCCTCCTGCGGCCCTGGGGCTCGGCTGGCTCACCAAGAGGAGAAAAAAAAAGACATAAGAATAATGAGGAAAATAATGAGGAGATGAAGGGAGGAGAGAAGTCCAATACCTAATTACTTAGTTTGTTCTGGGAGAGGTCAACTACAAGACTGGATTTCACTAGTGAGGTTCAAGATGGGATGGTTTCTAATGTAGGCCAGTGTTTTCACCAACTACCATCCAAAAGAGAAGACTCACAGAAAATGGAGAGAGATGAGCAGTAAAAAGAGGAGTCTGTGGTAGTTAGGCATGATGAAAAGCTGTGTGGCAAAGAGCTCCTAGACAGTCAAAGAACCAATCTTTTCCCCCGACTATACTCCTCATGGTATCCTCTGCCACAACAAGGCTCCCTGACACTGGAGAGAGAAGGTGGTTGAGACTGCATTCACCAACCAACTAAACCAGTATAGCATAACAAATCTAAAAAAAAAAAAGAAAAAAAAAAAGCTATCAGCGTTATTCTACACGTGTAAAAATTTTCTTCAGACAGCTTTAGAAACTAATATCCATTTCAAGTGAAAAAGTAACAGTATTTTTTAATTGACCAGATTTGTTTCAAAAGCAGTATCTGAATGCTTAGAGCTCTTGTCTATTAGAAAGATAATAGTTTTTGTTTGTTTCCAGTGTGTAAACACAAATAAGTGAAGTGTTCTGTCTGAATGGGAAGCAGATGGCAAGGCTTTCATACCACACACAGGGTGCTGGCACGGGTCTCATCCCAGCTCAAAGCCACATCTGGATCACTCTATTCCACCTCTTCCATTGGGCTGATCTTCCAGATGAGCTCATGAACCCAGCCTAATGGACGCCAGGCCACAGACAGAGTCACTGGAGTCTCTTCTGTTACTCTGTCTGTCATACTAAGTGTCCCCATCTCTCTCCAAGTCTGTGGTTTCATAGTCTCTTGTCTTTCACCCTTTCAGATTACCTTTCACTCTCCCCCGGTCACCCTTTCTTTGCATCCACCTCTCTAAAAGACCCTTTGTCATGTTTAGTATCTTTTCTTATTCTAGTTAAATTACTCTTTATTCACTCTCCAACGTCTTTCCCTTGAGGATCATTTTTCCTTAGCTATTTCTTGACCTAGCTATAGCCTCAACTCTAACTGAATTTCCTGAACTCTGAGTCCTAGCCTACTCATTATTACCCCACTTTACATAACTCTAAGTGCCAAGCTGCCTTTTAAAATTATTTTTCTTCAAAATCTTTCTTATTTTTCTCTCTCTAGTACCAAATATTTGCAAACACACGAACAAAGCTGCTACAGTCTCAGTGTGCAGAGAAAGTACCAGATAGAGGACTACAAGATGGTTTCATTGTCTTTGGTGACACTTCAGCATTCCCTATGCTTTAGCACTTTAGCTTACCTTAAGAACCGGTGAAGTGGCTCAGCAACCAACATCTATAAAAATCTGAATAACTGATGTTATAACGAAAGAAATGTATTTGTCTACCTGCTAGTCCCAACAGTAGTTCTCCTAAACACTGCTGGTACATATCCAGTGCCTCAAGGTCATCTGATCCACTCTCCTCCTATACAGGAAAGTTAGGCAGAAATTATTTAAGCCAGTATATCAAGTAACTAAAAACTAACTAGCACCACTACTACTACTACACAATTTATTCCCTTCTTGTTGGCTGCTGAAACAACAGACACAAAACTGAAAAAACAAACAAACATTTGTTTGGTTCACAAATGAGCTTAAAAGATGTGGTTTGGATATCAATCTAAGAGAAGGGTTTGGTTTTTTACTCTTCCACTTAGGTCTTATTCTCCATTATATTGCCTTTACTTCACTTTGCCTTTATGTGTAACTACAGTGATGTCATCATCCCGCAATAAACCCATCTAACCTTAGCAATGGCAGTAGAGGCCATCTCCAAAGCAGCTAGCAGACGTGGCTGATCTTTAGACATTTCTGCAAATGAAGAAAAACAGAAAACTACTTTGCATTGCTGTTGAATTTAGATGGACACACAGCAGAACTCATTCTACTGAAACATATGCAGAACTTTGAAATTAGCATGAAATATTGATGCATCTTATGACAAACTGTATTGTGGACACAGTGGTTTAGTTATATATTTGAGTAATTGTTTGAGCTTCAGACTGAAGAAGCTTCTCGATGAGAGGTAAAACGTCTTCAAGAAACCTAAATAAGTCCAGACACTTTTCTTTCCAAGCTCTTTAGACTACGATGACCTGGATGACTGAAAACCTTCACAGACATTTCACCTCCAGGACAAAGAGAAATGAACATTTTTTTCCTTCTAATACTGATTAAAGTTTTACATGTTTCATCTTTGCATGTTTGCTATTCTACAAAAACCCATTTTGAAGTAAACATCCAATTATTTGATCTAAGTTAAAAGAAAAATGATACACAGTGTGTGGCTAAACAAGGCTCAAGTTTGATTCATAGTGCAGCACTAAGTGAACCTGGACTTCACAGACATGTTGCTTGAATGAAGGCTGCAAAGACTGGTGTGTGGCCTTGGTAATAATGTGTGTGTGTGTTACTTCGGTAGCACATATACTAAAATTGGAACGATACAGAGAAGATTAGCATGGCCCCTGCGCAAGGATGACACGTAATAATGTGTGGTGTAAACATAGGATATTGATTAACAAGCACAGTGCTTATGTAAAACAAAATACAGCAGGCTACATCCAGCTTGGGAGCCATGTGGTGCCTCAGCCTCTGCCCGGAGATGTATGTTTTTTATTTTTATTTTTTGTTTCTTTACCTCGGAGGATGTCCCTGGAAGTCCGCGCCTGCTCGAAGCTCAGCCTGTTGTCCGAAGCTACCAGGGCTTTCAGCTCCTCAGCTCTGGACACATACTGCCTGACCTGTGGAAAGGCCGCTTACATTGACTTAACTTAATTACATCAACCACAACATATGGTTCTCATGCTCTCTATACACACATATGGTTTTCATAAAGAAGAATTCATTACAAGTGAGAGCCACTGGATTATAGGGAAAAAAGCAACTGAAAATAGAGGGCAATCCACATGTGAATGTGAGGACTGTTTTCAGGCCTACCTTTTGCCTGAGGGCCTCTTTACGTTGACAATTTGTTTCATCTAGGGAGGGCAAAGAAAAGAGATGTGTTGGTTTTTCATTTATTGAGTTTCCTTTGCCAGTTTATTGTGCTGGAACAAAGACAGTGCATCATAGTGGGCCTTAAGTCATAGACAGGATATTATGGTGGTTGTTGCTCTTACAATAAATAGCAGGGACAAAGTGCTCAAGAGCACTGCAGTAAAGCGAGAGTGCTGCAGACCTCTCCCCCTCCTGGTCCTTCTGAACGGCCTGTAGGACCAGCTTTTTCTGGAAAGAAGAAACAGAAAGTGGTATTACTGATTGGAAACGGATACAAACGTCTATTCATTAACACCACACAGCGAAAGTATGTTTACAGACCTACAAACGCATGTATAAAAGTCAGTCACATACAAAATATTTCTTGAAAATCTGGAATAATCCTAGTCTCTTACCGCTTTCACTATACTTTCTGCAGTTGGCATGTGCTCCATATCCACAAAAGGGTGGGTAAAGAACTCTGCAAAGGTAATCCGGGCATCTGGATTTCTCTCCAGCAGCCGCAACAGAAGGTCTCTGCAGTCCTTGGATACCCTGGCCCCGGGAGGGAGCTGATACAAAACACAACCTTATTGCATTGCATCCAATCGGCATGGTGATACAAGGAAAAAGGACAGCACATTGTTACCACAGACCCTCTGGTCTCACGTTGCTACTTTCTGTCAAAAGATGACCTTTAAACTCTCTGTGTGAATCCCTGGATAATGGGCCATGTGCTAATGCAATCAATTAAGTCTAAGACTAATGTCTGATTCAAGAATCCTAGTGTTTTGAAAGTCCTCCAACATTAAAGTGCACGGATCGCGGATGCCCCAGTAGCCCATCACGTACAAAGGCTGGACAGAGGGTTTCATTACTGTCATGGGACCTTTGCTGCACGTCATTCCGCCCCTCTTTCCCCTTTTCTTGTCTCCATTAAAGAAAGGGTAAAACAAGCACATGTTTTCTTGATAATTCTTCCAATCTTAAGCCTAATGTGGTTTGCGCATGTGGCAAAAAATAGGACAAAGACACAAATAGAGTTATTAGTTACTAAGCCATTTAATTAATTATCTCTCTCTGTCTCTTTTTTAAGAGATCACAAGCCCTTGTTTTCTGTATGTAAACACAGTTTTCAGTCCCAGACTGCCCTCTTAAATCAGTATTTGTCAAACTCTGGAGTAGACCACAGAATCACTGCAGGAGAGGACAAATGAGAAGAGTAAAAGTATGGAATGAAGCTAAGAGAGGATAACATTTATTTAGGGAATAAACAAACAGCTTATGCTGCTGTCTTGATGTTTATTTCACTCAAATTCATCTAGTATCTTTTATTATTTCTCATCATTTAAAAGTTCATGTTCTTCAGCTTCCTAGAAGAGACATTTCAGATTGTCTTGAATGTTGTAGGTGATTTAAGAGGACCAGTCATGTTTCAGTAGAGCTTCAATTGCTGGTTCCTCTTGAGTGGAATAGTTTGCCATCTAGTGGTTAAATCCAGTACATGGGAGAAAAATACTTGCAACTGTTGTGTTTTCTACACAGGCCACCTACAGCATATTTCAGATTTACTGTTAGGAAATTATTACTATGCTATCTAATTTGAAGAAGATGTAATGATACATATCAATCTGGAAAACCTGATCAACCCCAATATACTATGGAGATACTGTACAAATGTAACAAAATGAAATGCTTAAATTTGTGCCTTTGCATACTGACGAGCAATTTTTATAAACATAAGAAACATAACTATAGCATTCAGCAGGATTTCTACATCCATAGTTGGAATAGTCATTGTCATTTGCACATTTGCTCATAACCAGTGCAATTCAAGTTTTTCTAACACATTCACCAGATTGCTCATAACTTACTTCAATAGGTTGGTTGCTCCTGATCTTCTCCTCTAATTCAGCATATGACTTTGATGCAAATGGTGCTCTGCCAAACAATGCCTCTGTGTGCACAAAAACAATGGGCAGTAGATTATTACAAAAGAATAATTATGCAATAATTACTGAGTACTTCATAATAAAAAAAAATAAAGAAAGTGATTCAACTGAGCAATCTTAATAAACTCTTGCACACAGATACACAGATAGACAGACAGATAGACAGATAGATATTAAAACAATCAACAACTTGAATGTTGGATTTTATTGAAAAATTCTGTGCAAATGAAAAATTAAATTAATTCTACTTAGCTTTTCTAAAAAGCACATAATATAAAATATTCTTTTCATTTTGCACTGTACAGTGTCACACCGATAGCACACGTTACTGCTGTGTGCTATTACAATATTATTGCACAATTACTGCACTAAAAACCCATAAAGGGCTCTTCACCACTCTGTCACTTGATGATTAATAGTTCAATTCTACTTTTAGCCTACTGAGTGAGCTCTTTCAAGCCTGCAGGGTCAGTCAGCTGATTAGCCTTTTATTGCTGGAAAAGGAGTGGTGTCAAGATATTATAAATTACTGTCAGAAGTGAGACACACAACATGGCACAGGACAGATTACACCAGATTCTGTGTACCCAGAACCACATTAGTTGCCAAGATGTCTAACACAAATGCATTACAAGTGACAAATGAAGCAAAGTATTCTTCATGTTGATGGCATTTCACATTCACAAGAGATAAAATATGTGAACACGCAGTACTTGCCATAGAGAATAACTCCTACAGACCACAGATCCACCCTGGAGTCATACTGCCGACGGCACACCATCTCAGGAGCCATGTAGAGAGGAGAACCTCTCAGGACACTCTGCTCGTCCCATGGGGACATGTATTGTGCAAAACCAAAATCTGTGGGCAAATTAGGAAGTAAATTACATCTGAAACTATCTGTTTATTCTCTACCAGTTGGCATGTTTACAGTAAAACATTAGCTTCCCGTGCTTGTTGTTTAGTGAGTGCATGTGATCACCTGCTAGTTTCAGGATAGAGCCGCTGAGCAGAATATTCTGGGGTTTCAAATCCAGGTGTGAGATATTTCGCTCATGAAGAAACTGGAGGGCACAAGCTGTTTTTGTGGACAGATGTAATAGCTCAGGATAGAATATGAATGCAATTTTATTCCACAAACAAGTATGCACAGCTGAAAAAGTTTTCGAATTGGATTTAATTTCCAGACTTCCTAAAACGGGTATGTAAAAACCTGCTTCATGCTGATTGCTTTCAAACAAGTCTCTCATCAAAAACATTCACATAAAACTTCAGCAATATTGTTTGAAATGGGAATCACCCACCAATCTGCTGCAGGAAGCGCCGAGTCACACTCTCAGGTAAAATCCTGCGACTGCGAATGAAGCAGGAGAGATCGCCACCAGAACACCATTCAAGAATCAAGTAAATATTTTCAGCATCCCACTGATGAAAAAGAAAAGTTCAGACACTGAGGGACAGAGTCGAAGCAAGAGTATTAGTTTTATTTCACATTTATTTCGTTAATATCTTTCTTAATGTTTTAAAAACATAAATATCAGCTAAAAAAGAAGAAAACAGGAAGAAAACATATAAACAAGAGAGAAATTATATAAAAAATTTATATAGAAAATTATATAGAAAGTGATATCCAAACAATTAATGTAGAAAAAGGTGCAAATATAGTAAACACAATATTGTAAATAACAAAATGTTTTAAAACAATTTATTATTTAATCTGGGAAAAGTTTATATAATAATATGGGTCTAGTGCCTTTCTGTTCCTTTTTCCTATTTTATTGATTTTTTTAAGTACCACAAATATTATTTACAGTATTTTTTTATTTTTATTTTGGGAGATTGCTGCAACTGGTCCAGGGTGTATCCTGCTTCTCACCCTACAACAGCTGGGAGAAGCTCCCGCCCTTATATTCCTGAACTAGATGAACAGTTATTAAAAAGCCAGACAGATAATATGGGACACAAAACTCTGCTCATCAAAAAAAAAAAAAACCTTGCATAAGTACCAGCTATACTAAAACACATGTATGAGCTAACCTGGAAGTCTTTCAGCTGCACTATATGAGGATGGCGCACAGTCTTTAGGATTTCAATCTCTGTGAGCAGATTTTCTGTGGAAGCCTTGTTAAGAGTCTTCTTTCCAACTACTTTAACTGCAACCACCTCTCGACTGTTCCCCTGCAAAACAAACAAACAAACAAAAAAAGGTTTTAACAGGACTACATAGTCATTTGAGAAATCAAGTACGCTCCATGACTAAAAAGTCCACAGAACCAACTTCAGCAGCAATGACTTGTGACCGTTTTCTGCATGACTACAGTTTCTCACAACATTATGGAAGAATTTTGGCCCACTCTCCTTTACAGTGTAGTTTTAGTTAACTGAAGTTTGTAGAAATTAATTTATATTCAGCTCTCTTAAGGTCTTGCCACGCTTTTAAATCGGGTTGAGCTCTGGACATTAACTGGACCATTCCAAAATCTTGCTTCTTTTCTTTTTCAACCATTCGTGACCAAATTAAGACAATGCTTTAACTATCAGTCAAATAGCCTCGCATTTTACTCTACAATATTGGTGCCGAGATCCTGTGGCTGAAAAACAAGCCCAAATTACCACTCCACTAATGTTGTTGACAGTTGGCAGGTGTTTGTGTTGATATGCTGTGTTTTTTGCTAAGTAGGGGCTGTACATTATAGCCAAACATCTCCACTATGGCTTTGTCTGTCCAAAGGACATTGTTTCAGAAGTCTTTTGATTTGTTATGTGCCATGTTGATTTGAGAGATAAGAACTTTTCTCCTGATAACCCCTCTTAGCAAGCCATATTATTCCGCCTTTTTCTAACTTTACCATCATGAACTTGAACATTTAACATGCTAGCTGAGGCTTTTGGAGTTAGGCTAGGCCTCTGTTAGGCTAGGACTCGGAGTTCAGGAAATTCAGTTAGAGTTGAGGTGACCACTTCTAAAAAACCTCAGCTTTTTTAGAAGTTGTCACACTTGCAGATGATCAATTAATCAAATGCGCAGGGTTGCATGGACACCTGTCTAAACTTTCTTTTTGACATTATTATGCATAGTGCATAACATACTCTGTGTGAGCCTTAAATGCAGAAAGAATTAGGAATGTAAAATGTGTGGTATATAATCAAAATGACTAATAATACCCACATTTACATATCACAGATTAACTCACCTTCCTGTAGGCTTTGTAGACTGTAGCATATGTACCACTGCCCAGCCGCTCTGTGAGAATAAAGTCTGACAGTTTTGGAGGAGCAAAGCTGGAAGTTGATGCCATGTTGCCACCAGCATGAGATTCTCCCACACAGATCTAAGCTGGAATTTAAGATCGATATGCTGCCTGTTAATACCAAATACCTAATTTTAACCAGCACGAAGAGAAGGAAGGGAAAGTCGTCAGTCTGACCACAGCCATATCGCTTCAAAACTATTGCAATAAAGCGTATTTCAAATATTCTATCAAATACATGTTTATAGTATAAACATTTTATTGAGTTGGCGTCACTTATTTTTCTCTATCCAGGCAGGCAAATCAATAGTTTGGTGAAGACTATAGCTTCAGTTTACTTTCGGTTGTTGTATCCTGAATTCATGCCGAATTTCAGACAGGCTAATGAATGCTCGTCTAGCAAGTATTTATCATCCTAATACACAAAAGAACCGTAAACAGTTTTTTTTCTTTAAAAGTGCACACATTCCTGTTTACCCTGTTAGCTTCAGAAGTTCTAGCAAGCTAACTTAGCACTTTTACATTATGCTAGTATGTACACAGCCACTAGATGTACTCGAAGTAAACCAATGCCCGGATTAAACACAGAGTATATACAGGTTTCCTGGTTCACACAAAAATAACAAATGGACCAGGAAATATCTGTCACGAACCTGTAGGCCAGCCGCAGCATATGAATGAGGAAAGTACTGTTTACATCCCTGCTGTTAGACTGTCTCATGCTGTACAGCAGCTGACGTCAACACGTATTAAAAATATGTTACTGCCTCCTAGTGTTGATACTCCGTTACTGCAAGTCAAGGGAGCGATGGCTTTCTATGAAAAAGTCGTTTTTGATAGCGGTTTAGTATACTAGGAAATTAGAATTGTAACATCCACAAAAATATTACTCACTTCTCGAGGAGATCAGTTAAAAGATCTGCTTAAAACTGAATAAATCCTTTTTTTTAACCTAGTATTAATGTAAAACATGTAAAACTCTATATCAAATCTAATTTGGTTAGAGATAGATCATTTTTTTGGTTTGTCCTTTTACCACAATTTGGAGTCGAGGCTTTTATTTTCTATAAAAGCTCAGCGGAAGTCAGCTGTCATTGGTGGTCATTTAAAGATGGCGGAGTGCTTGGCTGCACGTTTGGCCGCCCAGGAGGAGCAAATTTTGCTCCTCACCAGGGAAATAACCACGCTCCGGGATGGACTGGGTCAAGGTCTAGACGCCGCCGGTCTCGCGGTGGTCTCTCCGGAGCTGGAGAACCTGCGGACGGAGAATGAGAAGCTCAGGTATCGGCTGCTGCACCTCCGGCGGGGTCTTCAGGCGGAGTTGGAGCTGGAGGAGGCGCGGGGCAAGAGGCAACAAGGAGCCAAGTGTGACAAAGCTCCGCAGAAAAATACCACCAAACCTCAGCAGACAAACAACCGAGCTGACAATAACAAGGTAATTATACAGACCGGTGTAGTTTAAATCGTTTTTTTTTTTGTAATATGAGTAAGCTGTGAGCCGTAGTAGTCCTGTGTCGTTATGAGTAGCGGGCCTCTGTCCCGTGAAATGGCAAGCTATGCTACCCCATTTCCAGAAATAGCAACCCTAGTCAAGCCCATGTGTTTGCACTCTTTAAGCGGTGAATAGGCTGATAATGTGGCTTGGCAGAAATCGTGATAAGAGGACATTGCAGGTTTGAAGAAGCACACTCTTTTCTGATTAACAGGTGGCAACTGTGAGTACAAAAACAGGTGATGGGAACAAGAAAGGGAAGAAACACGACAAGGTGCAAGGAGATGGAGGCATGAAAGAGGTGCTGATCACAGGACCTGCAAGTTATCCTGTTCATCCAAACGCTGATACCAAAGTGTGGACAATTTCTTGACTTCGATTGTTTTTATTTTATTTTTTATCTGCTTCAGCTGAGTCCCTGGCCTGAATACATTGCAGAGCGTCTCAGTCTTTATGAGGAACTAAAGAGAGAGAGCGATGCCCTGCAGTCAAAAAAAGCTGCAGACCGTAAGCCCATTACAGTGGAGCTCCCAGATGGGAGAAAGGTGGAGGGCAAAGCTTGGGTCACTACTCCATATCAGCTGGCCTGTAATATCAGGTTAGTACCACTGATTTCATCACTAATAATCAGCTAATAATTGTGTTACTTAATGTGGGTATTTACTAATAATAACAACAGAGAATGTTGCCTCTGTGTTCTTTATGCTTTTTTTCTGCAAATATTCTTAATTCTCATGCTTTATCATAATGAGAGAAACCGCTGACACAGATTTGCATTTGTCTTTCAGTCAGGGTCTTGCTGACAATGCTGTGATTTCTCGGGTAAATGGGGAACTGTGGGATCTGGACAGGCCTCTTGAGCAGGACTGCTCACTTGAGATCTTGCGCTTTGACAATGAGGACGCTCAGGCTGTGAGTACTCTTAAACCTTTAAAGTTGTCAATAATTATTTAATATTGTTTGTAAATACAGAATTTGGCGGGACACAACATAAATGCACTGCAAATCAGTTTCTGAGATCATTCAATGAATTTTATTCTTAAATATTTTCAATATTGTACAAAACAAACTTATGAGGGCATCCATAAACATACACTGAGTTACTGTAACTACTTTTTTTTTTCTCACAAGAATGTTAATGTTATTTAATCCCTAGGTGTATTGGCATTCCAGTGCTCACATCCTGGGGGAGGCAATGGAGCGCTTTTATGGGGGTTGTTTATGTTATGGACCTCCCATAGAAAACGGTTTCTACTACGACATGTTCCTGGATGGACAAAAGTGAGCAAGTATTGCCATTAATAGCTCAATATTTCCATATATTTTTTTTTTTTTTTTTTTTTTGTATTCGAGTTTGAATGTTCTGGTATGGCATTTTGGCATTAATCATGCCAATAATCATCATTATTCATGTGTATGCATTTGAGATTTTTATTATAGACTGGTGGTCCACAGCATCCTCATGTCAGACTTGACTAACCTTGAGTCCCTTAATATAAGGAGCTTGAAATGAAAAGCGGCTAGACTTCTTTGAGTTTCTTGAAGACGTTTCACCTCTCACCTGAGAAGCTGCTTCAGTTCTAAGACCAGTTGGTGGAGAGTTCCAGATTTTAAGCGCTATTGGGAGTTGTCCCTTAAGAGGATTGTTGGCCCAGTATTGATCATGTGCCTAATCACATGAGCCAAGGTGTGGGTCATTATCAGCAGAGGTTGCAGGTGAAACCACTCCGAGACCTTGCCTCACCCTATCATGTGACTTATTGAGATCAATTGACACAAGATGTGAGTGGGCGTCTGGGAAGGGATCTCAAAACTGGATTATAGGTTACAGACGGTTGGTGTCATAAGCCACCCCCTCTGTTCAAGGATGGTTGTTCACAGTGGACATAGATGGCTTCTTTCACTCCTCTTTTACACAATCTGTCTTTGTCCAAAATGAAAACATTGGCATCCTCAAAGGAGTGATCTTTATCCTTCAGATGCAGATGTACAGCTGAGTCTTGTCCTGTTGAGGTGGCTCTTCTTGTTGTGCCATGGGTTTATAGAGTGGCTGTTTGGTTTCTCCAATGTAGAGGTCTGAGCACTCCTTGCTGCACTGCACAGCATATACACTATGTTGTTTAGTATGTGTTTGGGTGTTTTGTCCTTGGGATGAACCGGTTTTTGTCTGTGTGTGTGTGTGTTCATTTTCCCTTCTGGCTTAGAGGAAACGTTTTCTGCCTGGTGTTGCAGGGTCCTGATTACTCAAAGTTTGTGTTCGAGAGGGGGGTTTCTGGTAAACATCAATGCTGCACTCCTCAATGTGCACATCGAGGAGTCCTTTGTATCTTCCCAGATGAACTTAATTTTCCCATCTACTGACTTGATGTGAGCTGTGATGGTTTCTACTTCTTGGGTTTTGATTTTGACCCACATGTCATCCAGATTACTGTGCCAGTTGGCTGTCCCTTTCCCTAGAGTCCTTTTTAATATGTTTGCTGTTTCCAGAGGTGTGTCCAGCATGGAGTTTGGGGACCTGGAATCTTTATGTAAAGCTGTGGTGAAGGAAAAACAGCCCTTTGAGAGACTTGAAGTCAGCAAGGAGACACTACTAAAAATGTTTAAGGTGAGTGAAAGAGGTAAGACTGGTGTCTTCTGCTTCTGCTTAGACTTATATATCTTACTAACCCCAACCGTTTCCATCTTCCAGTACAACAAATTTAAATGCCGCATTCTCAATGAGAAAGTCACCACCCCAACTACTACAGTCTATAGGTAAGATGTTTATTTTTAACTTGAACTGCTGTGTTTTTGAAATGTCCACTGTGTTACTGTTATTATTTTTAAAGTTTTATTTTCTTGTAATGCTAACTGTTGTAAGTCACAATTCTTTGATAGATGTGGACCCTTGATTGACCTGTGCAGAGGTCCACATGTCAGACATACAGGCAAGATCAAGGCCATGAAGATCTACAAGGTATTTCCAACTCCATATTTTTGTTCTTGGACTCTAGTAGAGATCTTTGCATGCTTCACAGTTAAAAATAAGATCTGAGATTGTCTGAGATCAACCAAGCCTTTCCCTTCAAGTCCGTTTTCATCTAATTCACAGTTTTGTAAAGAACAGAAGGTTTTAACAGCAAAATCTTTATGCCCAAGATGACTATAGCAAGAATACACCCTCTACAGCATCACACTGGTGCTGTGTTCCAGATACCTTGGAACTGGGATGTCAGAACTTGTTAGCTGATTCCAGAAAAAAGCGAGGAAAATCAAGATTTGTTTTGGTTCTTAGTAAGGTAGAGCAATGCAGCACTATGCTGCTGCACATTCGTAGATGGAACCCGATCAATGCTCTGGGTAAGTCGCAAATAAATAACAGTGACTGTATAGATTAAGTTTTACTACCCTTTATGGGCAGTCCTGCCATCTTGGCTTGATAGCTCTGGGCTGCTGAGTCTGCTCTGACTTTCTGAGTAGGAAATTGGACTTGAGAGGGCGCTTTAGAATCAAATTCCAACTGGGAATATAGAATGCACTATTTAGGTGCAAAGTAGGAAAAAAATCCTGTCTGACACCAAAGATTTGGAGGGATTACTTGTATGCAAACTGTAGGGATTTTTCAAAATGTTGTCATAGGCTTAAGCACCTAACAAACTGAGTCAAAAAGCATTTTTAATTCTGTCATCAGAACTCTTCCACCTACTGGGAGGGACGCTCTGACATGGAGACTCTGCAGAGGCTCTATGGGATATCCTTCCCAGACTCAAAGATGTTGAAGGAATGGGAACGTTTTCAGGAGGAGGCCAAGAACAGAGACCATCGCAAGATTGGAAAAGTGAGTCATTGTAGGCAGTAGTGTTTTAGCATGCCTAGTTGACTCAGGCCTAAAACCAAATCCTAAACCCAGTACTAAGTGCAATTTAATTTGTAATTATGTAATGTGATGGCAAACAGATCCACTTTCAGGTTTTTGTAGAAGTTTTTCTTCACTAGTTTGTTTCGGTGGTTCTATAGACGTGTCAAAACACTGAAACAAACCTGGACCAACACTACAAGCATTAACTGTGAACATGCACACAAGAAATGGGAAATGAAATGCATTTATTTGAGAGGTTGAAGAGGAGTTCTCTTGTTATGTAATCCAGCAAGCAGAACTCATTGCCAAACCGATTTCTCAGCTTCTCTATATTTTCAGTGCCATACAAGACTGATCGAATGTGAGGTTTCTCACTTGAAAACCAGATCGCCTGTTGCTGCTATGTACCAGCTGAGGGCACTGTGTTTCCTCACATTGGCACATTCAGAACAAGTGTGAGTGAGTCATCAGAGCGCCCCAGGTGGTTACCCAGCATGGGAGACACAGACGGCAACACCTCAATCAGCACTTATTACAACGCAGTTTCCATATTAAACACAAGCTATAAGGCTGTCAAAGCCAGTTGGAGGGAGGCGGCAAAAGTGACATGTTGTGTTTAAAGACGGTGTTCGGTGGTATTTTTCTAATTTGACCCCCCCCCCCCCCCCCTTTTTTTATTTTTTTATTTTTATAGTTCAGCATGGACCCAGTACATTTTAAATCTCTTACTACAGTCTATTCTTGTAATGCAGTAGCTGGTCTTAATGTGTTAATTTAACAAAACTCTTCAAATATGTTTTGGCACACATAGAGATGAGGGTGTGTATCTGTGTGTGTTTTTTCATAAGAAACCATTCCTTTAATCCTTTGCATGATTTGAATTTCAAATTGGTCTGTAATTGGGGTCTTTCTAGAAGTAAGTGCCAAGAAACTGAAATCTCACAGCCTCTTTTCAAAGGAAAGTGCAAAGTTTATTGTCATTAATACAATATTTATTCAATTGGATTTAACAGTGCTTACCATAGTGATTAAATTGTGTCTTAAGTCTTTTTGATAAAAGTTTATTCTGTTCTCTTGTTAGGTTGTGGGCAGTCATTCACTGACAGATGGTCTGCTGTGCATGGAGTTTATTCCTGGCTGTACCTGCAGATAATGATGATATGAAATCATTTTTATAATTGTCTGCTTCACAGGACCAAGAGCTCTTCTTCTTCCATGATCTCAGCCCAGGCAGTTGTTTCTTCATGCCACGGGGAGCTTACATCTACCACACACTGACAGAATTCATCAGGGTAGGAGATACAGCCAAATGCTTATTTTGTCTCCAATATCTTTATCATTTTGAGAAAATGTTATAGGAACATTCAGATAATATTAACTGAATATCAGTATTACAAGCTCAGTAGATGTGAAGCAGTGTTTAAGGTCAATGCTTGGATCATTACTGTTTGTGTATAATTGTATGCCTCAGATCCAGAGTATTCATATATACATTGTTTTCATATTACACTGTGTCGACTTTTAGGATCGTTTGTCTCAGTAAAGTTTTGGTTGGAAGGACTTTACTGAACCACAGAAACCCTTACAATCATTTTACAGTCCATGACGACTGTGCTTTGCATTTTCAGAGTAGCAATCGTGATTGCCTTCTCAATGGCTTGCAGACCACTCGCTGTGACTTTTCCAATCACAGAAGCTCAAAAATAAGTAGCGTAACTGTTAGGTCTGCACTTTGCAGGCCCCACTGGTTTAGAGACTTATTCCCATGAACAAAGCAAGACAGAGCTCGATCCATTTTAACTTGCAAGGGGAGCAGATTGGACCAGGGTCTTGGAGCTGCAAGCTCCTCACCTGGTCCCAGACAACTCCAAAGAGCCAGCCTCCCCTGCAGCCTTTTATTAACTCTGTGGTCACACAAACATCTCATTAATCATGCAACAGATAAAACACTCACATGTGAACATGTGTCATGTGTGTCTGCAAAAGAGAACATCTGATGTGTGTCTATGAGCATGTGATGTGATCGGTGATATGTGTATGTGTGTCTGTGTAGGAAACAGAAGTCAGCATTCATGCTAAAGATCTAATCGTCCTGTTAACGATCTAATCATCTTGCACAATGACAATCATATTTATCCACAATTCTCTAACAGTAACACCAAGTGAAAAGCTTTGTTCAGCTTTGTTCATCAATACCTCAGAGCTTCAGAAAACTTTGGTTGGACCCTGACAGTGCGTAATCTGAAATGTGGCCTGGTCCTTATGAAGGCCCTTTTACCTAAATATAGGTCAAACTGAATGGTACATAAACTCTTTAATTCTGAACATTTTGGGAAGATGTGTGAAATGCAAATAAAAATAGAATACAGTCTTTTGCAAGCCCGTATTGTATTCACAATATATCATTGACGACATATCCAATTGTTAAATTGAGACCTCCTTACTATTTCATGAAAAATATTTGCTCAATTTAAATTTAAGCAACAAGTGTCAAAAGGTGGGAAAACAAAGTGGTCAAAAAAAAGAGCTGGGTGAATATTTTGCAACTAGTTAACTGACAACAGTAAGAGAATCTTGGAGCAACAGAGTTCCTCAGAAGTAAACAATTTCAAAATGATTTTCTCCAACAACAAATTGCAAAGACTTTGAGTATCTAATCTGCAGCACATAATATCAGAAGATTGAGTCTGTTAGTCTGGAGACTTTTCTGTATGCAAGGGACTGAGGCATGTTGATACCATCAAATTCAAAATGAGACAGTATTTTTTTTTTTTTTTTTTTTTTTTTTTTTGAAAGTGGTACGTTTTCTCAGTTTCTACATTGTACTACCATACAGATAGTTGGGTTTTGTTTAAATTTTACACAGCTTCCCAACATTTTGGAATTGGGGTTGTACATTTAGTTGAAGATAATAGCTGTATCCAGTCCTCTCTGCACATGTTGTCAAAGTAGGAAAATTAATAGTACTTTTGAAGCTGCAGATTCTCTACATTTGGAAGTTCTCAAAAGGTCTTTAAAGTTCAGTCTTCAGATTTCAGCGTAACTTCAACTGCTCAGACAAGTTCACTGACTCTACAGGAACTTGTCTCCGTGGTGTATTTGGAAAGACATGCTAACATCTTGAAGACTTTCGCAGCACACACCCCCAAACCAAGCCATGCCAAGACAAACTCATACATTGCACAGACAGGGTGTAAGATCATTATCACATCACTTATAGCTGTTAAAACTGCAGAGAAAATTATACCAGCATGCTATGCATTTCCCTTTCCAAGATCTCACCAAAACATTTAATAGTCAGAAGTTACTTTGCAGGGAACCCAGCTCATATTTATAGACAACAAGTGCTGACTTTGACTGAAGTGTCATGAGTATTTCAGTACATGCACTCATTTATTTCCAGGTTTTGAAATTCTCCATTTTCTGGTAAATAATACTAGGAAAGCTGAGTGAGCAAGCATTTTCTTTTTCAGCAACTTCCTTTTTGGTATTCACAGTTTTGCACATTGACAGAAATTCTTCCAGTTAGTGTCTTTGTACTGTTGGCTGCTAAACAGCTCAACAGCCTGTTAAATGTTTTGCTTAATGGCAACAAATGGATAAATACAGCCCACACAATGTGATTTCCATTGTTGCAGCTTAAGGTTGCATGCCAGAAGTCATGATTCAGTTGAGTACCTGTGCAGCCTAAATGGTGTGTTTAGCCAATGTGGTTTGTTGTTTTTCTAGGATGAGTACTGGAGAAGAGGCTTTCAGGAAGTAGCCTCCCCCAACATTTATAACAGCAAACTGTGGGAGACATCTGGCCACTGGCAGCACTACAGCGAAAATATGTTCTCCTTCTCCGTGGAAGATGACATATTTGCTCTGAAGCCAATGAACTGCCCCGGGCACTGGTAAATGTAGAGCTCTCAGGAAAGAAATACTGTTTTTTTTTTTTTTTTTTTTTTTTTTTTTTTTTTTTTTTTTTGTTTTCCTTCTCAATTTGTATATCAAAATCGCACACATTACTTCATACATATAAGTAATTTAATTTGGTTTTCCTGCAGTCTGATGTTCAGCCACAGGCCTCGCTCATGGCGAGAGCTTCCGCTGAGGCTGGCAGATTTTGGGGTCCTACACAGAAACGAGTTGTCAGGAACACTAACCGGGCTGACCAGAGTGCGCCGTTTCCAGCAAGATGACGCTCACATTTTCTGCACAATGGATCAGGTCACAACATCAGTAGTTTTTAACATTTCTGTGGGATGTTTTTTGCTTCTAACAAGATGTGAAAAACATCTTTTAAAAACGCGTACCTGCTTATTATGAGTCATTTCCTAAATGCTGAGTCATATGTGTATATATGTTTTTTTCAAACAGATCGAGTCAGAGATGAAGGGCTGTCTGGACTTCCTCCGCTGTGTTTACGATGTATTTGGATTCTCATTCCAGCTTCACCTCTCCACTCGCCCAGACAAGTATTTGGGTGACATTGCTGTGTGGAATCAAGCTGAGAAGGTAAACTGTGTCATGAGTCACAGTTTAAGTAGTTAATCGTGTGAAAAAGGGAAATCCAACTACTGAATTATAAATCTAAAGGGATAGCAGAGATTTAAGCAAATAAAAGCTCATGTTGACACAGAACTACTCTGGATGATAGTATCGGTCTCCTGCCATGTAATTATGCAGTAGTAGTGTCAAATCTGTGAAGTTTCATGATTGTCTGTGGGTGGTGTGTTGTCAAAAAAAGACATTACTCATTTTCTTGGCTTGATTCCTTCGAGTGTCCAGCTATAAATTGCATAAGAGCACCAATTAAAACTGAACTCTATACCGAAGTATGGACTTTACTGTAGTTCTACTTGGCGTGATTTACAGTAATTGCCTTGTATTGTTTAAAGTACATGCTAACCTCTACCTCATACTTGACAGCAATTGGAAAACAGCCTGAATGAGTTTGGAGAGCCATGGAGACTGAACCCTGGTGACGGTGCTTTTTATGGACCCAAGGTTCTGAATGAATCTTTTTATTTCATTTTTTTTAAACTCCTTCCAAACACTGGCTCAGTTTGAATCTCCTTCTGTAGTCTGGAAAGAAGTATAATTCTTTCTGTGTTATTGCAGATTGACATTAAGATCAAAGATGCTATTGGACGTTACCACCAGTGTGCAACCATTCAGCTGGACTTCCAGCTGCCCATCCGCTTCAATCTGACCTTTGTGGGGTGAGTCACCTAATAAAAATATTGACACACTGCTGAGTCTGTGTGCTTTACAGCGCCAAGGATTACGCATTAAGCCCCTCCTGGATAAGATGTCTCAGCCTGTGCTGCTCTATGCAAATCTGAACTCATTGTGCAGGTGGCAGGCTATAGACTCACAGGGAACTTCAATTAATATACACACCATGGGGAAAATTATACACGTGCTGTGCAGCAATAGACAGCAGGCAGTGCATGGATAAATGGTGTTTATAGTTGTATAGACGTCTGTGTCAGAAAAGTATTGTCTCTGGAAAGACAATGGGAAGGTATGAGAATGATTGCAGGGTTAATAATAAAAGAGTGCTTGACATTAAAACCAGTTTGAGCTGCTAAGTCAGTGTGTGTGTGTATATAACAATACATCAAAATGTTTTTATTCAACCATATTTAACATAAGTGTTTTTATTTTTGTTTCTTTTGCTACAATTACAGAAAAGATGGGGATGACAAATCCAGACCAGTCATTATCCATCGTGCCATTTTAGGCTCAGTGGAAAGGATGATTGCCATTCTGACAGAGAACTATGCAGGGAAATGGTAATGTGTTGTTTTGGTTACTTTTGTATTCAACACCCATTATTTTTGGTACTTTCTGTCACAATAGTGGATGCTCATATTAAACAAGGTTAAAATTTTAAATGGCAGTCCTGGTGAGCCAGCAGTTCAGTCTTCAAGCATTCAGTTGTCCTGTGGTGATCCCAGGCACACATCTGGCTGTAAGACCAGAAGCCCCACCTACCTGATGTTCAAACCAGCTATTTGTGAGATTGGGCCAATCTGGAGAGAGCTGTCTAAAAAGGAGGCAAAGGAGCTAAAACTGCTTATTTCAGGCAAATGATGATCTAAAGGGGTTCTCATGAAGCCCAATTTTAGTTATGCAAAGCTATTTTACTAGAGTTCAAAATAGAGATGGCAATAAGCACAATGGGCCTACTAAAACTACTAACATACAGTGCTATTATGACCCACTGCTTTGATCTTTCTTTTATTTAGAAATATGTTTTGGTCTTTATAATTATTGTAGGCATCTTGGCTTACTATAAAATTCTACCTGAATTGTTACTAACAGCTCTCCAACTATGGCATGATTTTTACCTCCTCAGATCATGATTTTAGCTCCTTTTTGTTGAAGAAACAGATCATGTCATGTTTCTATCGTTCACTATGTGAAAGTTGTAATACCCATGTTTCACCCTCCACCAGGCCTCTGTGGCTCTCTCCACGTCAGGTGATGTTAGTGCCTGTCAACCCATCCTGTGAGGATTACGCAAAGAAGGTATGACTTCCCCATTGTGGCCTTAGTCTCTGATTATTTCTTTCTTGTAATGCAGTAGTTAATGACAATAAGTATGGAAAGTTCTTGAAATGTACTGAACATTAACAAATACAATTTCTACATGTCAGGTGTGTAAGCAGTTTACAGAAGCTGGTTTTATGGCAGATGCTGATCTGGACTCCAGCTGCCTTCTAAACAAGAAAATCCGCAATGCTCAGCTGGCACAGTATAACTTCATTCTTGGTGAGGAAAAATAAAAACCCCAAGTTAGATCATTAAGTAACAAACTGTACAAAGGTGTGGTCTATAACGGGTAAATGAGGATGCTTGTACATTTGTAGTGAGTGAAAACGATGTGTCCATAGTTTAACACGGTACAAAGTAAATTAAATTCTCCATAGTTCTTTGGATTTAGGCTATGTCAGTGTCTTCTGTCTCTTCATGTTTTCCCAAACTGAATCACTAATGTTGGTTCTGAGCCCTGTGGGGGCCAGGCCATCTGCTGCAGGACTCATTGTTCTTCTGGTCAGGAAAAGTGGTTCTTTGTCAGAATTCCTGAGGTCATAGTCTTGCTTCAGAATGAATTTGTGATGATCAGATCCTGCTTAATGGATAAGAATTCAAATAAAATGCCTGAAACTTTACTGTTCAAGTGCTAGAGACTTATGTGAGGGAGGTGCAGGGCATGTATGAGCACAGTGAGACCTTGGTGAGGTGTGCAGTAGGAGTAGGACAGATGTGTTTAAGATTGAGTGTGGGATTACATCAGGGATCAGCTCTGAGGCCCTTCTTGTTGTTATTGGTGATGGACATTTTATCAAATGAGGTCAGGCAGGAGTTTGACCTTTGTAACAGTAAAGATGCAAGGAAAGTAGAGGTAGTGAAGGGGGATGTGTTTAAATATCTGGGGTCAACTATTCAAAGCAATGGACAATACATAATACAAGTGAAGAAGAAAGTGCTGGCAGAGTTGAGGGAGTCGAGGGTCAGGGGTGATTTGTGGAAGGATATGTTTACAAGATGTTAGTGAGAGCTGCCATTTTGTGTGGTTTGGAGATGGTGGCCCAAAAAAAAAAAGATAGGAAGCTAAGCTGGAGGCAGTCGAGCCAAGATTTCAAGTGGGAGTGACCAGGATGGACAAGATTAGAAATGTGTACAACAAAGGAACAGCTCAAATTGAACGGTTTGGAAAGAAAGTTAAAGATTGAAGGTTAAGATGATTTGGACATTCTCAGAGGAGGGATAGTGGATACATTATCAAAGGGTGTTTGAATATGGAGCTAACAGGAAGGAGAAAAGAGGTGTGTCACAGAAGATTTTTGGATGTAGTGAAGGAAGAGAATAAGTGAAAATCTGTCAAAGTCATCAAAATAAACATTCTTAATTGATTGATTAGAAGCCAAACAGACCTCCAAGCTGGTTAACCACCAACAGCTGACAAATTCAGCACGCAAAGTGGGAGTGTGTGGTGAAACTTGGCCCGTGTAAAGTTGTTGTTGTCTTGTGTCTTGGCAGTGGTTGGAGAGAAGGAGAAGATGACTAACAGTGTCAATGTGCGCACAAGGGACAACAAAGTCCACGGAGAACTACCGGTGTCCGAGGTGATGGCACGCCTGACCCTGCTCAAACAGTCTCGCTGTCAAAATGCAGAAGAGGAGTTCTGATCTAGGCACAGCTTGGATTTTAATACTTCAAACATGAAACGGCAACAAGGGACACAAGATGGTTTTTGGGAAAGTGCAGACAAAATAAACTGATACTCTGTAAGTGGATGTAATGACTGGGCCTGCACAACTACTCTGCAGTGCTCTTGTGATCGTCAGTGAACGGGGGAAAACTGTAGGTAGCGTGGGTTTGAAATTATGTCAAGGTAATCTAAGTGTATCTCAAGAAAAGTTACTCAATAACTTAAGGAAACGACGTGAAGACATGAAAGTTGTGTGAATTTTACACTAATCTATTTTCACCAAGATCTGCCTGGAAATTCAGGAATAATAATAAAAAAATTCTCCAAATGTGGGTGCTTTGTTTCTTTATTTTCACAACAGAAGATGTTAATCTTTAAGTAGTTTGATATCATGACAAACTACAATAGGTTTATTTTGTAGAGACAGTCTTCACATTTTTGTTAATTTTCTTTTACTTTTTTTTTAATGCTTCATCAGTTTATTTGTTCCAAAGTAATAACTATTGATCATGCTGTTGCTTTGGAATGAAGCCTGTAGATTAATAGGTGGCAATAATGGGAATTCCAGCTGTTATTGTGTAATAAGCAAGACTGAGCCAGCTCCTCATACAGCATGTAATAACAAATCAGGAACATACCAGTGTCAGGTGGTAAAATTTATTTTACCCATGGTTTTCCTCACTGTTTTCTAACAACTCACAGCATGCAGAACAATGTGATAGACTCGCCAGAAAGGTGATTTCCATAAAAAGTTAAGAATTTATAAAACAGAACGGACCAAAATGTTGTTGCTAAAACATGCACCAGGGGTAGCAAGATGAAGACGGGAAAGGTTTTTGCTGCATCAATCTTAATGGGAAAGGTTCAAACTCTTATTATAGCACATTTCTGTTTAGCTTTAGTTCTATTCTAGTTTTACACTAAGGTCACAAGATCAGTTAGTTTTGAAGATTACTGTAACTATTTCAAGGCTTGTTTTTATTTTATCGGTATGATGCAGTAACAAGGTTGAAGTTAAAATGGCTGGATTTCTTTATAGATTATGATATAAATGTGATGTTTAATAATATTTTATGTTTTTAATGTTTGTTTTATACGTTTGGTAACAGGACTGCAAATCGGTCCTAGTATTTTCTTAGAAAAGGATGCTAGCAGTGTAATTCCAGAGACTTTTGAATAATAAAATGTAGATGTATAGATAAAGGCAGCAAACCCTGAAATTAATTTGTCTGCTTTTGGTAATATACATAACAGGGTCACTTTAATTGGACACATTGACACAGTTCAAAGAGGACTGACCTTTTTCAAATTCTTTTTCAAGATTTTCAAATTCATGGGTTGGCAGAAAATGTCCTGCATTTATGGAATGGCATTAATACACAATGTATTTTGTCATGGGTAAAGGATTAAACTAATGCAGTCCTCTATCAAACACCATATATATGAAATTTAATATGATTTCCGTTGCATGTTCACAGCTTTAACTAAATAACCAAAGAACCTGATAATAGTTTTGCTTTTTTCTTTTTACTTTTTTTTTTTTACATTAAAGTGGCTCTTCTTCTTCTTCTTCTTCTTAGTCTTTTTTTCCCCTATTGCCTAACCTTTAATTTGTATTAGAATGACCTCAAACGAAAAATATTTTCAGATCTTATTTGGGGTTTTATTTTAGTGATTTTTGTTAATTTAAAACAAAGAAAGAAAACAAAACAAAAACTGCTCTATCTCCGTGCTTGAAACTATCAGAGGACTATTAGCACTCCAGTTTCCTACATGACCTGAATGCAGCTCTCTTTAGCTCTGCGGTAACAATGGCTAGTGTCTGTCAGATTTGGAGACCGGACAGAGGACGGTGCCTTAAAAGCTACGGAATTATCGCTGTATTGTTTATGGACCTTATGTTACAGTGTGTTAACGGTATGCTTACAATAATACACTTATAGATCTCGCTTTGGTCGTTACCTTTCCCCAACTGAATTAGCATGAGGTGGTTAGCTAGCAAGTTAGCATAACACTGGTTTATTTAGCTAGGTAGCAATGAAAACATTGGCTGTAGTGAGCAACACGGATTCAACATTTATTTTACAAAAACACCTTTTGTTAATTGTGTCGTATGCAAGTTAAGCTATGACAATTAACAGTTCATTGTTTATGCTAATTTGTAGCATGACAGAACATGTCAGCGAGTAGCTTCTGTGTAGTAGCTTCCTAAAATTATTGTAAAGCAATAATTAGCACGTTTTATTAAAAGAAAAACCAGTGTCTCTAGCTGCTTACGCGTGTTTAGACTTCTAATTTCTGTTCAACCATATATGACCTGTCCGCTTTGTTGTCAGGTTCCCTGAGCACAACTAATGTTGAGACCCACTACACAAGAGATGGACCTTTCATCACTAGCCCGGTGGTCCCCGATGCAGCCTCAGGTAAATATCAAAATTAAACATACTGACTGTAACGTTATTTATTTAACTGTTTTTTTTTTTTAATTAATAATGAATTTATATATTGTGTGGTTTTTAGTTTACTGTTTGTAAACTAAAAAACAGATTGACTAAGGGCCGCATTCACAACGGTTACTATTAGAGTTTCCTGAACTCCAAATTTAAATCTTTGAGTGTGAGTTTTTGAATAGTAGTCCAAAATGAAGCTAGAAAAACAAGTCCTCGCTTGGTTCAAATAGAAATTGAGGATTCATTTGTATAAAGAAGTTATGTGACAAGATGTGACTTGTACATCAAGAGGACGTTCTGTTTAATATTTTTTATAGCACTTAACAACAAAGAAATGCGGCTCTATTAAGCAGTAAGCAAGCTCAGTTTTCCATTAATAACCTGTTAACCAGGACTTTCAGTTCATGCCTCATGAATTGAACTCAAACCCCTTTCTTTAGAGGGATGAAGGCTGTTCTAGGGCAAAAAGCATGGCACACCTGTCACAGGTTGATGCTGGATTATTTGAAATGTATTTTAAAGGTAACATTTTCTTAAAGATATTGGTAAGATTTCATTGTAGCACTGCTGCTATTGATTTTGCTCATACATCAGGATTATTTATCAATTCCCTAATTCAGTCTTATTTGTAAGGGGGGGAAAGGGTAGACCTAGACACTTTTTAGCATCTATACAACATTATTATTTCTGAGTCTGAACACAGGATGGAAACAGCATGAGACTTGGGGGTGCTGAGTTGTGCTGTAACATAGCAGCACTGATTAAAAAAAAAAAAAAAAAAACAACCAAGCTTGGAGAAATACAATTGCGATGGACTTGACATATTTGAAGTTGGTTATTTCCCATGCTTGAGCATCACTATAAATTTGTATTTCCTGTATGTAATGAGATTGTAAACTGCAGGTTTTTACATATATTTAAGAATGTCCATGTTATCTGGGAACCTGAATAAAATGCAGTGCAAAATCAGAGTAATACTGCCTACTTCAGACACAATTAATTTCCATTGTCTAAGTATTGCATGTTTTTTTTTCTTTGTTAACCTGCATATCATTAAGTAAAGTCTTGATCTCAACCAGAATTTGTTAAGTTAATTGCTTTTCAACAACAGCAGCAACAGTTTTCCTTTACTGCCCAGCATGCAGCTATAATGTAGCAATCAAGACTAAATAGCTTTGCTCAAGGACTCTTTAATGGCCTGCCCTCTTTGAAAGCGGAGTATTTTTAATTTTGCCGCCACAGTCTGTTATCACAAGTCACAGCCTGTTGCCACCACCAGCAGCCAGATTTAATGAAAGCCTGCTTACTTTGCACAAAATATTTATTATTCATGCTTGAAAATGTCTTAAAATAGATAATGCAACTTTGTGGTGGACTTTTTGTAGTGTTTCCTGCAGATGAAGACACATCCAAATGTCCTAGTGGGGGTTTGTGTCACCGCCTGCCAGCTCATTGCATTCAATGCGATTACCATCTCAAGTGCACATATGGCAAACCAACTTTATTTACCTGTAGACCCAAAAAAGGCGTTCACTGCATAGTGAGTAATATTGTCAAATATTCTTGTCTGTAGTAATTCTGTACCATCTTTATCTGTTTGTTAAGAGGGTTAGTAAGGCTTCAATTTGGGAATTGCTGTGTAGTGAAATTTATTTTCTTCTTTGTATTTACAGGGAGAGTCTGGACAGCAGCAAACCAATTTTTCTCTCAATATCACCTGTCAGTTCTGTTGGCAGCTGGACCCTTCCCAGTATCGCTGCACAAACTCCACCAATTGTATGACAGTCTCTTGCCCACGCAAGCGCTACAATGCCACCTGTGATGTCTTAGATCATGTACATTGCTTAGGTATGATCAAGGATCCACTATAAAGCCTAATTAGGTTCTAAAGTCGTCAGTTAAAGTCATGCAGTCTAGAGCAGCAACTGTTTTGTCCACAGCATGAAGTTAAACTGGTTTTCATTCATGGTTGCTATTAAAGGAAAACTCCTATTCAGTCAGGACAATGTTAGTCAAAGTATGATTGTTATTTCATCTGCAGTAGAGCTATGTTTGGGTTTTGTCTAGAGAGCCCTTATGGTTGCTTGGCCATTTTTGGAAACCACACAGGCAGGTAGAGCAGCAGAGCAGGACCTCTTCACAGAATAAACCATCTGTGACAGCAGACATTTAAGTCAGAAACACCATAAAGTGAAGAAGCTGTGGTTGGGGTGGGTTGCAAAGCTACTTGCAGACACAGCAGCATTTGTATGCAGGCTGAAGCTGCTTAAATAGGATAGCCCCATATGCGAATTATCAGCAGGATGGAAACACATCAGCGGATGTGAGCTGGCATTAAGATCAGCTGATTGGCGAGGATTTATTTAAATTTCCACATGACATTTTTGATGTAATGTTTGTTGTATTTTCAGTCAGCTTGTTTAAATTTTGCTTGTTTGTGCATGAAAGCATTCACTATGTCTTCACTTCTTTTTAGGTAAAAGACGTTTTCCAAAACGTTTATTTTGTAACTGGACTGGTGGATACAAATGGTCAACAGCATTAGCACTCAGGTAAAACTGACAGTAATATTAAAACCATTACAACAAGCTTAAATAATGGAAATGTAAAGACACGTTATTGATTAGGATATGTGATGAAACTTATTTTTTTTCTGGTTCCTTCCATAGCATTACACTTGGTGGTTTTGGAGCGGACCGGTTTTACCTGGGCCAGTGGAGAGAGGGTCTGGGCAAACTGTTCAGCTTTGGAGGCCTAGGCATTTGGACTTTGATTGACGTCCTTCTAATAGGGGTTGGTTATGTAGGACCCGTTGATGGTTCTCTCTATATCTGAAGCAAAGCCCTGGGGACATGGCTGGCTTTGCTCTTCACACTGCTTCACTCTCAAAGGACTGAAGAGCTGAGATGCTGTGTTCTTAGCACATTTGGCTGGCTAAGCTCGCTGTGTAACACATCTTCATCCCATCTGCTAACAAGCAGGAAGTGTTTTCTTCATCACACAAATGATGATTCTACCCACACAACCATCAGATTGATCCCAATCATTCTGCGTCCATGTCCTGTTGAGATTGCGCAGATGGTGCTGTGCAGGAGTATAAGGAACCGGTAATTACCTCTGTCCAGTTTCTTTGACTTAACTAGTGGTTAGGCTCTGTCTTGCTGATAGGTACCTGTGGTTTCCTGTGGAGCAACGCTTTTCCATTGGAGTTGTGCATTGCTTCTCTCTTATTGCAAGTTAAATGCCTTAATAGGGGTCAAATGGTAACCATGGCCATGCAGAATTTTATAGTGTCACCACACAAAGGACAAATTGAAAGGTGATATTTATATCCTGAAAGTATGAATGTGCAGAAGGGATTTAAGGCGTTTTTTTTTTTTATTGATTGTCATTTCAGTGGACAACCTGAACAGTTATTTCAGCATGTACTTTATTTCTTCACCTACATTCATTCAGCAGTGCAGGTCACACCTGTAAGAACACTCTCCAAACAGGGGTACATTTTATTTTATAAAAGTTCATATGTTTAATAAATGAAAGCTACTATAGTCTCACAACAGCATTGGGTAGTAAACCACAAGGAAGTAGTGTAACTCTTCCTGCAGCATGTAGTTGGATTTCAGTTGCAGAACAGATAACAATCGGTGTATGATTGTGTTTGTGATAAATATTGAAACGCTTGAAATGTGCTGCAATAGCAAACTCGGCTCCTTGTGATTTCCGTGTTGGAGATATCCTCTGCATTTAAGTGGCAATTTTCTGTGAAATCGTCATCATCCTTTACAGAAGTCTGTGTACTAACACTGTAAAATCTTTTAATTCACCCACATTATGTAAATATGTTTTATGTGTCAATTTAAGTTGGTTTTTTTTCCTCTGTAAGGGCACTGTAAATTTTGTTTTTTAGTTAAGAAAATAAAATTGTGAAATATTTGTTTATCAAATGTACACAGCACTGCTAACCAATTCACTGTGCATGTGTGTTTTTTAAATGTATTTATAGTGTATGGTAACACCAGAGAATTTTGAAAGGAAAAATAAGAGGTGAATATTGTCAGTTGAAGGGCCACACAAATATACTGACATACTCAGTTGATTACAGCAGAACTACAATTACTTGAACAGGACAGTTTCTTTATATCTATATATATATAATTAAACAGTGAAAGGTGCCAGTAACCTTCATTACCCACAGGTTTGTGACACCAGGAGGGTAATGCAGTGGCCAGGCAATGTTCCCCTTTTAATAAAATATCATTAAAGAGCCCATAAACAAGGCACTGAATAGCTGCAGGGGACTGTAGCTAAAATGTTTATCCAGAGGGTAATGGTTAGTTCAGTTAATGCATTAGGCTGTAATTCTAAAATTGATATAAATATATATGCAACCACGTTACATAACAAGGTTTGAAAAAAAAATGAAAGAAAGGGGAAAAAAACCCAAACATTTCCTTTCTAGCAGGTTCTTGGGCTTTGATACAACTTTTCCAATTGGTTGCTTTGCTGAGCGTTGTAAATTTACTCCACCCTAATTCTAGTTCCCCAGTTTTTACTCCACCCACTCGTAGTCACTACAGCTCCCTCCCACAGACTGATGTAAGTGTTTGTCATCTTCTCTGAGTTGAGGAGGAGACGTCTAGTGATTATTTCTTCTTGGAGAGCTGTAATTTAAACACCAACCAGAGGCTTTTCAACTCTGCATCCATAATATACTCTTGATAATATTTGTTCCTACTGACTGCTCCAGCCTTACCTCAGTTTGAATCATGCTGTACTGTTACATACTCACATTAATGGATTTATCTGGACTGTGAACTTGATGGGTACAATTAGTCAGTGGGTTTAGCATAGATAGGTAATGGTGTAAATGTGTGCAATATGACTACATGACTATATGGTATAGGCTTTTAAAACCATGTAAAATAACTAGCAATGCAATGATGGAGTAATTCAGCAGTATACTGCTTAATTCACAGTGGTGTTACATAAAGTTATACAATACTTAATACATATGAAAAGCTGTGAAGTTTTATTCTTTAACAAATGTACTCTCCACATCCTTCTAATTCTCTCAAGTCCTAAATAAATAGCGTAATGACCTTACTAAATAATTTTATTCATATGTAACTGCACACTGCCCAATTACAAATAATGGCCCCTGTGATAGTTGGTTTTTCTATTATCTGTCTTTATCCTATTTGGTGTAAGTATGAAACTCTCCCTAATGGTTATTATAGAGAATCATCATATCAGAATAATAGTTTAATCTTGTGGTACTTTTCTCAAACAGTCATTATTCTCACTGCTAACATTAACAGTTACATGGAGTTGAGCCAAAATATTATCTGTTTAAGGCAGACAGTATCACGACTTCCTAATTTTGAATTGCTAATCATGCAAAGAGAACAAAAGTTTATTCATCCCTCTCTTACGCAACCCCACTTAGTCCCATTGCATCTCTGAATTTTAGAGCATAGTCCCTGAACCTCTGCATCCAACACTGCCTAAGAGCTTGTGTCCTCCCATTGTGCTTACTTCTACAGGAAATAAGATTTCTAACAAAAACGTGGATCGACAGAATGATGCAACCACATGAATTTAAAAGTCGTAACAGCTCTACGAGCATCCAACAGCACGGTCCCTTCTTTCATATCTAAATGGTTGCTCAGAACTATTGGAAACCGCCTGAGGACAAGGCACAAATTACATTGCTCATAAAAAGTAATACCCACCATTGTATCTTTTCATTTGGCTTTGCAACAACATGGGATCACAATGGAGTAATTAGTTTTATACAAATGAGCAGAGATGATTTATCTGTGCAAAAGGGAAAACAAAGCTCTGAAATATCTGAATTGAGGACAAACAATTGGTTTTGGCCTCCTTTGTTCTGATATTTTACTATTGTGGTAGGAAGTTGTTTTTGTAGTCATTGAGTGGCTAGCAATTTTCAAATACATAAAATCTGTATGTAAAATGCAGAAAAGGAACATCTGCAGGAAAAATGTAACTGTATAAGGAAAGCAACATGGACATGCTTCTCCATAGCAGACCCTGAAAGGCTTGTAAAAGAATGTTTACATAAACTGAGCAAACAGACAAAATCAGGGGGGGGGGGGGGGGGACCATGCTGCAGTGTACAAAGAAGACAGATGTGATATTCCCCAGCAGACAACACCAATCACCAAGCCAAATTTAGACAGGAATGTACTAAAACAATGATCTGTCCAATAGTCACTTCAGAATCCAAACCTCTAATTAAGATGCTGCGGAAAGACTCGAGAACAGCCGTTCACTTGCAGTCGCTGTGCGACCTGACAGAGTTAAGTGTATGAATGGTATGTGTATGAAAGGTTGTCTTAATCTAAATTCAATGGATAGTTTGCATATTACCATAGCAAGATGCAATAAATGATCAGTAGTCTAGTAAGTACATGTTGCATTTTTTAAAATAATCCCCCCATGTTTCCTTTTCTCAGATGGTTTGTTATATATCCATCCAATGATAAAGTCATAGGATCAAATGATCCAAAAAATGTCATCATCCTCCCATCTGTGCAATTCATTTAAAAAACAAAAAAAACCCAACAACTTGAATGAGCCAATTTTGCTTTCCAAGTTTGGAATAGCTTCTACAGTCTGGGCACAGTAACAACATCTCACTTAATCCTGCTCACATATTGAAGTCAAAAATAAGATTAGTCGTGTTCATTTGAAATGACCAAAAGTAATGTCACAAAAAGAACTCGGGCAGAGTGCATATTTAGTGATTTATTTGTACAATAGGAATTGCAGTGTACAAATACCCCATCTCAGATGTAAAGGCAAGAACATAAGAGCATCTATTCTGGCCGACCTGAAAATCCCTCAAACCTCATTGTGGGCTTAGACTGATGAAAACATGGCAAGGAGAAGTAAAACTTAAAAAAAAAAAAAAAAAAAAATAAGCAGCAACAATCAAGCAGCTAACTGCTGAACATGTATAGGGATAAGGAGAACCTTTCCAACCAAGTGTACCAAAAATAAAAATAAAACAAATTTACAAAAATAATGTCCAATTTGAACATTCCAATCTTCGTGGCAGTGGAGCAATTATGGCCTCAGTTTAAGTAGTTTGTAAAAATGGAACTCACATTAGACAGACACAGAAAAGGCATATGGCGATATCTCTATCAAGTCCATGTGCCTGTGAGACTTACACATTTATACGCCATCCACAAACAAGATCTTTTTTTTTCCTTTTTTAAACACATACAAGAGGACAAGACAATCCCCCCCCCCCCCCCAACTTAAAAAAAAAAGAAAAAAAAAAAGAAGTAAAAGAAAAAAAGTAAAAGAAAAAAAAATTGAATCCTTTCCCCCAGGTTACCCCAAGTAGAACAAGCTCTCATACAATGGAGGTGGCATGGTTCACGTCAGTGGTGTATTCAAAGTTCTCTCTCAAAACAATATTAATTTACATTCACTCAAATTTCCATTAGTAAATCACTAATGTTACCATGGTAACTCAAAATGTTGTATAAAAATATAACAAAGACTCAAAACTGATGCACTAAAAAAAAAAAAAATTATATATCTACACAGTCTGAAATGTGGGGTGGGGCTTGAGCAACATGGCCAAGAACTGTTTAAACTTCCAATATCTCATTTTATTTCTGGGGGGGTCAGCGAATACATAATGAGGCTCCACATATCAAGTCTGAGTAGCAGCAGTCTTTCCCCTCTCAATCGCCACACAGTGAAAGCCACGAGTTCCATCAGGACCCCTTGGCAGCCTCATTACTCCTGGCGGCAGGCCATCAGCATTCTGGATCTTTCTACCCAGCATCGGGCTGCCGACCGGGCTGCTTTCCTGTGATGCCACCTGCTTCCGCCGCTGAACCCACGGGCTCCCTGAAGGTGTGAGGCTACTGTCTGAGGAGTAATCTGCCCAACGACGTCCAGACTCAGGGCTCAGTCTACCCTCAACAGCTAAGGGAGACTTGTGGGAATGAGGAGATTTGCGCTGAGAACACGGGCTAGCACGAGGGCTAGACCAGGGGCTGTTACGTGGGGACATACTTGGACTCAGGTGATTATTCTGGAAGCTAATGCCTGCAGTGGTGGGGCTGAGCTTGTTGCACGACTGGGATTTTCTAGCCAATCTGGGAGATGTAGGGGTGCTCTCTGTCTCCGAAGAGCTGCAAGCAGAGTCGTCCCCATGATACTGAAGCTCTCGTACCCGGCTGTTTAGAGAGCGGCTTTTCCGCATCCCTCCTTCCTCACGAGGTCGTTCTTTTGGTACCTTCTTTTTAGGCGGCTTGGTGCCAATCAGAACCACTTTCAACCCCAGTAAACTGGGTCCTCCGTTCTCACTCCCTGCAGCTTCGTTGGCTTTAACAGCAGCCTCCACCTCCTCAAACTCCACAATGGCACATTCTTCAGTGCCCAGCTGAGCGTAGCGACCACTCAGCCTCTTCAGGTCAGCCGGCAGGTCCTTTCCAGGTTTCAAGACTCTAACAGAGGCAATGGCACCGTATGTTCCAAATGCTTTCAGTAACAGCTTCATCAGCTGCTCCTGTTGAGTGGCTCCTCCTTCAGCACTTCCATTATCCTTAGTGAGAGCAGCCAGCTCTGGCCACCTCTGCAAATCACTTAATAGTAGCATGCGGCTGGGCAGTGACTCACTGGGAAAGACTGGTACTGCGGATTTACGTCGCACCTTACGCCCCTCATCATTCAGCTCAAGGATCTTTGAGTGTCTCAGAGCATAAGCAGTGGTTCTCCAGTCACGAGTTAAGTGTTTCACCTGGGGAAAAAAACACAAACAAACAACATCTTTGTTACAGTCATATACCCAGTGACCATCGGGTCACAATTTCAGTGAAACTACCTTTAATTATGAGTTATTAAGCTTCAGTAAAAATGGCCACGCTAACTTCAGTCTGTCACCAAGATAGACTAAGAATGTTTCACAGCTTCTTGTTAATCATACTTCCTAAATCTCTAATTATACCCATTAATTTAAGCCAAAAATTCTGACTTTACTATATTGCCCAAACTTATGTTTTAGCTCAGTGATTCTGAGCTCATGGTTGAATCAGATTAAATCAGCAAGTGCTCATCCCTTACTATAGTCAGTTTGCCATATAGTACATTCCAAACGTGTAGTGACTAGTACTCTGTTAAAGTATCTCACTATGCCTTAAACTGGTCTACAGCTGTCACTACCCAAGTACTGTACATTGCTTGATACTGCACCGAAGGAAAAATTAAACTGACTAGAGTAAGGAGTATGATGTTCTTTATCGTCTACCACATGTACTGTTGCACAGGTGTATACTTATTACATTAAAAAAACCCAAAACAATGTCAATATGATCCTCTCAGGTACAAGTTTTGGATGTCATCAGGACAGTCCCACCCACCTGCTGTTCAAACTGTTTGCAAGAAGCAACCAGTCATGACAGTTTGCTTTTTCAGAACAGAGCCTGCACCAAGTGCAAGGCAAATAACTATTTTGAAGTGTAGCACTATTCTGTTTGAGTCTAAAAATATTGACCTGCAAAGATTTTTATTCATCAAATTCAGAATTTTTTTTTTTTTTTTTTAGAAAATGCACATCAGTATTTTTCTTCTGGCCAATGTAATCTGTCAAGAGTTTATTCTATACAGAGATATTGAGTAGAGGGTAATAAATGTGTGAATGATCATGAATACAATCTAGGTTTAATCTGTGCAGACAGATCTAAAAAAAAAAAAAAAGCCAACACATCTGAATTGAGCTGAAATTAGCACAAGCTGTTGTGAATTAACGTGAGAATATCACCAAACAGCAACAGCTAGTCATGCTGACACTAGAAGCAGCCAGTCATTGTTATTCAGCTCTCACAAGCGTCTGTCACTAGGAGATAAAAATGACTTTCATCTTTAGCCATATTTCAATTCTAAGACTACCTTTTCTCTCAGCATTACTTAAAAGTTAATTTATTCATTGTGGTCAACTATAAATCACAATGTGCAACGCAACACACACTGGCTAATCTATAGTAATACAAGACATAATTCTGAGTCTCTAGTATAAAATTTAGTATGTGATGTGTATGTTTTAGCCAGCAGCAGAAGAGCGTGTGTACTTTCCCACCTTAGTTTGATGTGTACTGAAATGAGACATTGCCGTGTTTCTAGACTACCTCAAAATTTTGCCACCGTTACCTTTTTGAAGGACGTGAGCAACTTGACGCTAACAAACCCGAGTTTGTTACGTCTGACATGTTTAAGCAGGAAGGCATCATGCTCCAAGTTTTCATCAGACAGGTAGTACTCAATCTGAGTAACCAACTTCTGGATAAGCTCTGGATCCGGGGGCTGCCAGCTCTCCTCCTCCAGTTCTCCTCCACTGGTCCCGGCACCACTGTGTGTGGGAAGATAACGTGCATCATGGCCAGAGAACCTTTTTTAGTGCGTTACCAAAATAGCAGAATGTTTCATATCCTCAACCACCAACATTACAACTGTTACACATTTTACTTTCATTAATACAATAAGCCAGAGGCTTACAAGTTTTTGGCAGTAATACAATCTTATCCTGTCATTTCTCCAAACAACATGCTGGCATGAGAAGCGTTTGACCGTTTGCTTCCCTCCTTCCTGATTTTTCTTTCAGCAGTTGACAAGCTGCGTCTCTAGCCACAGTCACCATGCCTCAGTGCCAGACCTTTACACCAGTGTCCCACCAGTCCTGAAACTGCCAAGACCTCTCCATCTGAAGGCCAGAGACACAGGCTCTCCCTCCCACATAGAATATGGTGGTTCACCACATCAACTTCACACAGTTTACAAAAACTGGTATCAACAGTGCATAACTGAAGCTTTGAGGCATAATTTGACAGCAGCCGTAAAGCTGCACAGTCAGGTAGCCTTACAGATTAGAGTGAGGGTCTGAATGAAATTTTGTGGATGACTCATCACCTCCTCCAGCCTCCTCCCTCACACACCCTCGCTCAGCAGCTTTCCAGCCCACTGACCATACAGCTGGCACGAGCCCACATCTTCCCCAGGATGTCAGATAAAGCACGACAAGAATTTAGAAGAGAATACCTTCCTGCATTCCTCAAATAATAGGACGAGAGGCACGAGCAAAGACAACGCAAGAGATTATTCGATAATTATACATTTATTTTCAAGTCACTCTACACAAGTTCTCTGGAGGAATGCAGGAGGAATATTAGACTAACAAACCAACAGCTTACATTTAACACGTCCTAAAAACGATTCCTAGACCTTAACCACTTAAAATACCAGCTGTGTGAAAAACGTGCTGTAAAGCAATAGCTTGCAGGCGTTACCGAGCCCTTTGTCACACAGGTCACACCTCAGTAGCTCCAAGTAAACAAATGCTTGGTATGAAGAAAGAGATTTATTTTCCCCTTTGGCCTTTCTACCACTGACTCACTCTTTGTGCATGTAGTTCAAGTAGGGACCTTATAGGCCAGAGGATAAAAATAGCAGGCCATGACGCAGGGGAATTAGATTAAAGTGAAGGTGCCATCCTTTATCTCTCCGTCTCAGGTGTCTAGCTTTATAGCTATGATGCTGCCTACTGGTGGTTAAACACTTCCAACCCAAAAGACAATAATAATAAATAATAATATCCCTCACCCGTGTCTGTGAGGATTTACACTCCCAATTGTAAGCATCTATTTTCATCTACTGCACTCGTTGCCGGGTTTTGTTGTGCCTGTGATGCACCTGTTGGAATTTGTGACATTTCTACAATAGCCTTTCATGTGAGTGGCATTCTTATACTGAAACAAAACAGTCCAACTGTGCCAAAGCTGCTCCCGTGCTGTAATCATCAGCTTAAGAATAAAATTCAGAGCACAAAGACACTCGTGGGGTTCCAGTAAGAACTAACACAGTCACTTGTTTTACTTCCAACCTTGCTGAACTTCCTTGGAGGGAATTGAACAACTAAACTAACAGGTTTCACATTAACGTGTAGGATAGGATTTAGTTAGTTTGAGTTTTCACAGCACTAGGCATTACGGTAATTAACTTAAAGTAGCAAATAACACAAACCTCGATTTGTCATGTCTTCCGATTTCGTCCTCGCTACAGCTACCGCCGAGGAAGTCAGCATTATTGGATGTCACTTCCTCGGGTTCCTCGTCCTCAGCCGCTTGAATGGCCACTGTTATCGTCACCGTCCCCATCTCCTGCGAGAGCTGGTCCACGGTAATTACCTCATCGATGCCCTGCTCCGCCGACGCATCCGAGGCGCATTCCGTTGAGTTCACACTGGGTACCCCCACGGACCCGCTCATATTCTTCGAATAAGTAAAGGTGGTTTCACCCGGTCCCTTCACGTCCACGATTTTAGCAGCAGCAGCAGCGCCTCTCTGGAAGCTTTTAATCTTACCCGACTCGAAGGCACAGACAGGATACTGGGCGCCCAAAGCTGCACGTCGCCTTTTCGGGCACAGGTGATGGCGGAGAAGGACCCAGGGGGCTCCGAAGACGCGCTCCACGGCTCGCCAGAGACCCCCTATCCAAATCAGACCCGACGAAGGGCCCTTAGGAGCAGCGGGGCTTGTAGCAGCCAGCGAGACGCAGTCTGGACCTGGTGAGACCGACGGTCTGGAGCCTCCTTGTGCTTCTGCTTCTGCTGCTGCTTTTACTTCCTCATATGTAAGAGGCTCTCTGCTTTTGAAACGAGCTCTGGGATTGGGCCGCTGTAGCGTCTCTTCGCACTCATTCCCAACCCACAAGCAAAAGCTGACACAAAGCCAAGAAGGAGGCAAGAGAAAGGAGAGGCAACGCATGAAGGCGTTCACCAAAGCGTACATGTTTTGATTTTTAGTTTCCCCCCCAGAGTGTTGCCTAAGTCTGCGAAAACGCGAACGTCCCGGCCACATGTCTCTAAGTAGGGGAGCAAATTCACGTGTTTCTAATTGGAAAATTGGCGTGCCAAGGACGAACCCCTCCGCTAACGCTGCTAATTGGATAATAGGGTTTTAGCGTGTAGTGGCAAGCAGGAGGCAAGTTTTACAGGTACATGTCCCCAAAGCAAGCAGGAAAGTTGAACAACAGTAGCCGCTCGGGAACGGTAGAGGCGGCAAGGGGTTAAAAGTACAGATAACTAAACGTTATATTTGTTTTATTCTGTTATACTTTATTCAAAAACGATGTATTCAAGATTTGTATGCAACTGGCCAAATGTACGGGCCCACTGAAACCCACCCTGAACTGGCAGTTTAAGGTTTAAAAAAACAGTTTTATGTTCTTGTTATAGATTTTTTTCCTGCTAAGTTATTGCAATATACTGTTTCGAAGCCATGTCAGGATTTTTACTTTTTGTTAAATTTTATTTGAAATAAGCCTCTGTCAGTGCGCCCCAGGGTGGCTGTGGCTACAATGTAGCTTGCCATCACCAGTGTGTGTGAATGGGTGGATGACTGAATGTGTAAAGCGCTTTGGGGTCCTCAGGGACTAGTAAAGCGCTATACAAATACAGGCCATTTACCATAAGTTAATCCAAAGAATATTAATTCCAAAAATGATTGCCAATATCAGTGACCATTGTTGATGTAAGTAAAAAAAACAGTAAATATTTAACATTTTTATTTAAAATGTGTGCATTTCCTACCAAACCATACTTCTGTTGTAATTATTACTTTGCTTGCTCTTTAATGAAACTAGTAATATAAAAGTAGGCCCTGAGCCCTTAATAAGAATAAAGTATATTTTCAGAGTCACTGATTTCATTACTGTTATAGAGGAAATGTATGTAGGTGTCCAGCTGGAATATTATAATTATAATCATATGGTCACTTTTTTATAGGCTTTACCTGAGGTCCATTTTTGCAGCTAGCCATTGGCTTTCAGCTAATAACCCTGCAAATCACCCACATCGATGTCATGCAGCCCTGCGTGAAATATCTTTACTCCTCCCCACTGGCAAGCCAGGCTCACAGCTGGTGGGCAGTCTGACTCATTCTCTGCACCACATGCCATACAGTGCTCCAGTTTGTGTACAATGCAACATGGGGAGAGAAGGGGGGAAGGAGAGAGACAATGAGTGAGAGAAAGGAAAGAAAAGTTTGCCAACAAATAATCTAAAGCATTTAGTGTCTTATTGTATGCTTATCTGCTAGGATCAACTGAGAGAGCCTGCCAGTTTGTAGAAATACCCAGGATTGCATTTGTGTTTTCTGTCTTTTTCGGTTTGTAAATCTAGTGAATTAGAAAAGTTTTCTGTGAAACAGAAGTCAGAAAACACTGTTAGGGTGATTGTGTTCATGGTAAAAACCTCTAAATAATCCCGCAGTCCACTTCCTCTTAACTATAATTGTTCCTTGGCATACATAGCCACTTTCATTTCTTTTTTCAAACATCTGTTCATCTCTTTATAGTGTTTACAAAAAATTTACAATGAGGTACAAAAAAATCTTGTTTATGTGATTGGAGTGGCTCTGTATGATTCATCTGCATCTCATAACAAAAACAAAGTAAAAAAGAACTATGGGGAGTTTCAAAAATCAGAACTCTTTGATTGGAGGCACCTTTTTTGTCCACATCTTACTCTTTCATCTTTCATGATGAGTATTTTCTACTTCTTGGACCAAGAAAACTGAACATTAACCATGAAAGAGGGAATTTAAAGAGTTTTTCACTCCTTTTTTCCCACTTTTTTGAGCTTTTCTGTTTTCAATTAGATTAGATTGCTTGTATAATCCCACTTGGGCATTTAAATTAGTCACAAACAGTATATAAAGTAATCTAATGCATACAAAGTCTGGAAACAATTTAAAAGATACAGACATATTTATAGATTTCAAAACTGCACAGTTATTAAAACAACATTAAGAGCATAACAATGAAATGACAAAATGTGCACTGCATAATAGCAGACTTGATATAAAACATGTTACTGAAATACCCCAGTGAACATATATGCCTTTAGCTAATTTTCTGAAGTCTGTATAATCAGCAAATCTCATGTGAGCGGGAAGAGCATTCCATAGGTCAGGTGCCATGGCCTCAAAAACCTGCATGCCCACAGGCAGGTTTGTAAACCAGACAATAATTTTCTGGTATTCAGTTATAGAGTAATGAAAAGGAAAAGGTTCGGCTCTGGTAAGGAAGCAAATGTGCTGTCACCAGTGATTAATTGTCCAGCCTTTGATTTAAATCCAACCCAATATGGCATTGATTTTATAAGATAAAGCTTGAATTCCTGATGCTGTGTGAGTCCTTATTAACCAGTCATTAGGACTGAAACCTCTCAGTTTTAGATTTTTACAGATTTACTTTCAGAAGACAAATGTTACCATATTATTAAAATATATCAATGTATTATGACCTCAAAGCAGAGGTCAGTCATGCTCATAACTTTCTATTAAAATCAAAAATTCACAGATCTGGTTCATTTTCTCACTGCACAAATTATGTATAAAGCAATAAAAAAACCTGCTTCCTGACAATATTCTAAAACTGTTTTCTAAAAGGGAATGGGGATACAATTTGAGGGGGAATTAGAGTTTTTGCATCTCTGTGTGTGGAGTGAAGCTGTGGAACAGACTAGGTAAAGATATGAAGCAATGTCCGAGCATGGCGCAGTTTAAAAAGAGGTTTAAGGATATGGTTTTTACAGGGTACAGGGAGGAGGTAGAGATTTGATAGGGTGTTCTTGTCTAATATTTTCATGTGTGTGCGGGTGCACGGGTATGTTGGTATGGGTATATATATCTGTAGGTTGTGTATCCTTTGAGGTCTTACTGGGGTTATTGAAAATGTGTGTATGTGTATATACGTATGTATGGATAGATAGAAACATATATGTATATTATATATGAAAAATTTATAATAAAAAAACACATAACATATAATGTAATTGCAAGGAGGTATTTCTGTTGTCTATTGATTACTAGATAGTGGAAAAGGGGTGGGATTAAATAAGCTTGTGCTTCTTCCTGCTCCTTTTTGAACATGAAAGTTATTTGTAGTTGTGGTTGCTCGTTTTCCTTTTGTTTTGCTTTGTTTATTTGTCTCTTTTACTTCTATGTTGTTGTACTTTTTCAACATGTTCAAAATAAAGATCCAATCAATCAATCAATCAATCAATCAATCAATCAATCACTTTGACATTTCCTGTTTGGTCAGTGTTGTTTTGTCAGTTTCTGGGTTTCATTACTTTGGACTAAAACATCTCAACAGCTCTAGGATGGGTTATGATGAAATTTTGAACTGACATTACCCTAAAAACATGTGTAACCCCATGACCTTTCCCCTAAATCTATGACATTTGGATCCACATTGCCTGTTCTTTATCTTTGTTGCTGGTGCTAATGTTACTATATTTATGTTAGCACAGCTGTGCAGCCTGACAGCCACTAGCAAATGTTTAAAAGCAAAGGAACCACTTAAAATGACTCATTTAATTCAGAGAAAGCTTTCAGATGGGCAGTATATCCACCTGAGTTTAAGATTCTTAAATAGAAAGAGTACCACTGTGAAAACCTTATTTGCTATTTTTGATGTTGCTGTCTTGTTGTTGTTTTAAGTATGTAAGGATGTACACTAATGCTCGTCTCTTTAGCAGACCCTGCCATTATTGGTATGATTTCACATGATCGAAAGAATGGTGCTGAACAACCAGGCAAATTTTCCCCTTCATGTTTCTATTTTACTTTCCTGTTTGAAGAAATGAGTCATGGTTGTAACCCTGCTAGTCCCCACTTATTCCAATCCACATGACAAATAAAGTGCTGTTTGGGCATGCATACATTAAAGTAATTCTTTCAGTTTTGTTACACTGTGTGTTTTCTCTTATTACACTTTTTTTTCAAACACTGACCTTGTTATGTAACATATAATGATACTGTGGATCATACAATCTGTCTGTAGGCAAAAAGACAGAATTACAGTTATACTTAAAGAAGCACAAGGAAATAAATGTTTAAAATGATTAACCCCTCATTGTCACGTTCATTTAATTTCACACAATCTGTGATGTGACATAAATCGTTTCAGCTATTAAGGGTTAACCAAAAATGTTTGCTAACCGATTTGAATGACAAGAAAAACTGACGCGAACTCAGTCACCCCCTTGCAATCTTTCTCTCTTTTTTTCTGTCTTTCTGTCTTTAACCCAAGTGTTCGCCCTACACTGTAACCATGTACACGTACATGGGGGTTGCTTTTTGTCCGTAGCAGGGAGGCAGATCGCTTCAATATGACTAAAGGGGATCTGTTATATATCCCCACAGCATGAGAAATGCAGGCATACACACACTTCTTTCTTTTTTCCTTTTGAATGTTTAGAAATGATGTTTGTATATCTAGATTTCATCTGTCAGTCAAGGCAAAGGCCACACTGTGCTTTTGCCAACAAATCAGCACTGATGGTACAATTACACTATATTTTGATTATTTGTTGTTTCATGATGAAAAAACACATCCCCCGAGGGTATCCGGTTGTTCAGTGATGACGCGACGACTCCTACTTCCGGGTCTAAAGTAGTCTGCGTTTAATATGGCTTTTGTGTTGTTAACATGTTTAATGTTATGTATTTTCTTCTGTTTGATCTCAAAAAGCTCCTAAAACAGTCAGTGATCACTGACCTCCCTCGGCTTTTATTACCGCTAATCATTTATTTAAGCTCAGTTTTTAAAACCTTAGGATGTAACTACAGCCCAGCCCATGCAGCAGTATATGAATGACTAACCTCGTATTGTGGATGGATTATCTCAGTTGTTCTCCTGGCTGAAGTTTGGTCCTTTTACAGCATCCTGCCATGCGATTACATTTGTTTCTGACCACTGAGAACACTCACGTTAACTTTTATCGAGTGGAAAAAAAGTTAGCTTGTTTATATTATGCTAACACAGCTGTGTCGCTAGCAGTCACGTAGCACATCATTATATACCAGCTAGCCCAACTTCAGTAACCCTACAAACGTCACTGCTGTTTAGTTTTCTGTCTTCATTTATGCTGGAAGTGATAACAGAGATGTACGTTTTAATTTGTTTTCAAAACCCTGCAGTCAGGACATGCTATATTGTATTTAGATAGAAGCTAGCGAGCTAACTCCCTGCTAACTTCTAACTCCATTAAATGTCATAAATTCCGTTTTCATGGATGCCTGGATGTTAAACTCAATTGTTACACCTGGTAGAGCAGAACGCTGATCATTTTATTAAAGATGAAAGACTTTAGACAGTTTTTCAACTCTCAATAATGCCATAGTGATCGTTTGATATATGGACCTGCAGCGGAGTTTAGACCCAGACACGGCTAGTGACGTCAGACTGAACAACCGGATACGTTTCTCTGGCAACCAACAATATATGTACCTTTTGCTGTGTTGTATGTCAGACCTATACAGAATGTGATATTTTCAGGTTCACATTTCAAATGTTTGAGGGCAAGCTGTACTCATTTCATATTTATGTGTGGACATATCTACCTCTTTGATCTTTGTTAACTATAATTATAATCTTTTGTAGTTGTTTTTTGGCCAATTTAAACTTTTGATGTATTAACAAAATATGTAATGGCAGAAATTTGCAAAACAAAAATTTGGTGCTGTGTCTGTTTTCTGTCCAGGAAACAACAATCTGAATTAGAGCACCAAATATCTGTCTATATAGAGCTAAATTTAAATAGTACTTTGTCAATATGGCCTGCCACTCAAACTGTTCATCACCTCCCATCATATGTGTCAGCCTGTGCTTCATGAATAGACAATGACAGGCAGTGTGTGGGATGTCCCTTTTGATGAATCTGGACTTGTCTTCACTTAGCAACAGCTTATTACTGCCAGAGTAAAAAGGGCTGAAAATACATCATAATCTATTTTATGACAATTGTTGTTTTGGCAAGGCTGCTGACTAACCACCCCCTGGATTAAATGGTTCTTAGAGTGAAAAGACTGGTAAATCTATGGATAAAGACAAGGTGCAAAATACCCTCTGTTTACGATATTACAAGAATAAAACAAAAATATAACTTGTATTCCGACTTTGCTCTGTACTTTGTTGAAGCACCTTTGGCAACAATTATTGCATATGATGCAACGAGCTTTATATGCAAGAATGCACACCTATTTTGGGGCAGAACCTCTCAAACTCCATGTGGCTGGATGGGGAACAGCAGTGCACAGCCATTTTCAGATCTTTCACGAGATGTTCAATCAGGTTCAAGTCTGGGCTCTGGTTCTGATAGGACATTCACAGAGTGGTCTTGAAGCCACTCCTTTATTATCTTAGCTGTGTGCTTAGGCTTGTTGTACTGTTGGGAGATGGGGTATTCTGGAGCAGGTTATCATCAAGCATGTACATTCCTCCACCCATCTTTCCCTCTACCCTGACTCAACCCTCCCACTTTTTGCTGCCAAAAAGATATCCCCACAGCATAATGCTGCCACCACCATGCTTCACTACAGGGATGATTTTGGCCAGGTGATGAGTGGTGCCTGGTTTCCTCCAGACATGACACTCAGCATTCACTCCAAGGTGTTCATTCTTTGTCTCAGACCACAAGATTTCATTTCTCATGGTCGAGTCCTTCAGATGCCTTCTAGTAAAGTCCACACAGGGTGTGTTTTTTATTGAGTCCTCTCTACAATACAAGCCTGGAAGAGACCTAGTGGTTCCAAATTTCTTCCATTTGATGATGGAGGATGGAGGCCACTGTGCTTATTGGGTCCTTCAGTGCCACAGGAATTTTTCTGTTCCCTTCCTTGCTTTGACAGGGACTGTCGAGTATGAGACCTTACATAGACAGGTGTGTTCTATGTCCAATCTCATGTCCAATCAACTGAGCATCCTACAGATGGACTGTGAATACTTATGTACTGTTTGTTAATGGTTTTTTTTTTGTCTTTTTTTAAAGATTTGCAAGAAATTCAAACAAACTTTCTACACATTGTCATTTTGGGGTATTGAGAATGGAATATTGAGGTAAAATGAACTGAATCCATTTTGGAATAAGGCTGTAACATGATGAAACAAGTGAAGCATTCACTGGATTATCAGCAAGGGTTCTGCATCATTTTCTGTGAACAAGTGGATGATTTCTGGGAAGAAACACCGTGGATGAGTTTTTCAAAATCATTTTTTTGGCCTTTGAGCACCACAAGGTCATCTAGTTCATTGTCTTTAAGAGAAAAAACTGTACATATGCTCTCCAAAATACACCAATCAATAATAATCCCTCTCAATAATAATACATTTGAAATAGTATTTTTCCATCTCTACTTGACAATGGTCAAGTAGACACTAAAAAAGCAGTTTGGGAACAGGGCCAGTGTATTTTCTTATTCTGATTCTACAGTCATCAACTCAGTATAGCAATTTGTGTTTTTAATTCAGATCCCTTTTTTTGTTTTTTTTGTTTTCAGCTTAGTACTCATACATGTTGTGTACTTTCTGTAGCAGCCATATAAAGTATGGCTATGTCTATAAACTAGTTTAGATCTATTAGGCCTGTGTTACATACACCACATACTTTTAACTAACTAACTGTCATTCAAATTCAGGTAGCTGCACAGATAAAATGTTAAGAGGGCACAGGAAGCTAATGCTGTGGATGAATCAGCATTCTGAGAAATTCCAAAATTGCAGCTATGACTTAGCGACACAGCTAAATAGAACATAATTAGTGCTATGTGTTGCACCTGTGCCTTTTCTTATACTTACAGAGAAAAACAGTGCAGAAGGTCTGCTACGAGTGTTAATGTGTGTTTAATTTTATTTTTTGTCAGCACTGCATCAATTATATGGAGTGCAATAAAGTAGTGAAAAAAAAACCCTCAATATTTTCACAGGTGCAGGTCGAAGTAATTACAGGGTTTTGAAATACTTTGGTTTAATTGTATTCAGAAATTTGATGGGAGAAGTGCATACAATACACAGCTAATGTGTTTTATATGCAAATGTTGTTTAGTTGTGTTACATATTACACATTACACTACAATTAGGATATGCGGAAGATACTGCTGCTCATATTCTTTCGACCTATCTAACTTTCTTCTGTTGGTTGGCTGGCTTGAAAACACTGACTCTACCTCAGTCTCAAAAGTTGGTGTGACTGACCAGGGCAAAGGTTAATAGTTTTTGCTTGGTCTACCTCTATGTCAAAGCAGTGCTTTTTTCTTCTGCATTAACTTTGAGATAGGTGTCTTCTGAGAGGGGATATTTGATTGGCTGAATGCTATCCCTGACCTGTTTAACTGAGAATGATCTTCAGTGTGATGTAAAATGGAAACAAGACTCAATACTCTGTAAACACGGATAGCCCCAAGTGACCCTCGTACTGCCCACTCTCTGTTATTTATGTACTTTGTCAGATGCAGCTTATAAAGTGAAAGACTAATTACAGCAGCTTAGAGAGCCAGTGCTGCTGCTTTGGGATACTACTTTCAGTACCCCAGTTCTACTGTTTCATGATAATTTGACCAAAAACAAATTAACTTGTGACATAACCTTGATGTAAACATGGTATGAAATAATAGCTTACAAGGCAATAATATATTCTATTAAAAGATAAACAAATTAAGGGGTGTTTAGTAATGGATTACATGTAATCACAATTATATAACCCAAACACAAAAAAAAGTAAACATAATTAGCCTGAATTAGATTTGCAAGATGTGAGACCAGGTTATAGTTACAGTACTTGATTGTATTTTGATTACTTAATAAGTAAGTAAAGTTTATTTAGATATTGTTTTTCACAGTCAAAGCACTGTACAACTGAAATGACAAAAGAATGTCGACAGAAGGAATGATTAAATAGAAAAGGTTTTAGCAGTTTTTTAAAGAGTCCACAGTCAGCTAAACTGAACTGATGCGGTCAGCTGTTACAGAGTCTTGGTTCTTTATATATATTATGTATTCTTTCAAAAATGACAATTTGATAGGGAATCCATTGTTTGCTATTTTTAAGGGATTTATTTTTATTTATTTATTTATTTATTTATTTATTTTTACCAACTTTAAGTATCTAGATCAGGATATATGATTTTAAGTTAAAAATTGTATTTATAATTTTTATGTTTAATAATTTGGCAACATTTTAAACATATGTTTAAACAGGAGAATGACAAAAACACTTACATAACACTAAATGATGGCCGGGTCTTTTTTCTTCAACAACTGGGCTTTTTTTTAAAAGACAAAAATATGAATACATGAACACAGCTGAACCTTTTGTGGCAAACTGTGATTATTCCTGACACATATTTTGATAAAGAATTTATTGCGATCAAATTCAGAAGCAGCACAACTTCTGCTGTAATTCTATGTGCATGAAAGCAGAATAATAGCTAAGAAGGATTTAGAAGGGAGAAGGAGAAGGAGGTCTGCCATTAGGAAGTTTTCCCTCAAAGTCTAAATAGTAAGCAAGTTGTTAGATGTTGCTACTTTTCTAGACAATTCTAGGTAATTTTGCCTGCCCTTATTGTGTTAGTATAGATTTTTCTAACATAGTCTACATCATATTTATTCCTAAAATTATTCCCAAACTTAGGAATGGCATGTTTTAAATATATGGAAAGACTTGAAAGAGGGCAGAATTCTTCCTGAAACAGATATGAGCAGTTAAAAACCGGGAGTTGATAAAGTAATATGAATTGTTTTTCCTTGTCATGCACATATTTCAGCAGGCTATTTCTCAAACAAACAAACAAAAAAAACCCCACAAGACACAAAAGCATCAATCAGGCAGGATGCACTCTGACACCAGAGCACAGTAGATGTTTTCTATAGGCTATGTATCTTGACTCACTAGCAGTAATATTAAATAAGAAATATTCAGGATCAGTTTTTGAAAAAGGGTAAGGAGACCCATGTAAATTCCCGATTATTATTAAGTCTTATTACTTAGAAAAACCCACGTTGACTTAATTAAACACCACCGAAGCGGGAAACGTGTTCTCATTTCCTTGCACAGTGCTTATTAGCGACACCGGAAGTGAGTGTAACCAAGCAACGCCCGTCGTTGCCGTGGTAACAGTGTTGCCCTCGGGGAAGTTTGTAGCTGCAGAGGTGAAGAGCTATTCTGTACGAGAAACGAATCTAGGCTATAACTTAGCTGTAGCAGTTGAATTCACATATTTATTTTAATCATTCATAAATAATACGAGTTTTCTTTTGTTTTGTTTTGTCAGGTGTGCTTTAACTGCCATCTTCAATAAACGTTAGCTAGATGGAGCAGGATTTGGCCGAGGGTAAAATCATCCGCTCTCATAAACAGAACACAAGCGAAAAATGGATGTTTCTCACCCCTATGGTAAATACCGTTTTTAATAATTTTACGGACGCTTTCCAAACACTACTTAAAGTGTCGATACACGGTTATGTCTGAGCATATTTGCCTGTGTCTTATTAGATAAACACTGTTCAATATTTCTGTAGATCAACAGCTGCAAGTTGCACCTCACGACTGTGAAATCTCTCGTGCCAGCGAGAGCACAAGCGATGGTGAGTCATTAAAAGAGCACACTGGAATAGTAATGGCTATGTAGTGCTTATAGTTTTCAAGGCGTTTAGAGGTTGGTCTCTTTATCTTTTTTCAGAGTGAATCTCAAGATCATGTAAAAGAAACATTTAACCACTCTGACCTAGGTAGGTTTGACCCACTTAACTCATTCAAGTACTCACCACCCAAGAGGATTTTGTGTGATTCAGCAGCATATTTGCATATATTAATTACTGGGCATGGCTGTGGTTCTCAAACTTTCTCTGGAGATGCCCTGCTTCAGAAGACAATAAAGGTCATCTGGCATGCTACAGTTTTAAAATAAATCATCAACAATAGTAAGTATCTATTTTGGATTATAGAGAAATAAAAGTCATCATAATAGTCTCAGGAAAAATCTGTTTTGTGCATTTTCCCTTCAGAGTCATATTAATTTAACCAAAGTTTACATCACACATTTCTCTGGTTGTCCACAGCCCACTTGCAGTGGCTTAAAGTCTAATCAGTGGGGCCTGCTCCGCAGTTTTAGAACCACTGACATGCAACTGCTGTGTAAAAATGTTTTCTTTGCACTTATTTACTATATTTTATCTTTCGTAGAAAACAGTTTACATGCAGGCATCCAGAAAAGAGTTGTACAGGAACTATTTGCAAGTGACAAATGTACATATAATCAAAAAGTGCTGCTCAGTGGAGCTGCCGTTTCAAATGCTGCATACAAAGCAAGACACACAGCAAGGAGACAAACCCAGTGTACGGGGGAAACTTTTGGCCATGCCTTAAAAAATGCAAAACCTGCAGGTACTATTCAATTAAAAAATGATAGAATTAAGATAACCTTTGCATGCACAGTTTTGTAGACATATTTTATGTTGTGCACTTTGCTTTTAAGTGTACCCTGATTTCAGTTTGTGATATCTATTTCAGGTGATTTTCCTGGATGTAATTACAGTGCTGTGCCTGGTTTTCTCTCCACTCAATTGCCTTTCACATCCAGTTTTCAACGAATTGACTTGGAAAGGTACCCTTTATCTGCCTATGTATTCTATATTGTCTGTAAAGTGTTGTAGTACAGAGTTGTAGTACATTGCTGTCTAGCTTAAAGTCACTGTAAGCTGGAACTATCTTTAACATGTCATATGTATCAGCTGTTCTTTGAATCTTTTACCTGCAAAGGCATTCATATTCTTCTGACATGCTTATGCCACTGAATTTTATTAACTCATTCTGACCTTCACAGTCATCATTTGCTGTAGGAACCATGAGACTAACTAAAATGGCAAAGGCTTAAGATTGCCACAAGGGAGCAGCAGAGTCTCTTTAAATAACTAACCAGTATCTCCAGATAAAATGGCAGTAATTCTGACTAAATATTCTACTGACAGACTGAGCAGAAATCACTTAGTTAATATGTATATTGAAAAACTGATCTAGTTATTTGAATCATTAACCTGAGCTGACAATATTTGTTTCATTAATTCTGTTACAAAAATGTATAGATTTTATTTAAAGTCTAAATCTTGTGATATGTTTTCCCCCCAATACTTTAGACAATCTCTGGAGGAATGCCCACAGTTGGACTTTGTAAAAGAACTGCAGTTTCTCAACCTTCAGCACAATCTAATTACAAAGATCCAAAATTTGTCACATTTGCAGCAGCTGGTTTTACTGAATTTGCATGACAATCACATCAGTGACATGGCTGGCATTGAAGTTCTGAGGTCTCTCAAGATCCTCATACTGGGGAAGAACAGGTTAGTTGCCATGACAGGAAGTGTAAACAAACAAAGACAGCACAGATAGTACAATTATAGATATTATGAAGCTTATTTTTAGTATGATAAAAACATAATCGACTTTGACAATGTGCAGTTCAGTTGTGCTAATGCAAGATAACCACTTGAGTAGCTTTATTGTTCTTTTGTTAAACATCTCTAATAATATGGTCAATATGCAATGAAAGTTGCAGCATTTATTAATAGTTAAAAGGGGTTCAACAGTGCTGCCATGAAATGAAAATGTTGTTTACATTTAGCATTTAATACATTTGAATTAACTAGGTACGGCTACATGGTCAGCATCAGAAATGATTAAACCCAGTTCCATTTGAAAAGCAATCATCTTAGTGACATTTTTGTTTCAAAAGGTCAGCAGGTTCAGGATCAAAGTCACATCTTTTTGACATAAAGATCTTACAGGTGAACTCTGGCATTTCTTCCACTTTCTTTCAAACATGACATTTGTCTTTGCAAATCAGTATCTGAGGTCATAGTAACTGAACAGTAAGAAATTCCTCTACTTTATTTGTTGGCATTTTCAAAAGACCACAGCAAATTATTGTTCAGTGTTATATGATCTCCATCCACATGGAGAGCTCTGAACAATATATTACTGGATATTACCTGTACTGCTGCTGTTCCCTCAAAAACTGCAACCTTTTTAAATTTTCCTGTTGGTTTTTCATTAAGCCAGAATTAACATAATACGTGTTACGTAACTGTTGCCACTCTACAGACAAATTCTGTTTCATGTTGTGTTTTCCCATTATGTGTCACATTTTTCCTTGTACTTTGCAGAATTCATGAAATCTGCTGCCTGGACAGCTTGTCTAAACTGAATATGTTGGATTTGCATGACAATCAGGTGCTGTTCCTTTACCGTCATCCCTCCTACAGGACATGTATATTAAACAGTGTTAATTTAGTTGCCAGTGGTGTAAAGGCTGATCATGGTTGTAGGCTTCAAAGTTCAGTATGAGCGGATTGACTCTTCCATGTTCTAAACCATGTATTAGGAGCAGTTAATTCACTTTAATACCGAGGTTTGTTTTTAAAGCCAGAAATCTGGCTCGTTGTTTTGGGCACTTAACTTCAGCTTTTCACATAGTTCACAGCACTCTAAGAGAAGAAAGCACTGAAAACCATCAGAACCCACAAGCTGTTGTCTAATACCTACTCCCACATTAATTTCCTCAGTGGCCATCGCATAATTTATCGAACAGATGGAACTGGTTTTTTTTATGTTTTCAGCACTGGGTAATGTTTTGAACTCTTGTAGATTATAGTGTTCCTAAATTGTCTCATTCTATTATTATCTATTATTATACTGTTTTGTTCCTTGAGAATAGAGCCTGCTTAATGATATTAAAAGCCTGAGAAATAAAATTATGTCAAATGAGAATTTTAACAACTAATGGAAAAGGAAGACAACATAGAAAGGCTTCCCTTGGTCAAATTAGTGTTTTGCCAGAATGCCGCCTACACGCCTCCTCAGAGAGCTACTCCAGAGCTCTGGTAAGACTTGCTCTCTTTCTGAGGTCGGTTGCTCTTTACACGAGCAAGCATTACAGTTGCCATTCAATGATTGTTAGTTTTACGTTATTTTTCCTGACAGAGATTTCTCTGTTGCCTCAACAGTGTTGACTTGTGCTTACTAACTACATCTATATGGTTAATTTTAGCAGTTTTTATAATCTTGCAGTTGAATTAATAATGAAACTTCTTTAGCTCTTTTGCTCTTATTTGTAATGCAAGCACATTATATTTAGGCTCGTACTCTGGCAGACACCTATTGTGAAGCAGATGATAAATCTATCATTCTCACAAGGCCAGTTTGTCTTTCAAACACTGAACTTAAAACCTTCTGTTTTGTGCAGCTCAATAACTGTTCAGTCATATTTTTAACACATTTTCCAAACTCACAAGAGATCTGACCACCCAAATGTATTCTGAATTGCTGCATAATGATAATTCAAGATTATGAAGTGGATGAATTATAGTTGTTGTTTAGTGACTTTTGGCCACAGAACACCAGCTGCTTGTCTCCCCCCCCCCTTTTGACCACAAGCTTTGCATCACTGTTATCCTTTCTTCCCCCCATCCTTGAGCTGGGAAGCTCACAAACATCTAAAACTCAGCCATTTTACCCATTTATTGCTGTACCAGCGAGAGGTTTCTTTTCCAGTTTGCTGGAGCTATTCAGAATGAGATATTCTCTCTGGGAGTCGGCCTTCAACCCACTCAGTCTCAGTGACCAAGTCTTGGGGTTACAATGTGAACTGAGATTGTTGAATAACCAATTCTTTACTTAGGCTGTGATGTTTTCCACTTGAACAGTTTGACTTAAATGTTCTCAAGAAATAGCTGAGAATGCCCTGTGGGGTCACTGAATTGAAAGACAAAAAATATCACTCTCTTAGAGAAGTTGGCTAAAGTCATGTAGAACTCTCGCTCCTACAAATGATGATGTTGATTAAGTTTGACTCTGTCTGCCATGTTTGGTTGGCACATCACTCTGGGATGAGGTGAAGTTTAGACAGGATTTCCCCACAAGAATATCCGTGACCAACGATACTTGTGACACATACTTATTTTTCCTATGTCATTTGAAATAAACATACCAAGTGTAGAAGAACAGGCCTTTACCTGTGAGACAGAAGCCTCTTGCCAAACTCCGGGTCCTGACCTTCTTCACTGGAAATCACCAAATTCATAGTCTGTAACTTAAGATTCTTATATATTTTTAGAATGGGGCTATCCAAAATCTATTTCAGTGTGTACAGAGATACAGAGTTTATGAATTCATATCCATGTGTCTGTCCGTTGTAAAGGTTATGTCCTTTGATTTTAAAATGCGTGTTACAGAACAATTAGTTTTATCAATTCCCAAAGTGAGATATAGGTAAAAAGTCTACACTTGCCCCTTTGTTTAATGATTCTCAGCAACATTTATTATGGTGGCTCGATTGTTTAAATTGATGAACACTTACAGTGTGCAGACTGTATTTCGGGCCAAAATTCATAATCTATTTATTCCTATTTTAATGAACACCTATCTAAGCTCCCAAAACTGCATTTCGTTGCCCTGTACCTGTGCATGTGCAATGACAATAAAGTTGAATTCTATTCTATTCTATTCTAAAACAAGATATAAATCAGATGCAATTTATGCTGTGGTGCTGACTAAGATCATACTGCAGTGTTTCTGCTTTATATTACTAAATAAATGTCTCTTTAGCTTTTACATTTATAAACACTGATATTTCAGACCATCTGAAAAGATATCCTAGACAAGAACTTTTTTAGTCTCATATTCAATATAGATTTTCAATCCATCTGTTCTGTTTACCATTTAAACAGCAGTTATGTTTGGATTTTGTGTTTTCACAGAATCATCAACTCGTAAAGCATTGTCCGCCTTTTCTTAATGTTTATAGTGTGCACAGTAGGAATAGGCAAATACATCACCATCTTGATAACAGCCACTGGGAATTTGTGTGAAGTATTAAAAATGTCACTCTTACAGAGGTTTATAAATGTTTTTCTCCAAGCAGTGTGATGGAGAAGGTGGGGTAAGATTCCACCATTGACTGACTCTTAGTTATTTCTTTTGTTTTCATGATTTGGTTAGCCAGACAGCATGTGTGTCATTTTAGAGAAAGAAATTCAAATATACAATTCAAGTATGTTATACTCTGCTAATCCAGCCTTAATCTGTGCCTCACTGCATAGAATTGGGTAATATATGATATGATTGCTCTTTTACATGCATTTTAGTTTTGTTTTTAACTAATTTTGTCATACTGTGCTTTCCTTTAGATCTGCAGGATAGAAAATGTGTCTCATCTGAGTGAATTAAGAGTGTTGAACCTAGCAGGAAACAACATCTCCAAAATGGAAAACTTGCAGGGTCTTGACTCTTTGACTGAACTGAACCTAGGGCAGAACTGCATCTCTGTTGTGGTGAGGGAACTCTTTTCCAACTAATTATAGATTTTTGTATGTAAGTGTTTTGCATGCGTACTGTCCTTTTCCTTCATGTTAAAAAACAAAAAGCAAAAGCACTTCCTGCTTTTTGGCCTTTCTTTCTGTTCGCTTATTTAGTTCCCTTATTTCCATCAGTTTGAAAGTACAAATACAAAAATGTTTGCACACTTAGATCTTACATTGTGCATTGATTTAACTTAGCTATATCCGACTTGTAGACCCTAGTGTGATGCAGCACACAGCTATATCCCAACACTACAGCTACCCTGTGGTTCTTTGAAGTTCCTGCAGCTACCAATTATTTTTTTTCTTATTACTGTTCAGAAAATGTGCCTCTGAAGATGAAAGCAATAGCAATTGTACTTTATCTTTCATGTTCAAATTACCACTTGTGGACCAGGTCCCTTGGATGGTTACTGTTACCTTTGCTATGGATCAACATATCAGTTTTTACAGCCACAAAATAACAAAAATAAAAATAACATTAATGGAACCTTTGTGAGAAAGTGGTGGTGGAGTATATCACTGTTGGTGTTACCTAGGGAGACATAACTCATTACCCACAACCTCCCACCGACTTTCTGGCACGCTGAAAGAGAAACTGGATATTCTAAACACGGAAACTTACTCCCTTTGGTTTCTATAGTTTTAATCTGATAAACACAACAGTGCATGCCAAAACAGGCCCCTTCATTTGTATGCAAATCCCCTAAGCCCTTTCATGCTTTTTAAGATAGAAAATAAAAACGGATTTCAACATTTTGAATCAGTTGAAAGCCCTTCCCGTCACTCAGCCTGCCGTCTGCCTGCAATTTCTGATCACAAAACACTTCCAGTCCTAATTATCGGATGTTGTATTTTATTTGATACACAGGAGAGGAAAAATGCTACCCCTCAGCAGTTTCTTGGTCTCTGTCATTATTGCTGCTTGCTGCCAAGTGCTTATACCTTGTACAAACTAAATAACCACGTTCCAGGTGCTCAGGTTTTCTCTCTGTCATGAAAGGGAAAGCAGATAAAAAGTGAAATTCTTAACCTGAAAAAAACACTGACACTGTCTTTCTTTGAAAGCAACTCTTAAACTTGATTACTTTGCACCCAGTCATCCATCCTTCCTCTTAGGTGTTCCTTTCCATTATGAAATTCGCTGCATGTCACTAAGGGATCCATTTTATATTTTTGGCTGTGGGAATGATGATTTGTTTGAAAGAAAAGTGCAGTCAGCTTGAGCAGTGATAAAGCAGTCTAAGAAAAAAAGGCATGGCACTGGCAGACTGACTTTATGCATTAACAGAAGGGTTTGTCTGTGAGCCAAAAGACTACATAGAAAAATGTAGAAACTCTATATTGCTCTTTGGTAGTTTTACTGTAGAGTAATTAATTAGGTGAGTTTTATATATTGACACGGTTTATGGGAAAGAGGATTTTTGGATGTTCCTGAGTAAATAGCTTGAAGTGTTTCCCAAAACAGGTCAGTAAACAGTAACAGCAACTTAGTAATTTCTATGTTTTTCCAGTATGGCCTGGGAACATGGAAACTGTGTGTTATGTTATGTTGTTGCAGGGAGAAACTCTTAACTTCTACAACTTAAAAGCCAAGTGAGGACCACAAAATGTTTTGGCTGACATGTGAAGTGTCTCAAAGGTCATGCAAGAACAACACAGGAGTGTGCCCCATGTCACAGCATCTGCAGTTATAATGCGCAGTCGCATAAAGCAGATGAAATCACATCTCAAGCCTGTGCTATTGAAGGAACTTCCACAAAACCCACCAGCTTACGGTCTTAGAAACCCTCCCAGCAGCAACATGTACCTGTGTTTACATGAGCAGCTTTCTTGCTCTTTTGTGGTGTGTTGGTATTGCATGCAGATGAGACAGCGGTGATGAGAGGTTTTTCTGTGTTTATTGAATAATGCCTCAGCCAGAGCTGAGTATGAGTGTGAAAATGAAGACACGCAAGCTGTCAGTAAAGAGAGGGTGGAGCTGGGATAAAGAGGTGAAGGCACGGGCACACAGATACATAAATACACACCCGCAGGCATACAGGCAAACAAGAATACACACACACACCGCTCTACCCAGCCTCATAAGAGATCCTGTAAGCTGATCTCTTATGAGACTTCCTAAAAAAGGACCACATTGGTGGGCGATTGTTATGCAGCTCATCAGCTCAGTGATGACATCATTCTGTCTGAGACAGGGCTGCTATATTTAGTTTCAGACAGCCAGGAGTGGCTGCTAGTTCACTAGCATCCATACAAAAGCAGGCATAGACAGAGACTGTAAATGTGATTGATGGTTGAGTTGGTTGAGCACTGCATAGCATGACTTGCATTTGTCATAGAAGAAATAAATAAATAAACCCTGCTTATCTATCTATCTATCTATCTATCTATCTATCTATCTATCTATCTATCTATCTATCTATCTATCTATCTATCTATCTATCTATCTATCTATCTATCTATCTATCTATCTATCTATCTATCTATCTATCTATCTATCTATCTATCTATCTATCTATCTATCTCATTTCTATTGAATTATCTCCTTTGAGCAATAGCTCTCGTATGTGTTGTTAGATGTTGCTGGCCCCATGATCGGAAAGTCAGGGGTTCAAATCCACTGAACGTCTACCCTGAGGTACCCCTATGCAAGGTGGATCCCACGGGGATCAATAATGTATAAATGATTATTTATTACATATACCGCACAGGACCCACCTTATGTGCCAATTAGAAATTTGAGTTTACAACCCTGATTTAGTGTTTACTAACTCCTTGTCTCACCACTATTTCATGCACGTATTTCTAATTCAACATTTTTGGTTATCATGACGCAGAAGTCTAGATAAGGAGGCATAGTGTAAACTAATGTAAATTAATGTGTTAAACAAGCTAAAACATCTTGCTAAAATCTCATGCAGAACTTAAAAATTATGTGTAGGTTGTTACTAGCTTAAAAAAGCCAAGTTGTAAATATTAAATGTTTCTTTTAACTGAGTTTTGATGTGTATAATTGTAGGGGAGGAACGGCACAGTGATGCAGTGGTTACCATTGTTAGCACTGTGTCTGTATGGATTTTCTCTCGGTACTCCAGCTTCCTACAGATGATCTTTGGCATTGGCCTTGTGAGTTTTGTGTTGGTCATGTGATGGACTGATGACCTATCTAAGGTTAACCCAGCCTATTGTCAGCAGGAAAAACCTCCTCCCCAGTTTTTTCTGTAGAAATCTTTCACAGTTATCAGTATCTCTAGCACTACTGCTGATGTTGCATAGCCTACTACTCTATCTGTAGTAAATATACTGTATTCAGCTTGTTGGTCTTATATGCAGTTGATAACGCAGTGTTGCATAACTGTGTTATATCTATATGCTTGTGTGGGAGGGAATTTTGTGGATTTCTAAATGACGAAACCTGGCTGCACTGTTCTTCTGCAGGGGTGCTAGCATGACCTGAACACCAGTCTAACCTCATAATAGAACAGAGCCTAGCAGGAAACTGAAGGAGGTTTGTGAGGCATTGGCTGCAGTGTGGGTGGATAGTGACGCAGCCCAGTCAGACTGCTGATGGGAGTGTCCTCTTTGCTTCCAGTATAGCCAACATTGTCCAGCGACACACATAAAGAAAGCCCAGACCTTGATACTAGAGAATGTGATTTACCCCATGCTGTCATCCAAATAGTTTACGTGATTATGACATTGCACTTGTCCCTGTGTGTCCAATTCAGCGTGCCAGCTGCCCAGCTGCTGCTTTTCCCCCACCCCCTCAGTAAATTGTGCATCGATTTTTGATGCTGAGCCTGCCTGATGGTAAAACTCTCCACATCCCTGTCAGTTTCCACTGAATTTTCTCCAGCTATTGCATGATGAGGTGCACTACCTTAGTAAGCTGCTCGTTTTATATCACTATGCTTTCCACTGAGCATTTCAAGTTAGCTTCCTGCAGCAGGGGATCTCTGCATTAGCGCAGCACATTCTCCACTCTCCCCTCCCCCCTTTCCTCCTCATATTCTATCTATTCTCGCTCTCTTCCTCTCTCTCTCTCTCTGTTGCCCCTCCTCTCCATGTGCAGACAAGGCAGCATGCTATATGTGTGTGTGTGTGTGTGTATGTGTGTGTGCATGCGCAGGGTGGATGGGGATGCTGCATGCTGGAGCTGAGAGCTGCAAGGTGACTGAGGGAATGGAGAGGGATACAGAGCCTTGACGACAGTGACGATGCAGTGCCCTCTTCCTGAGCACCTTCTCATCTTCACATCCCTCCATCTCTCTGTCTTCCCTCTCCCTCTTTCTCTTTATAGACTGAGGTGGACCGCCTGCCCTTGTTGCAGCGCCTCTTTCTCAGCTGCAACAACATCACCAGGTAAGAGCTTGTACCGCTTAACTCCCTCCTCCCCGCAGGATAGAAATAGGGATGGTGGCCGGACAGTGCCACGTCCCCTCCCATGGCTTTGGGCAGAGAATACACACCCACAGCCAGACACACTCACAGATTTGCTGTAGTGGGCAATTTCTGCAACCTAGAAAATAACAAATCCTCGATGTGCTCTTTATTGTTAGTATTTAATCATCTGTTACCTAAGAAATGGGTGTGAGAATGTTTAAAGTTATTTGGGCAACAAAGAAGCAGGTTGTGAGAAGATAATTATTGATGACAGATTTGGAGGTTGGATGAATTAATGGAAAATATACCTAGGTAAGGGCATGTAGGATGAATGAGAGGTATGATTTTTTTGTCTTAGTGCTAACTGTCAGACAGCTTTACACACTTTTTTCCAGTATCTGTCCTCCTTTCTTTTCTTTTCTTCTTCATTTCTGAGCCCAGCTCATAGAATAAACTTAACACAGCATCATCTTGGCACTAAATGAGGCCATTTGCTTTATTTTTGCCTAGTGGAGGATAATTTCTGTGGGATCATTGGCTCCCTTGACCATAGTCACCTTGTGCTCTGATAGATCTGAGCTGACAGTCCAAACCAGCTTTGCTGTTCTTGTGTCTCCATGCTTCACACATTGTGAGAATCATGACATAGTCGCAAGGAATAAAATCCTATATTCTTAAACTTCTGATTTTACAGTGACATCTAGTTCCAGATATAATATCTGAATAAAAATATAAGTAAATTTTGATTATGCGAAACATATATGTATCATTTATCCTGCTCCATGATAGGGTATTTTAATGTATCGTCTTTAATGTACTCATGTAGTGGCAGGTTAGCGTGTGTGCACCTTTTTGAACTCTTTAGTGCTGATAGGAGAACAGCTGTGCTCTGTTGCTAGGTAAAGAGACAGAGCACACTCATCACCTTGATGGAGTCAGTTTACTCAGTTCAGGATCTTGGATCAAACATCTCTCATGAAATAATATTAAGACTGAAATATTCATTTGAGCTTACATTGATATTGATTTTTAAAACAAAACAAAACAAAACAAGACACCCTATGAAAATAGGATCAAAGCAGAACTAATAATTACCAATAAGTCATTGAAGAATATGTGCAGGGTAGTGCTAGTATAGATAAAGCCTGAAGCTACAGTTTTCATTCACACCGCACTCTGTACTCACATCTTAAAAATAGTTTTGATATTCACTTTTTATTGGACCATTAGTAGCAATCAGAAACTGGTGGATGGTGCAAGAATTAGAAGTTCTGTTTTTGTAAAGGTTTTGGTCTTCATCATTAATGTTATTATTATTCCTTATTATGAATACACCAATTAGGCAGAATGTGTTAGATGCACTCAAGCATCTCTTTATTATGTTTATTATTTTATGTCTCTTTTATATTTATATGGTAGGAATTAATATTCTGTAACAGAAAGGGTCTAAGCTACTGCAAGTGTTTGAGATTGGAAGACCCCTGGTATCTCCAGCATGGTGTTTAGCATTTAGTTAAACCTCTGGCTAGGAACAGGCACAGTGTACTAGGACTTTGAGTGGTTCCAGGCAAATGATTCATCAAGGTTATTATCATAAATTAGCAACGATAGAATATCCCCTGCTGTGCATGGCGTGACTTTGCTTTTTCATGTTTCCTTTTGCCATAGGGTGATATCAACAGTGTAGCAGATTTGTCTCTCTTCATTGCCCCCTGAGTAATGTCAGGCTGCCAGAGTGCCTGCTGAATTACCAGCTTAACATGGCATGTGTTAGCCCGGCTCCATTCTGTCAATACGAAGCAAGACAAAATGTGTCAGGAATAAAACGAAGATAGTGAGATTGTCTGGTGGATGATTCAGGTTCTGCAAAATGTATTTTTATATATATATTTTTAATATCATTTACTCAAAGTCTCATTTAAAATTGTCAATTTTTTTCAAAAGTGACCTGAGGGCAGGGGACATTGTATAAAACACATGCACAGTTGTCATACAAATTCAAATTACATGCAATAAGGTAAAAATAGATCAAATTTCAAATAAATTACAGTAGAGCTTTGAGAGCAGTCCATTGACCAAGAGTACCCAAATTCCCAGCTGTACAATTTCAGGTCCATCTGTAGCTTATATTTGAAAGCTTTTTTGCCTAATGTTGTTCTGACTCTGGGGAAAAATCCTGGTGAAATTTTGTGAGAGCTAAAGCCATAATAATTTAATTTTTTACACATGCATTTAAAAAAGGGAGGGAACCAGAGAGGGAACCAAAAAATTAGAGACTGATGTATAAAAGCATATAAACATACAGAGACAGCCACTTTTTAGCAGCATATTCCACACTGAACAGTGGCCTATCTGATTTCGACAACCAGTAACAGAGAACATAAAACATAGGGTAAGGATTGTCTAACTCCTTAGCTAAGGTGCTGATCAGTAGTTGTAGATTGCAATGTTTTCTGTAATGTGTAATACAACAAATTATAATTGATAAGAGTTCTTTGCTTTATGAGAATCAAACTTGGATATGACTAACTTACGTTGAGTTAAATGGCACTCAGGCAGAGTGCAGGAATTCAAGTGTCTGCATGACTTCCCAGTATTTGCTACTGACCGTAAAGCATTTAGCGTAGCCAGTCTTTGTACTGGAAAAGTACCCCCCCCCCCACTGAAATTCACGAGTGTGTTTAAAACATTCATCCTTTGTTTCTAGTTTTGACCAGCTAGCCTGCCTTGGAGAGTCGTGCTCCCTTTCTGAGCTCACGCTGGATGGGAATCCTGTAGCCCTGGAGACATGGTACAAGCAGGCCGTCCTGCGCTGTGTGCTTCATCTCAGACAGCTGGACATGAAGCGCATCACAGTAAGACTGACATGTTCGACTGTGTGTGTTTAAAAGTGATAAACAGGACATCAGCCACCAGTTAACCAGTTCAGCTGTGACTGTTAAGATATTTTGTTGTCCTTTCAGATATTTTTATTTTCTTCTTACAACAAATTGCACAGCTACAATCAGAGAACACTGTGTTACACTGTTTGTTTTGCTATATTTTGCTTATTAAAAATAGGGAAGAAATATTCACAAATACTTTTAGAAGCAAAGAGCTGCCTTAAAGCGATTAAACCTTCACAGCTTATGACTTTGCTGTGGTTGATATTTAATAAACCTATGCCATATTCTCATTACACTTGCATGTTAAGCTAATGGTCCAAACTTTTTGTCCCTCTGATGTTCCTACATGTTGATTCTTGAGAGCGACTCATTCTTGAAATAAACGTTTTTATGATTTCACACTTAAAATTTATTTTGAACCCACATAGTTTCCCATTCACTGTCACTCTGTATCACCAAGTTGTACGAACAACGTTACAGTGCTATATTCTGGAGTCTGACTGTGGTACTGCATTCATTATGCTCTGTTTTATGCTAAAAGCAAAGTGGTTCAGTGACTAAGTTATGACTCTAAGCTACACATTTACATATATTTTACACACAGTGTATGTAGCAAAACAGTGATTATTCTCAGAAAACATGAAATCATTTTTGTCGTACAGTTTGCCAGAAATGTGCTATCATGAAATGTCAGCGTGCTTTTAGAAGCTGTCAGGCAGAGAGCACCCAGGTCTGAGCTTGCACTTTAAAGGAATCTGTAAGTACCACACACCTTGCCCTCAAAACATAGTGCTGATATGAAGTAAAACCAAACCCCCAAAAAACAAAACATGTAACTCAGATTTCAAAATGTTTTTACTTGAATCATAAGAGGTTTCAGGATTAGCAAATTTCAGGATTATTGTGGTCCAATAAAAGCACCTCCACCACATTTCAGCTGCCAATTCCTGATACAAATCAGTTACATTTTCAGAGTTTACTTTAGGGAGACACACAGCATTGACTTAATGACAGAAATGTTTGTCTAGCATTGGGGTTTCTATTTCTTTAAGCATATTATAACTGATTTGGAATATATGTCTCCAGGGAACCATACTACCTCTATGCTGTGAAAGCCCATGCCTGGGTGACTGGTGGGTAGACGGTTCTTTAGGAATCAAAAACGGAAAATGAGAATAAAATTCAGATAACACACATCCGCTAGACTAGAGCATTAATAGTCAACTATTATGTTTCAGAAAAATACCTGAATATGTTTAACATTCAAATTTTAACTGGGAACGTTATTGAAAATCTTAACAGCCTCATAACCGAGAGCTGTTGTCCAAACATTCATTGTTTTGGCAAGTGCACAAACAAAGAATGTATTGACACTGAACAATAGCATCCTTTGCAGTCAAGAAGTTATTCATCAGGTTAAAACAGCTTTTTAATTTTGATATTATATGTTGTTTTTATTATAAAATTAATTTTAAGGATTGTTATATGGGTTTGGATTCTTAACTGTCTCTACCAGCTGACAGCATTTTGCCTGTCTTTATCAGAATTGAGCATCATTTTGCGTCATTACTAGCTCGCCATAGACAGCTGAATATCCCCCTGCTCTTTGCTGGCACACTCAGACTGTGTTGGCTGCATTGCATTCTGGGAGTTTTGGCTTTCCCCAACAGCTGGGCTCAGTTTATCTGAGACTGAAAATCAGACAGATAATCCAGTGATGCAGCCGGTTTATGTGAGACTATCTACCAGCCTCCATAATGGTCCATTTCTAGTGTAGAGAACAGTTGTCCTGACAGGGTCTTTTGTGGTTCCCCTCTCTCTTGAATAATTCAGAACTCTTGAATGGAGCGACACTCTGATTGCACCGGCTTTCTTTTTCAGGACGAGGATCGGCGCATGGCAGGTGTACAGGCTCGAAAAGAGGAGGAAAAGAAGAAGGAGAGTCACAAGCAGACCATTCATAAGGTACCAGTTTGACAAGATTCACTCTTGCTGTCTTTAGCTGGCAGGATGCAAATGCACGTTGTAGACGACAGCAACACAACAGTCTGTTAAGAAGTGAATAAACTCATAATTACCCTTTATATAGTTAGTATGTAGAAGGACAATAATAAGCAGTAAGGTTTTAACATTCTTAAAATGCCACATATAGGTGATGATATCTGATTTGTAGTTTATTCATCTTTTGAATTACTCATAATTATGAGATTCAGGTTCAGGCTTAAATGTGCATTTAAAGAAAAAAAGCAGCTCATCAGACATCAGTCTGCCCTTCAAAACATATTTAATGAGAAGGCTCTAAAATATTTAGGTCATGATAAGGATTTTTATTTATGAGTTTATTTTTTTCTTTTGACATATGTCTCTTGGGACTGATGAAGCTCATTAATAGTGTACATATTTTGGATGCTTCATAGATGTGAATTTCTTTTAATGCATTCTCTTTTCTTCTGTATGATACAAAAACCCTTTTAGATGGAATCTGGAGTATTGTACAGAGTTCACAGGGGTACTGTATTTGTAAAGGAGTCTATAAATGACACTTTATAGCTTTAAATGATCTAAGATGTTCTGCTTTGCACATGCATCTGTTTTGCGGTAAATATGTTTGTGTGTGTGTGCCAAAGCTCCTGCTGCTTTAACTGTTAGATGGACCCTATGCCGAAACTCGTTGTCTCTCAGTTACCTAACTCTCTTTAATCCCTGGTGTTGAGAAAATTTTATAGTGAATGCCACAGCCAAGGGTTCACAAAGGCCAAGGACTTACCATGAACTGATACTCATCCCTGCTTCAAGGAGTGGCACATTCCTTAGCTGAGTATATTGCAACTCCAGCTGTCCAAGTAAGAGTAATTGAAATAGAACAGAGAGGCAGAAATCTTCTCTCTTGCAGGGTGGGATGTCACATTTTTCTGGTGTAAAAGGCAAACACTGTTAAATCATAATGCTGTAGTGTGACAAAAGAAGCAAATGAATTGGACTAAGAAATCACTATATAATTTCAAATCTAATATAAATTGAGTTCTATATCTGCTTTAGTAAAATGTCTTACTTTATTGTACTTTATTGTATATGCTTTCTTTAACAATGTATCCCAGTAAAATATATATATGAGGAAGGCAAGAAGGATATGATTTTCTGTGACCTGATGAAAACACACAGAGGTTCTATTAGCATGCTAGCTCTGTCCTGCTCAGGAGATTTGACACTTGAAACCTTCTTTGTTCTGTGTATGTTTGTGTGTGTGTTCTGTTCATCAAGGAGAAGCGGCGTCTAGCAATCCGTAATGCTGCACAGCAGTGGGAGGGTGTCAGGGCCTGCCTGGAGCTCCCATCCACAAATGGCGCTAAAGAAGAAGTCAGTCCAGAGAACAGCCCGGCTCACAGCCCCGCCCAGACCAATGGCCTTACACAGGAACCTTCCCCTGATGAACCGAGGTACACACAGCATGTACAGAAAATTAAGATGGATTTTAGAAGTAAAAATTAGACAGTGACTGGTTAAGATACTGACGTTATGAGCAAACTATGTTATACTACATATTCCTGGTCTAGTTAGAATTGTGGTTTCAGTCATGGTTTATTTTTAACTGTTTTTACTACCTTTTTAGCTTTTCACAATGGAGATTGGTTTCCAGTTGATCGATCTACCAACTTGGTTTTGAATGAAGTAACTCATGGATACATACAGTGTTGCCTTTAGCCAACTTTTTAATTTTCCTTTTGAGCCAGAATTTTGGCACAGCGATTCATGCCTCCCTCAGGAATAATTGTAATTACTTTGGTAATTACATAATTACCAAAGTAATTATGCTCATAATTCATCTACCACCGTAACTGAGTCAAAAAATGTATTTTCATTTAACTAGTTCTATGGTTGATAAACAAGTACATGCAAAACTAAAAACATTTCCATCATTCATGAGTTATTTAAGAAAAAATTAAATATGGCAGTTCTTCCTGACTGTACACAAAACAAATCAATGAAAAACAATTCAATGAAGTTGAGCAGAGCAGTTAATACTTAAATTAGTGATCATGAATGAAAAATGTAGTCTTTTTGGTAACTGATAGAAGTAAATTAGCATCGTGTGTGTAGGTGGGAGGAGAGAAAAGTGAAAAATGCAACAGTGAGGGAACTGTACACATTGCTGTGTAAACTTTTGTGTTGCATATAATTGTCACAGTTCATCCTGTGTGCAGATATTTTTAAGTAGAAAGATGAGACAATATAACAATGATTGTTTTTGTGATTCCGGCTTATTATCACTATTACTTATCTTTTATTACTTATTATTTTTTATCTTATAGGATTTTAGAAAGAATTGTTTTTGTCCGTTGTTGAAAATTTTTGTTTATTTTTCATCAGGCGGGTAAGCCCAGGTTCAGGACCAGAGCGGCCATCTGGGGGAACAGAAATCAGACTCCAGACCAACAGCCGTCCAAACAGCCCACGAGACCCCAAGTAAGACAAAAATGCCACAATGATATATTTTACTTAAATATTTAAAGTGATCACAGGCACTGAAAAAAATCTCACATAATTTGACTCCTGCCCCCTTGAAACATCTATTAACAAAGTACTGTTTGTCACATTTAAATGCAGTGTTTTAGCAGCTGCTGTACCATTTTAACTTATTAACAGATGGCAGAATGGCCTAGACAGAACATGTAGGGATCATTCTGGTAATATATTCAGATACTGCAACAGCTGGTGTGTGAAACATACCTTAAAATATTATTTTACAGCACAGTTACCCCTTTATTTACTTCAGGCATGTTGCCTTTGGTTACTCCTCAGCTCTCTGAACTCTGGTAAGATGAGCAGATGCACATGTAGATGTCTGAAAACAGTTCTTTTCTTTCAAATATTTACAACATGACATTGCAAAAAGTTTAAATCAGTAGTGTGGACTCAGTATAATGTGGAAGTAATGCCCTTATATTCTTTCCTATCAAGACTGATACAAGTCTGGATGAATTATAAGTGGGAGGGTTGAGATGAATGTGTGCGCTGTGTTAAGGGCTATTATTACATGTTTCAAAGAGGGCCCTTTCTTCCTGCACCAGGATATGAAAATGGCCCTAAAGCAAAATCTTCAGTGCCAGTGGTTTTCTTTTACTGGTCTATTATAACTTTACTAACGTGGCTTAACAGGTCATAGTGATGCGAAGTCTGCCATAGTCTTATCAGCTAAGACTTGAATTACTTTGGCTTGTACTGTGTGACAAAATACAAAGGGAATTTACAAACCATGGCACCACTACTAACACGAAAGAGAAGCAACATGTATGAAAGGGTCAAGGGGTAAAAAATCAAAATGCTTGGAAATATGAGAATTAGGAAATTTAAAACTTGTTTTGTTCACCACTGGGTGGGTGTACAGAATGTTGTAATGCCTACACAGTGTGGTCCTGATTACCTCGAAGAGCTGTTGAAGTACTACACCCTGAAGAAAATTACAACATCCTCCCCCATAGAGTGCATGGATACATAATGTCATCTCTGGTTCTTTCTTTAAATACAGAGATAAATCACCCCTTTCCAATGAAAGGAACGAATGAAACAAATGTTGATGCCACTTTTAGCTTGATAGTATCATCGTGCTCCTAAAATTTATGGGACAATAGTTTGTATCATTGCCAAATTATGGCTGTTATGTAGGCTTGATTGTATTCATTTTTGTGAAATCTTAGATTTAATTAACCTCATTACCCCTGACAGATGCAATAAGGGTTGCATGGCAATAGAAGAGTTATTACCCAGAAATTCAGCAATTGAGTTGGGAAGAGATGGAAGGGGCTTTGTAGTAGAGCTGGGCGATAGAACGATAACGATATGTATCGCGATATAACTTTTACTCGATAGAGAAATTAAGCTATCGCGATAGACCTCGCCGCTCTTGTCCTCTTAAAAAAAAAAAAAAAAAAAAAGGTCAGCCAATCCAAATTAAGTAGCGCAGAGCCGAACCAATCACAGCCGCAGCGTCACGTCGCGTGACTTGTTACGTACCGCACAAGTGCCAAGCCGCACGTGTGTTTGTTTGGGAAGCAGCCAGCGCATAATGGAGGAAATGAGTGCGCCGACTAGAAAAATCAACCGAGCGTGACCGAAGAGAAAACCGATGATGGTTCCAATGCCGGAGAGATTGTCGAACAGAAGAGCCATAGAAGTTCCGTAGTGTGAAGGTATTTCGGCTATTTCAAGTCTGACAAAAAATAGAGTAGCATGCACTGTAAATTGTGCCGAAAGCAAGTCTGCAAATACAATAAACTGGTGCATGCGTCACACTGTGCGCCACGTTATTGTTTCGGTGAAATGAATTTCTACAATACTGTTACTGTTAATTCTACTCTCTGCAGTGTTTAAATGCTTACATATACACACAGTTACTGTCCCTCCACACATACGACTCGGTTCTGCTTCTATGCCCCAGCTTTGTTTACTTTTTCCCACCGAGGCTTCTAGACTTCTGATTGGCCAACATTTCTGCACGGTTAGGAATCTAGCGCCACCTGCTGCTTTGGCATGTTCATAGCAGCGTTTTCCTTCATTTCTGCCTTTATGTGTGGACGGGATTATTTTTTTAAAACGAAAACGGAAAATCTCCGTTTTCAAAAATACCCGTGTACGTGTGGACGTAGCCTCAGTCTCTGACTGGAAGCGCTAATTCGTCATTCGGCTTTTGTCAGACTAAAGTAACTGTTAAAACTGTTTGAAAAGCTCAGCTATACAACAAGGAGAGATTGAGAATTTCCTTTTAGTTCTCAGTTTATTTGATATTGACAAAAGTTAGTCAGTTTTGTCTGTTCTTCTGTAAAACAAACTAAGATTTATTTTTAGAATTAATATTTTGCTTCTAAGTGGAATTGACAATTTAGTCTGTTTCGTTTGTTCTATTTTGAAACTTAAACGCTTTAGCGGCTGCCTTTTGTGTAGTTTGCAATATTTGCCTTTATTTATCTGAAAAAGTCTCATGTTCCTTAAGTACATCTACCCTGTTGAACTTATTATGGGAAATAAATATTTAAATAAAAACAAGCTGCTGATTATTTCACATTTTACTTGTGAGCAACGGCACATTTAAATCTTACAAATATAGTTATTTGGCTTATATCGTGATAGATATCGTTATCGCCTGAAATGAAAAAAACATATCGTGATATGAAAAAATCTCATATCGCCCAGCTCTACTTTGTAGTGTTTATACATTGATGAAATTGAGAGATCCTGAACAGGTGTTTGTTTTTTTGAGGCACATAAATCAGTTAGATACCGGAACAATGGTGAGAAAAAGATTTAGTGGGCTATATGAGTGAAGGAAGAACTTAAGACGTTTTAAACCAGTGCAAGCTGTAGGAATACTTTACAGAAACAGGACTGTTCTGTGCAACACTAAGTACCCAGTAAGCCTGCATCTTAATAAATTGCATTCACTTTTTACAAGATGGAAATGATGGAGTGGCGTGTTAAAATTCAGTTGTTAAGAGATGACAGATGTCCCTTTTAAAACCTCTTTTGGATTATGTTAAATAGCGCTAATTAAATGAAATGTTGTTCCCTATAATTCATTGAGCGAGCAGGAGCTGTATAATTGTGATAGATTCTTCACTCCGTCTTCCCCGCCTTGCTCTCTTCTTCTCTCAGCATGTGTACATGGGTTCATGTCATAAGGGGATTCAGGGCCACCTGGAGCCTTCAGCTGTGCTGAACAGTATGTGACAGTGCAGATTGTGTTGATGGCATGCTGCCAGGTGTTTAGAAGTTACTCTCATTCTTGATGTGACTTATCTACATACTACACTCCATCTCCTGCACTGTTCTTCAACTCCTTCTGATTTATAGCCTTTGGCATTCTTGCATCTTGGAGGCGTGGCATGTTCCTTAAATATATTAAACTGCCTTTCAGAGTCTGGCGTCTCCCCGTCTAGTTCCATGTTTTTGTCCATGTGTGCACTTGAAACACGACCCACTTGAATTTTACGGTTTTAAAACTTCTTTGCTACTACTTTATCTAACATATATGCTTGCAGTCAGTGAGATTTTGATTTAGAGATCTTGTCATCTGAAATAGTCATCTATCAATGTCCACACATGTTTTTAAAATAAAAATGTAAAAAAATGGATGCACTCCTTCTACTGCACTTGTTGCAAGAATTATTTGAACCCTTTGTACATGTTGGCATCCATGTTTGTAAGGTTGGTATATGTACTAATATAAAAAGCATAATTCTGACCTTTTGTACTGTTTTTGTACTGTTTTTATACAGTTGTGGAAAAAAAACAATACAAAAAAACATTTGCACAGCAGTCTGTGCAGTCTTGTACAAAACTAAGAACATTCTTAGGAACTAGGAGGATAAGTTGCAAGAAGATACTACTAATCAAATGCATCTAATTAACTGATCATCAGCATGTGTGACCACCTTTATAAGTGTAGAGTTTGTGGCAGATTTCTGGTTTGTAGCATTCAAGTGCATGTTAATGGAATTCCACAGTTTTCCTAGTAGTGGCCTTCCTAGCAAGTATGAATGTTAAATGTTAAAGTTCATGACAGTACAATTATAAAAAGACTGAAAAATTGTGGCTTGTTTGAAAAGGTTACCAAGCAAAAATCTATTTTCTCTGAAAAGAACATAGCAGCCATAAGAATTCTGGAACAGTGTCTTTTTGACAAACATGAACAAAGTGGCGTTGTTTTGCCATACCGCACAACACCACATTTGGCAAAAAGTAAACACAATATCAGTACATTCACAGACCAGCTGTCATTCATAGTAGTGCAGATTTGTGTTCCTTTTACAGCTGCAAAACATGGGTACCATGTAGCCACTGAGTCAACTATGAACTCCTCTGTATGCCAGTGTATTTTATGTGAGGCCATGTCACAGCATCAAATGTACAACAGAATGGCTGAAAAGGAAACAATCAAGGTATTTGAATGGCCAAGTCAATGTCCAGGCTTGAAGGTTGTTCTGCAAGCTATTACATGATGGGGTGTTCCTAGTTTTTCACATGACTGAATACGATGTAATCGCTGTACTTAAGAAAATGCTTTTTAAACTTTCAGGGTTTTTCTTTTGAGTGTAAGTTCAATTTTTGGCCACTGGGGAAAAAATGACAGAAAGGCTGACTGTTACACATATCAGTTTCTTTAATACATCTGTGGAATCCCCCACACCATGACCGTCCCTTGACATTTGACTAACAAGCCACAGAGTGAGTGGTGGATCACATTCGCTATGTTGGAGTAATATGTCTAGGTAAAAACATAATGATTGAGGGGGACACTCCTCATCAGTGAGTGGTGCATTGTGAGAGGTTCAGGTTGTATTACATGATTAATTTAGTTCAGCCTGGAACAGTATAGCTTGAAAATGTTACTTCCAACTGCAAGAATTTTTATATATATATATATATATATATATATATATATATATTTATATTTCCGGCCTGAAATGACACAGTGCCTGATTTGTTGTGATTACTGGAAAGCATAATTTGAAGCAAGTGAGCTTATTTTTAACACTAATTAAACTGTGTTTAACTCACAGAAGTCTTATGTAGACTACTGTATTTATTTACGACTGTACATTAACACAAAAATAAATCCATCACCAAGATCAATCCATCACCTGATGAGAAGCACATTGTCAGTCAGTTGTGTCACTTATTCCCCTAGCAGGCTGAACATGTTATATTGATAACTATAAGGTTTCACTATGACACTCTGATAATCTTATATAATCATTCTCACTGTCTTCACTTTTTAATATAATTAGTGGAACATGTAGTAGTTCTGTCTCATTTTTTTCATCTTATTTGTGTGGCTACACAGTTAATTAATCAGCATATGAATTCTGTAAGTATGAAATTTGTAGACAACACATGGACTTTATGATTTTAATTTCTTCCAATTTGCTTACTGTTTATTAGTTTTAACAGCTTTTAGACCAGTGGTTAATAGATTGAGACAACAAACTGCAGATTCACAAAAAAATAAAATACTAATACCAATATTTCTGTCCAAAGAGTAAACACGTTACAGATTTTGAAAGTATGAAATTACACACTAATACACACAAAAATGTGCAAACCTGTTTTTGTTTGCATTTCCTTTACTTGGTCAAGCTTGTCAATCTAGTTGAGACACAACACTTCCTGTAGCAAACTGCTCATTTTAAAAAGGCATGTTACTGATTTAGTTCAATTATTCATTGACAGTACTTGTTTGGTTTTTAAAAATCTATGGCAACCTTTTTTCAACCTAGGAGAGGAAACTGCACCTACTCGGGGCTATAGAAAAAGCTTTTGTTTGAGGGCCACTCTCCAAAAATGGTGACTTTTTAAACAAGCCGTATATATGAGACAGCCTCACAGAGGTGGGACCAAGTCATTGTTTTGCAAGTCTCAAGTCAAGTCTCAAGTAATGTCAGGCAAGTCAGAGTCGAGTCTCAAGTCACTGGTGTAAAAGTCCGAGTCAAGTCACAAGTCTGAAATTTTGAATTTCAAGTCCTTTCGAGTCTTAAAAAAAAACAAAACGAAAAAATAATGTTGCAGTTATGCTAAATGTAAATATTAGACCATGTAATTTTTAAATCTGTGTTTTTCTCAACACATGACAAAATAGTGAACTTAGAAAATATACACAAATTGTGAAATTGCACCTCTTTAAAATGCAGCTCAATTAAACCTAGCTCCAAGAATAATTTTCACCGACAGTTCTGAGATAAGCTGCATGTTATTCTTGGATGCGGTTGTAGGACCAGCTTTAAAATCGCATGACAAAAATATCATACACATTAAAAAAAACTGTATCACCAACGTAGCCTGGACAACATTTGCTAGTTAGATGAAGTCAGCTATCTCATCGTAGCATATTTATATGCATATTTATAATCATACGGTTCTTGGAGTGAGTGCATACACTCATGAAGTTTAGTAACTTCAGGTCACTGCAACAAGCCCAGGTACAGTTTACCGACGGATGGGTACAGGACCTTGAAATGCACCGTGTAGAACGAAAGACCATCGTACGTATCATAAGTTTACCAGTCTCACAAATTGTCGTCATAAATACACATTCCTTAACCGTTTATTAATAGGACCTTTGAGCTCAACGGTAATTAATTAGTAGTGGAAATAATTTCTGGTACCCATCACAGAAATGTAGCAGTGACAATAATATTGTATGCTGTAATCGTACTGGGCAATTAGTGATACAAAAAACCTGTTTTATCCTGTGAATAAAAGTATATGTTTTTGTCAATGTACCATAATAACAGAAGCGAAACGCAATATCGTGTCAGGACAATTCACTATTTATGCACAATAAATAAAGGAGCATAGCGCGACAATTTCTGTTCAGCGCCAGACTTGCTTGTAACCTATATCACCAATTATGTTAAGAAAAATGACGTATTAACTACTAAAAAACACTGACCTTCGTGTAAATGCTTGGAGCCAGTGTTGGGAAGGTTACTTTTAAAATGTATTCCATTACAGAATACAGAATACATGCCCCAAAATGTATTCTGTAACGTATTCCGTTACGTTACTCAATGACAGTAACGTATTCTGAATACTTTGGATTACTTAATATATTATCATGCTTTTTACAACAACGTGAATGTACTATTGCTGTGTGATTTATTATTATTACTGAAGGTCCGCGACTCCGAACTGTAGTAAAGGGACCTCTGACTAATGCGGCGGGGTCCCTGTCGGCTTGTAGCCGAAAACTAGCTTTACTTTGTTGTCTGGGTCAACTTTTCTTGCGAGAGACAGAGAGAGGCGTTGAAAGACTGCTCCAACAGAACTTATTGTTTTCGGAGGAAAACACGAACACGGTGTACAGTCGAGTCTTAATAGCTTACTTACAACTGGGCTCGTCAGGCACTCTTCTTGGCTGAAGTGGTTATTATTATATTTACATGCTTCCAGCTCCCGTTTTTCCTCGATGACAACTCGTACCTTTCCACTCCCCTTTTTCTCCCTCCTCGCGCTCACAGACCCATAACGTGTATGGCAGTCCATTCTCCCTGCAGCACGGACTACACTGCCCATGATGCTACATTCTTTAGAGCTATGCTTGTAGCATTCTGCCTGTTAGCTTAGCACAACAACAACGACAACAACAACGAAAAGGCGCTCTCTCACCCAGGAAACACACAGTCGCAGAGAGAGAGCGTCGCCCTGTAACCATGGCAACCGTAACGCTGCCGCCTGGAACAACAGAACGTAGCTGTCAAACAAAACCCAAACAGTCCTGACCCGCGACAATATGAAACAGGAAAGTACCGCAGTGTAATCCATTTATTTCAACAAAGTAACTGTATTCTGAATACCACCTTTTTAAACGGTAACTGTAACGGAATACAGTTACTCATATTTTGTATTTTAAATACGTAACGGCGGTACATGTATTCCGTTACTCCCCAACACTGCTTGGAGCAGACTAACCTGTGAGCTGGAGTGTTCTGGGACGTTATATTTGATCTTTGAATGGCTGCAATCCAGGCCATCCGTCGCGTCCTTGTTACTTCGGAAACATGGATTGAACAATTTCTCTTCAACGACGTAATCCGATAACAACCGATCTCTTTACCCGTCGGCTTCCCGTGGCTGTCATGCGACCGGCTATTGCAGTTAATAATACAACGGCTTCTTGACATTTTTGTGTTTCTTTTTATCGCTGTATAACTGATTTTAATTGAAAGCCTGCGTGCGCTAGTACCGCTTGCCACGAGTTCCCAGAATCCTTTGCGGTTCTACCCGTGAATGACGTCACATTTTTAATCTCTATATAATATGCATGTTAAATTTTATATTTGGGGTAAAATATCAAGTCTTTTCAAGTAAACCGGTTCAAGTCCAATTCAAGTCCCAAGTCATTGGTGTAAAAGTCCAAGTCAAGTCACAAGTCTTAGAACATTTTTTCAAGTCAAGTCTAAAGTCATAAAATTAATGACTCGAGTCTGACTCGAGTCCAAGTCATGTGACTCGAGTCCACACCTCTGCAGCCTCATTATGGAAAACTAAATATACTCTTTTTGTTCACATTATATTTTGTGCCTCTGACTATCTATTTAAAACCTATCTAAGGTCACAACTCAAACTCACACTTTCTAAAGTTTGGTCTCTGTGTAATCTTGGATTAGACTTCAGTAATCAAGGGATTAATCTTAAAAGTACTTTGGCTTTCTGTTGCATGTTGTCAAGAGGATATGAAACATGAATAGGGGTGATTTGTCTATTGGCGGCCTGAAGTCAGGATGATCACTGTTGAAGGGTGGAGCCAGTAGCCATCTGATGCCCTGCTATGCTGAAAAGTCCCTTGAGTGTCAGCAGACCCAGACGGAGATTATGTCTCCTTGAGACTCGCCAAGATTCTCTACTCTCACGACTCTCTTATCAGAGAAGGGCACTTCAACTGTTGTCTAGGAGTATAGAAAGTAATTGGGCAGCACAAACAGGACATTGACTAGACCAGTGAGTGTTCTCTTGTGTTCCACTTCTCTTAGCAACAATGCCTGAATTTTCAAGCAAATGTAGCATACACTTTTTTCATGAAGACATTCTTCAAGTTTCACAAAAAAAACCCCACAATTTGCGCATTTAGTATCAGAAAATTAACTTAAGGAGTGTTTTCGTGTGTGTTTGTATGTAATTTGCAGGCTTGTGGAGGCAGGGAGTGGCAGTGTTCAAAGCTTGTCCTTGTCTGACAGTCACCTGGCAGAGCTGGATGGAGACACCCTGCGTTTATTTGGACTTGGAGCCCTGGAGGCCCTGGAGAGGGGCTGGGGTGTTCAGACTGCTGGTGCTGTCACTGTAATAACCTTCCGCTACATCAACTTTGATGCCATAGTACCAACACTGCCACGAATAAGAGTCAAGTTCCCAAATCTGTCGGTGAGGCCATGTTATATTATTAGCTGTGCAGCTGTGATGACTTAATTAATTAATTAATCAGGAAGGAATACGGAAGGAAGGAAGGAAGGAAGGAAGGGATACGCTCAATGCATTTTTTATTTACCTTACTCACCAAAGTTCCATGACATGACACCAAAAGACGGTCTTGGCTAGTGGCTATTTGCCAGATCATAGTACATAGTTATTGTCCCTGAACCTTTAGTTAATTTCTCTTATTACGTAATGTATCTTGTAGAGCGCCACATTAACCCAATATACAATAGACAAATAAATTTAATAGTCAGTGGTAGGGCTCATAATTTATACTTATAGCTGCCTCACAGGTATATTGTTGAGGCAGTGTAAATTAAGGCAGTATAAAAAAATCACATCATTTAATATTTTAATATATTGTATATATCTTTTAAACCCTTTTTGCCAAAGGCCAATCTTTTAAGTCCTAGTTGAATTTAGTGAGTTATTGATATAAACAACTACTTATTGCTTTAACACGTACCAACTTTTGTTTCTTTTCGGTAGCATATGATATTCCTGGAAACCAACATCAGCCGTCTGCCGCAGCTGGCAGCCCTGGCTCAGGTGAGGCGCCTAGACCAGCTGACCATACACCCAGACGGCAACCCAGTGGTCAGTTTGACTCTTTGGCGCTCCTTTGTCATCTATCGTCTTCACCACTTCAACCTGCAGAGGATAAATGGCCAGGAGGTGAGGATTAGCTTGGTCTGTTAACACATTCCTGGTGCTTATAGATAGTGAGATATTTTGGCAAAAGCCCCCTGACAACATGGTCCATGGAATCCCTCGGACACATGCATCCCTCCACCATGATAAGGTGGCGATTCACAGAGGGGCAATTAATTAATTAAAACATGTCAAACCATTAATTTACTGTTGCCAGCCCTAAATGAATTCAATTCAATTCAATTCAATTTTATTTATATAGCGCCAAATCACAACAAAAGTCGCCTCAAGGTGCTTCATAGATACAATTATAAATTATAGGTCTGTGTCTCCTGGAATGCTGTACCTGAGGATATTGCCTCTACATTAGATCCCATTTTAGACTTGATTTGATAAATGACCTTTATCAAAGGTCTTGTCTCTGTGTTAGCTGCCACTTTCATGTCTTATCCTATCTTGCATCTGTTAAATGGTATCAAACCTTTTTGCTAAGCCGAAGCCATGAATAAAGTTGTAAATCTTCATTTCGTATTGGGAAATACATGAAAAAGCTTGTCACTGAAATATATTGTGCTGTGTGTATGTATGTGCTTTGTGTATTCACCTTAGGTGACCATGAATGACGTTATCGCTGCAGAACGTGTATTTGGAACACTGGGCCATATAGCAGCCACCGAAACTCCACGTTGCCGGCTCCTTCTGCTGCTTGAGGAGTCCAGGTGAGAACTTGATTCCAGATGTTTAACCATAACATAGCATTAACTACAGATTAATGGCAGGTGTGTGCTGTGTCTTGGACCATGTAGATTGTTTGTTTAAGTATGTCAAAAATGTGTGGATCCTTAAATGTGTGTCAGATGTAGGCTTCTGTACATGTGTGTACATGCCTGTGCATAGCGTTTTGTGGGTATATGAGTGTGAGTAACAGTGAGACAGAGCCTGGCACTGAGGAGCCAGGGGAATTAGACTATGTGTCTCAGGATAAGGGTGGGTACTTGGCATTTAGACACAAACATTCCTTTCTCTCCCCAGCCAAAAAACTCTTGAGGTCTGTCTCTCAGGGTCAATTAAAAAACATCCTAACAAGGAAAATAAATCTGCTTGTCACGCACAAGACTACTTTGGCCAGATTTCTTGTAAAGACATTTTTTGAACTCAGTGATATCTACCTGGATAATAAATAAATTAAGGATTATATACTTCCCAGATAATTGAATACCTCTTGCCTGTAACAGGTTTTACCCCATGTTGGCATCAGAACTGCCTTAATTTTTGATTGCACAGATCACAAAGGAAACATTCCTCATAGATTTTAGTTATATTGACAGGAAACATTTATTGAAAAAGATTGAAAAAAAAAAAGATTGAAAAAGATTGAAAATCTCTACTGGATCTGGTTCTACTGGATTGAGATCTGGTGACTGTGTAAGTTATTTGAGTACAGTGAGCTCATTGTCATCTTCAAGAAACCAGTTTGACACGATTTGAGCTTTGTGACACTATCCTGCTGGAAACAGCCATCAGGAGATGGGCACACTAATGCACGTTGAATAAAATGTAAACAAATTTATTTTAAACAACCTAGAACTCAATTTCAACTGCCTTTGTATCCTTTGTATCTCACCTCTGCTTCATGGAGTCTGTTATGAATATATAACACACAACAGCCCAAGGCCAAAGATTAATTTCATATCAGTGCAGAAATCTTACTCACTGTTATCCGCATGCAGGATCTTGAATAATTTGTATCCATCTGACTCACTTATTTTAAAAAAATCTGAAAACTGCTGTAGATTGTTTCTCACATAAAATGTGGTTTTAGTTTCCCAGCATGAATAATAATAAAAAAGAAATTACTGGAAACAGGGATTATGAGTGAGCAAACAGTATTAAAAGATGGTAAATTAATGCTGAGCTCTTGTTATGCCTATTTTGTTTAGAAGAGTTACCTTAAACACTAGTGAGGAATTAAGTTCCTGCATGGTCAGTAAGTTTAGGCATTCTGCGCATTTCAGGATTTGTCCCCACTGGGATTCTGTCACTGCAGCGTCTCCTCGATGCAGAGTTATGGATGGCTGCATAACTCTGCATCAGTGCCTTTATCAGTAAGATGTTTTGATGGGTTTCTTTGCAAAATGATTTTAAAAGTTATGGACTGATTTGACCTGCAAGATATGGCAAAAAAATCATGTGCATCACATTTTGCAAAAAATAAATAGCTAATAGAAATACTAAAAATTATTGCACATAATTTTTTATGTAGTCAGATATGCCTCTGGATCCAGGGACTCAATTCATGCAGCATTTGTAGCCGTGGCAAAGGTATGCATTCAGACTGCGTTTATCTGTGCGCCACAGGCGTTCTAGTAAAAAAACCCAAAAAACCCACATCATCCTACACTATGGAATTTATGATCTCATTATAATAAACACTTTCAGTTTATCACACTTTGTTTTGCATCATAAGGAGCTGACACTGGAAACACATGTGATGCTGTTTATATTGCATATATTAGCTATCTGATTTTTCTGTGCACACGAGCTCCTCTAAAATTTGGCATTGAGTCAGTCTATAGTCATCGCTTACTTATCTAATCATTTAATTGCCTTAATTTCATACAAAATCTGTGCTTCTTTTCTTTCCTGTAATAGATGTGAATAGTCCTTTAATGGACCAGAACAGAGATTGCTATCACCAATCAATAATATATATTTTTTTCATTTATAAAATCATTTATAAAATGCTAATGTCCTCTCTCTGTCCCTTGCTTCTCCTTCTCATATAACATGTGTTATACCTGCATTAAGCATATTTCATACTTCCTCTCAGTATAAAGTTACATGTGCAAGATTCAGTAGTGTGTATTCTCTGCTTTCAACAACTGTTCATTTTCACTCATTTGTAGTGTGTGACAGTTGTATTTGTGTTTGTATGCGTTTATAATGGTTGTAATATCCTCGTGGTCATTTCTTGAAAAAGAGAGTTATAATGTCATTTATCTGGATAAGTAATAAAGATAATAGAATATCGTAATAAAGTATAGAGTATAGTAATATAAAGTATAAAATATAGTAATAAAGAACTGATGCACTGTGAACAAGCTGAGAGAGAGAATGGCCCATTTATTGATCTATCTACCTTTAATCAGTTAGGTTAAGTTAAGTTACCTCCCCCACCCACACCTGTCAGGGTTCTTTAACTTCAGTCTGAGTGGTGAAGACATCAAAGGGAAACTAATGCTGTAACTGGGCATGCTTGCTATATTGCTTAAGGTCTCTGATGGACAAAATACAACTAAATTCCTCAGCATTAAACAGATGCCATCTGCATTGTGTTTGTAAAATTCAGGCTGAAACTGTGGGATCATATATCAAACCCAAGGTGTTGTTTCAAGTTTTTTTTAAAATTTTTTTATCAGATCTAACTTCCACGTATCTGTATTATTGTGTTAGTCATTATAATGTGTGAATGACACACACTGATGTGTTTTGGCATACACATGCATTCACACACTCTACAAACTGTCTTATCTTAAAAGGAATGTTTGCCTCCAGCTTCCTCTGAAAAGACAGTTTCAGCATCCTGGCACTGACCTGTGGTACATGTTGGTGCAGTAGTGTATCACATGACATTTACTTTTGATAGACAGCAACATTTGATGTAGTTTATGTTAGAGCGCTGTACTGCTTTAATAAGTGTATTGTACTTCTCTGTGTTAAAGACATTAAAATATTCATGGAAATAGTTCAAAAAGACTATTAACATTTTACATATTGTTTGCCTGTTTTCTTGGATTTAATCCATTATGGTGTTTTTTTGTTCAAAGTATCTGAGTGTTACTGACCTTTCTGAACTGTCAGTGTTTGTTTAAATGCTGTCATTTCTGACGACTTCTTAAGTGAGCCCTTTCCCTTATTTCTCAAGAAACTGTTTTCACAGTATTAAGTTGAGATAGTGCCATTTGATGGATACAAAAACATGCCTTTATTATAGTGGTGCCACTCACTTGCAGCCACTGTTTCTCCCCAGGTGTCTTTGTGTTTTTTCAGTCTATATCTGACTTACTCTTCTTTCTTGTCTTTCTTCACCCTGAAGGAAGCGGCAGTTGCAGTTCCTGTTGGAGGGGCGTGGCCGGCGGGCAGGACTCAGTCCAGAGGAGCTGCGTGATAATGGGAAACTCCTGGGAGAAGGCCTGAGCAGAGCGTTGTTTAACTATCCAAGCAGAGACTGCAGTGCAGAGAGCCCTGAGGTTAGTTCTTATTTATAGTGCTGACTGTACTTCATCTTCAAAAGAAGGTTAAGAGAAAATACAAACAATGACTTGAACAGGAGTCAGCTTCTGGTGTCATTCATACAAATAACACACAGGTCATTAATGCACCATCGAACAGGAATCAGTATTTGAGTTGTTGTTATATTTTGTCAGTTTGTGAGACTACAGGTGTCAACACTGCAAGAAAAGTCTAGTCCCAAAGGACTGACAGAATCAGTCCTTTCTAATTCATGCAGGACTACTGTACTGTGAAACTTGTATCTTGATCTGCAGTCATTTATATTCAGAGAACAAAGCAGGCCTCTGTTGCAACAGTTATGGCATTGATTAAGTCAGATAAAGCAGGAGTGAGCAGTATGGGTGAGATGGACTGAAAGTTGGTTTTCAACTATTATAGCAATAAAAGATATTGTGCATGCTGTTTTATCATCATCATTGCTAAAGGTTTCACTAACAAGTGCAACTAATACCACCAGTGTTGCTTTGCAGAAACTTTGCATTGGATGGCATAGCTTATAAAACACACATTATAAGCCGAAGAAAAAACAGCAATTTCTGAAATCTTAAAATTACTTTCCTCAACCAGATACAGTTAACATGGTTCCACTTGGGATTACTTAATATTACTCAAATTTCTATTTTCTCTTAAATTCAGCAACAATAAATACAGTGAACTTGGGATAACAGCACATTGGAGAAGCCTAAGCCTCTAGCTACTGTAGCCTCTTAGTAACTGGCACTTGCACTAATGCAGTTTCATCCTGCTTTATTTGGGTGCAATTTAACCTCCTTTTACTGAGGACAGAGTGGAGCATCTGACATGTTTGTGCAGATCAGGCACCAGTACCTGTTTTGGCATGACAGTACTCTTGCTTTTCTGCCCCATGTTCAGGTCACCTCTTTCACCTCTCTTTTAAAGTTAGATAAAGGCTTTTTACCCAATTTCATTATAACATCAACGCCAGCATTGACTTTATAATTTAGTTGTATGTTTAACAAAAGCGTACTGCGATATGTAAGACCTCTGTTTCCACTAATCTAAGACACTCCTATCATTTCTGTTTGAAAAACAAATGTATTTATAAGATAGAAAAATGAACAAACCAAATGTATTAGAATTTGTAACGCAAACATGCAAATTATGTTGTTCTGTTCACAGTCTATACGTATGTTTAAATAAGTATGGAAATCATTTGAATGTTGACTCAAGAAACAGCTTAGTGGAATAGAGGAATGGGAGTAAACTATCATCTTAACATCTCCAACAGTGAAGCATGGCATGCTCAATGAAGAAAGATCTTTATTACACACAGTGTAGGGTAGACCGTAAAATGAAGAGAGAGAGTGAGAGTGGCTTGCAGGAAATACTCTGAAGTAGACTCAAACACAGGGCACAGCAGAGAGAAGCATAGCCTTCGGCATATTAGTTGTCTGCTCAACCACAGTGCTGTGAAAAAGAATTTGCCCTCTTAGTGATTTTTTCCTTTTTTGAAAATTTGTCACAATTACATGTTTCAGATCATTATGCACATTTTAATGTTAGACAAAGATGATTCCAGAAAATATAAAGTGCACTTTTACGAGATGATTTCATTTATTGAGGGGAAAAAAGTTATCCAAACCTACCTACCTCCATGTGAAAAAAAAACTGTGGAGGAATTTTTGCCAACTCGTCTTTGCAGAATTGTTTCAATTCAACCACATTGAAGGGTTTTCAAGCATGAGTGGCCTGTTTAAGTTCATGTCAAAGTGTGTCAGTAGGATTTAAGTGTGGACTGTGATTCAGGCACTCCAAAACCTTAAATTTGTTTTTGAATTCGTTTTTTGAGCCAAACAGTTTTTTGAGCAATAGCTTTTTTCGCACAAGGCCAGGTAAATTTTGATAACTTTAAAGGAAAAAACAAAACAACTTTTTTGTCATTTATAAGCTGCTTTGTTTTTCTAGACTTCCCATCTTTTATTAACGTGTCTTACAGGATAATATGTCGTTAGCTGTCCTTGAAACAAAGCTTAGTAGATGTTGGGTGTTGCAGCAGTAGAAAGTGTCAAGAAAGCTTTTTGCACCAGAGATCATTAGAATTGATCCGATCCGAATAGTGCAAATTTTCCTTGTGAACTAAGAATCTAAGGTTTCACTTTTGCACTATGATTGTATTATGGGTGTGTTTAATAAAGACATGTAGGATTATTACTGTCTGTGTGTTATTATCTGAAGTTTGTGTACTTATTATATTTTTCAGCCCATTGTGAGCAGTTCATAGAGAAAATAGACAATCTCAATGGTTTCACATGTTCCCATGCCATAGAAAAACAGAATCAACAACAATGAGCTCTCTTTCCTTTCACAGGAGGGCAGTGTGGAGTCGTCAGAGCGTGCTACTATGGTAGAGCAGTACCTACAGGAGTTGGTCCAAAGTGCATCAGACACCAACCTGAAGGGCGAGGCTTTACACAAGCTCTGGCCTTCCATGTTTGCAGAGATGGTGAGAGACTGTGTCTTGGAGATGAGGGACCAAGCGACCTTCCGCCAAGCCAGCCTGGCAAAGCTCTCTGAGACCAAGTGAAAAGGACCAAAGGTTCACTGTTAGGCAACATACATGCACACGTGGACAGAGCTTTCTTGGGCATCTTCGTCCTTTAATTTCAAAATGGATAACACATAATCACTTTATCAGTTTTAATGCATTTGGAAACACAAGGGTGTATTTCCTTAGTCTGTTGGAAGCTTCTGCTTGAAATGTACGTAGACTATTTTATAGGTGTCTGAAGAAATTGTCTGAATGTAGATTTTTCACTAAAAACCCACAGTTTGAGTCTTCAGAGCTTGAAGGTAAATAATACTTGAAGAATGTTAAAGAGACTTAGTGACTCAATGTGCATTGTTGCCCCTAGGGAGCATTGTTTGCACTTTAAAATCCATCTGAATGACCCTTCTACACCATTAATATCATCAGCTGAAAATGACCAGTGTCTCTTTTCTTGAGACTAGAATGATTTTTCTGTCTTAAAGCCTGTCTCATCCATTGCTCTCTCATTTCTTCCTGCGGGGCATAAATGCAAGGGCACAAACAAGGACAAGGTCTTTTCTTTGTTTACCACTGATTTTCTGTATTGTGCTTAGTATTAAACAATTCTGCATTAACACTGAGATTGTCTGCATAGTATGCCTAATTATTTTTCTGATAAATGTTTCTACTGCAGTGAAGGGGCTAGGTCATCCAGTTAGATCATTTCTTAAAATATGCCATTCTCACTTTGAAAGTCAGTCACAAGCCATTGGTATTTCAGAAGGCGGAGGCTCTACATTCATGCTAGGAGGTCCAAAAACTAGGAAGGTAGTGTGAACTAAGACTGGAATGTCCCCGAAGGTGTAGAGGCTTCACCTGTTTCCCACCACCTGCTCTTTAACCCTACAAAAAATGCTTAACCCTTATTTAATCTGACAGTCAGCAGGGAATGGCACCAAGCCAGAGGAGTAACACCACGAGTGTCAAACAGCCCCACACAAGCTGATGGGTCGTGTTGTCATATGTCATCCACCTCACTGGAGATCAGTGCCTTTCTTGGGGCATTTGACTTGAAGAAGGCAAGAACATCCGTGCCCGGTGGCTATTTCCTGGTAAAAAAAAGTAATGTGAGTGACATTCATATTTACTTTTCTCCCACAACAATCTTCTGCCCATGCTACAGAGTATAGTTCAGCATCTGTTCTGATAGAGCAGTTAAATCTAAGAACCAGAACATCGCAGTTGTTGTATAAAAAGAAACACGGTATAATGTGTTGTTTTTGGGGCAACTGTCCCATGATGATTTCATATGAAGGCTCATTGTTCTGCTTTGACAGGAAAGCTCTCAGTGCAAATGCCTGCTATCAGAAAGCGACAACTTGTTTACTTTGAACACGTCTGATGCACAACATTGCTGCCTATCAGCAATGCACTGTTGTTATATTTTGTCAGTTTGTGAGACTACAGGTGTCAACACTGCAAGAAAAGTCTAGTCCCAAAGGACTGACAGAACTTTGTGACTAGTGACAGCAAACAGATGCAGAGCCACAAAATGAGAGCAATGTCTCATCGCTGGAGAGAAGTCCAGACAGTTTAGTATTTCCTGAGCTCCATCCAGTCTAGAAAGCTACACACATGAATATGTGCTCCATATGTCTTGGTGAGAAATAACTGTCAATCAATCTGCGGCACAAATTAAATACATATTTGTTTATCATAGGACGTTACACTGACATTTGTATTAAATGTGCAATGTGTATTAAATGCAATTTTATTATGTCTGAATATTAAAATATATATAGTTCTTTTTTCAATTAGAGTTGCTGAGTTTGCAGCAAGGATTAGTCTGGTTACATGATAGTAATCTATAGCTGTAATACTTAAAGTGGGTGATTAAAGCATAAGGTTTTCAATTTATCTCAGTTAGCACTGGCTACAGTAGATCATCAAAATAGCTTTTATCTACGCCTGAAAACTGAGCACTTGGATCCTTGCTCACAGTAAATCAATGCACTTTTTTTCTGTCACAACAGCAGCACTGTACGTCTCAGCTGCCAATGCACAGTGGCCATCAGCCAAGAAGAGCTTGGATAATGAGAGGCAAACTAGTGTGAGGATTTCTGCAAGGCTGTGAAGACAATCTCATTTTCAGAATGCAAATAATGGACTAACTTTCTTTCCATCTTTGTGTACCTCTGATTTCTCAGACAACTTTAAACCTCCACGCTACAGGCTTGATTGATTCAGCTGTGGTTTAAAGCTTACAGTTGTCTGTTTATGAGTGTAATGGTGTAATTATAATGTAGACACACGTAGAAGGTCACAGTAAACCCAAAAGGGGGAGTAAAATGAGAGTGAATTCATTATTGTACTTATTATAAAATAGTTGACTAAACCCATGCAATATTATCTGTATAATCTCTGTTTGGGTGAATGACAAGCTAAAATCCTAAGAGCTGGTTTAGAAGCTGCAGTGTTGATATGCTCAACTCTGATAGATTTTTCTGCAGTCTGGAGAGCCGGCTGCCAATTCGTTCCACCTCACAGAACCAACTATTAGTTTCTGCTGGAATGAACCAAGTGTATTGTTTATTGTGAGCCATGTGCTGCAAAAAATAATGATCTGAAACAGTGGTTTGACTTGTTAGTTAATCAATTGCATTTCAGAATTATGAGTTAGATGTAGATTGCAAAATAAATTTCCCCCGAAGATCAACTTACATTAACCCTTAAAAAAAATGTAAATAAATAAAGGGAGATGGTGCTTTACTATAGCTTGTCATTCTACTGCTCCCTTTAGACACATTCATGAAAATTTTTTGAGTGTTGTCCAGAGACAGTGTACATGTTCACCTTGTGTGAGACAGTAGTGTCCACTGTCTTTAAATCTTGTCTAGACAGACTGTCAGCCAATCATCTGAAACAGTATTGTTTGTCTAAGAAAGGTTTAAAAACTTCAAGGTTAAATGCCTGAGCAGTCTCAGCATCTATGCTCTAGTGAGAAAAGTCAGTGGGGGCAAGCTCCCTTTACTTTACTCCCCATACTGCAAAGAGACATGCTGCAGTGCAGTGGTACCTAGTGCCACTAGTGCCACTGGTGATGGATCTCTATGCACAGACTTAGGCTGCACAGACATATTGGTATACTGATTTCACAATATTTGTAGATTATGTTGGCTATACTCTATAATAAAGGCTGCATGTTTATGAAGGATGGCTATAATAAGCTGCTGTGGTATAAACCACTCTGCTATGCATAGCTCTGTTTTTCAAACTAAATAAACAGACTGAAAAGAACAATACACTGAGCTTTTTTACTCTGCAAAAATAAAACAGCAAATGTCTGTGATTCAAGCCTGAAGCCAAATGTTACTCCACATGTGATCTACCTCATATAAAAATGCCTCCAGTTTTCATTTAGCTAAAAAGTCTTTTATCCAGTTTTTGTATATTTGCTTTGGCTGCATCTGAGTACCAATCCCACTTAATGAAGTCTGCTCCTTTGAGACATCCTGGAAAAAATCAAGACAATTCTTGTGAATTATAGTTTAAATTCACTGTTTTGTGGTTTTCTGCATTTTCCCAGTATTGAAACAGTATAGGTGAAGCTGTACATATAGCACTATGAGTTGGTTTATTGGATGACCAAACAATAAATCCATGCAAACAAAACTGTGCAAATTGCATTTCTTTCAGAACAGTTTCTTCAATGACTCTATGTCATTTTGTAGAAGTTAGATAAAAAATGATCATGTTACAGAGGCATGAACTAGATTATCTAATAAGTCCTGGCTGTATTTTATTTGTGGCAAGAAGGGGAAACATTATTTTGATAAAACTGCCCTTTAACTTTGCTGTTTTGTTATTTTATATATTGAGTTTGTTTTTAATTGCTGCTGATTAAAACTATTGCAAGTTTTACAAAGACTCGAGCAATATTTTGAAAGTTGTATTTCAAAATAACCCTCACAAATATGAGTTACTGGCGTCCTTGCGGCGTTGTATGTATGCAGTGTTAGAGAACAAAAGCTAAATGCAGCTAATACACTAGCATTTCAGTTTTTCAGCACTTAGATCCTTTTTGTGACCTCTGTCAGAGACATGGGAGTAGCTTTGACTTGATTAAGGACCTGCAGCTCACGGCGAGAGGAGTGTCGAAAAGACTTTGGAGAGGAACATAAACCCCCCCACTTCCCTCTCACTTTACACATAAATACATCCAAGCTCACCACCACCTTTCGCGGAATTGGAAAGGAGGCGCACACCTCAATATTTACACGAGACACAAACACACACAGTCAGACAACGTAGTCATAGCGGCAGGGGGCGCAGCAGAGGGCGCATTCTGTGGGTTGTGTCAGTTTCCAGCTTTCTGTCATTCAGTGGCTTTGTGCGTAAAAGTAGAACCACCGGAGTCACCGTGATGATTAGAGTCTGGAGTTTACACTCTGCCTGGATTTGTTTCACAACTCTGGTACGGATTAACTGATTTACATGGCTCAGCAGCAGGTTTCTAGAGGGAAGCCCTGCATTTCTACCTGGATTAATGTTTCGACCATGAGGATTGCGCGTTGATAGGACCTACTACTTAGAGCTTACAGTGAGGCAGCAAATAACTTCACCATACACGCGTCAGTAACTAAAAGTACAGGTAGGTGGAGATGATGCTATAGGCCTTTCTGTCATACTGTTATCATTTCTTGTTATTTTTCTTTAACTATAATAAATGAATCCTCACAGCAAGTAAAGTGAATGTGTATTACGGGAAGTGGCGTCCTGCGTTCTGAGGGAAGAATCGCAGTAATTAATCAAACGTTACTGTCTGCTGGGCGACCTTCAAAAAGCATTATTCTATCCAAAAGTGTGCTCTGAGGTTAAACTCTATGATATTCAGCACAACTAATTATCTACCACCCCCATTCACCTTTCAGTGTTTTCCCGGTGTTTGCTAAGTGGCAGTTCTCAGGTCTTTTTGACCATTTCATTTGTGTCAATAAAATTCATGTAGGAAATGTGCAAAGAAGGCCTAGGTTATAGGGTAAGGGGTGACAGGTGAAAGCTTTTCTCTGACCGCAACTCAAACCTGCTGTCAGCGGTGATGCAGTTTTTAGATTCCAGAAGTTAAGAGGTCATCACAGGGTCAGGTGGGTAAAAGTCTTTTTCAAATGGATTCTAGAGTGAAGTGGTAGGAAAAAAAGGTACCAGTTTTGATAGAATCAACGTTTCCTTTGAATATATGCCAAGCTAAAAAGGTAAACTGAGTCTGTTCTGTAGATGGACCGTGATTAGACAGAATCCAACTCTCTGAAGCTTCTGGACTGTAGCCTCACATCAGAGCTGAAAATGTCACCACCACTCAGGTGCATGCTAATGTCAACTTCTCTTTTTACATTTAAGTGTACAGCTTTAAGAAACCAGGAAGTATGAAAGGAGGCTGTGTCTGGACTGTCAGGTAAATTAATATCGGGTGCATTCATTTGTGGTTAACCTCAGATTTATGTCTGTGTTCCCATTTTTTGTGAGACTGACTCATTCTCTGATTATCCTTAATAGAAGCTGAATAACAGTATGTCAGTATTTCAGCAATATTTCAATAGTAGTATCAGCAAATCATAATTTATATTGTAAGCCAATAAACCAGTTGGAGTAAAGCTGTAAATATGACCAGTAATTACTTCTCTCTGGTTCCTACAGACTGTCTATGCTGCTATTGTTACTTTGGTCAGATCCCCTGGGCAGCCAGCACACAACAGACCACAGAAAGGTGAGCATGGGAGATGGAGCTACTAGAAAAAATATGTCAGTGTTCTAACATGTGTGATTTTCTTGATGTCCTAATTCTCATGATGGTAGACCTCCATCAAATGTTTCCTGGAATTTTTCTTTTTGGTGTTTTATCTTTTAGTCTAATTGCTTGGTTGGAAAAAGAGACAGGAATGCTCATCTCCAAAGATGGCATGCATGATTGTTTCTCACCAGCACAGCCAAATGCCACCCAAAACAGTGAATAAGAGTATTCCCAGGGGTAACCTGACCACGGTGATAATCTGTACTTGTAGAGACGGAAAGTGAAAACATCTGTCGGCCTTAGCCAAACAAAGAGGGCTGATTTTAGTTGTCAGCAATCCACCTCTTGACCCCCGCAGAGACACAAGTAATGGAAGATGGCTGACCAACAGAACTGTCAGAAAGAAGGGTGTGTGTGTGAATTGCCTCCGTGTGTTTCTACTGGGGGTCCAGCTGTGTGACCTTTGGGTGACCCAGAGATGACAGTGGCTTTGGGTTACAAAAGCCGAAGCTGCAGAAGAGGCGGAGGGGTGGTCCAGGGCTTCCCTGAATAGCTGCACAGGCTGACTGACAGCAGAAGAAGCTCCCTGCCAACTCTCCCTACTGCTTTTGTATTCTCTTTCCATCCACTAAAAGTCAAAGGCAGCTGAGCTTTTACTACAGCCATGTGTTTGCCCAGAGAGGTTGTTGTGAAAGGCGACAAAGCACTCCTTAAAGACAGGATTTCCACGCAACTTTGCGGATAAAGGCAGCTTGGAAAAGGACTCCTGCTGGCAAATTCCTCAAACAGAGAGCAGAGAGTGATCGCTGCTAATATGTCCCTGGCACAGCGACACAGTCAATAGTGAGAAGCACAGGTAGCCAATAGGGGATAGACCACAAACAGACACCCACTAATCAGCCAAATCAGGCCTTTATTCCCATGAACAGAGGTCTATTTCATGAGCACTGGTGGGGGGCAGAGAGGCAGGATAGTTGTGGTGATGTGATGAGGTCCCCAATGTAAGCTTTTATTCAAAGCCATTATCTTTAAAGATTAAAGTCTTGCTGAGGCTTTCCACAAATCTTTGACATTCAGATCTTGCAGCACTTTTCCACTTCTTTGCACTTTGTGATGCCCTTAATTGATGTTTCATTTCCATGCAGGTTCCTCAGAGGGCAGAGCACCACGAGGAAGTTAGGGCAGAGCATGGAGAAATTCAGGGATCTTGGGGTGTCTGGGGTCCCTGGTCAGCTTGCTCCCGGACCTGTGGAAAAGGAGTACAAGAACAGACTAGGCCGTGCCTACCCGTGTACGCTCCATCTCAGTACCCCTCCAGAGGGGCTGGTGTTCAGCCTCATCAACCAGGCCATATAGTTTCAGCTCTTCGGCCTACAGTTCCTCTGCACCGCAGCACAGTCAGACCCTACAACAGCAGCAGCCGTGGAGAGCTGAGAAAAGAGAAGGAGAACAGGCCTGGTGGGCGCAGGTACACACTTTTAGCAGATATTATTCTGCACAGAGACATGGGATTAATTGTAGGATTGCCAGCACAATAGCAATCTGACCCAACAGACAGGGGCATTGCAAATGAAAAGAAGTTGGGCCCAGCAATTACTGCTTTTAGTCCATATAGCGTGTCATGGTGGAAGATGACTAATGTAGCATCTGGCACAGGTTGAGCTATCCTGACAAAAAGTACAATGTCAAAAATTATTTTCCATATTTCATCTTGCTTGACTGTGACATACTCTGTGACACTGATGGTTAGACACACTATGTAAATATGTTGGAGTGAATGAGGATGTTTTACTTAATTTCAGTCAACTCATAACTGTTTGGCAACGTTATCGGTCAAGACCATTATACGAAATGAACATCATCCTTTCCCCTCTGTGTCTTCTGTATACAACCTCCCCTACCCCCTTTTCCACAACCACACACTAGTTAAAAGGGCAGTCTGCTATGACTTATGACCAGGTTACTGTCAGAATTCATGACCCTGCGACTACTTAAACTACTAAACTTTTTATCTGAAAATTACAAAATGTTTAACATTTGAACAAATATTGCAATTCATATTTCTATATCTATGCATTTTATGCGACTATGTTGATGTGTTATAAGGCACAATGAGCCTTTTTTAAATAAAAGTATTTCAGCTTCTGTGCTTTTTCATTGAGTCATGTATGGCTGTGCTGCATGCTGAGCAGCGCAGCCTAAAAGTGACTGTTTGGAGCCATCATTGTGGGCACATCTGACTGCCCTGCAGTGGAAACTAGTCTTTTATGGTTGGAATCAAAAGCCCGGCTTGTGCTTGGCAGCTTTGTGACCTCCTTCCTGTTGTGGTTGCCTTTAAACAAATAGCACTGACAGCTGAGTAATGGGGGGTTGTTTGAGTTGGAATCGAAGGAGCCAAATAACAACAAAAGCTCCCAGAATTCTGCCCATGAGATCCTGGTGCATCACAAAAGTTGTAGTTCAGAAGACGGGCCTTGACATTTTCTTCAATAAAAGATGGCATTTCGCTAAACCTAAACCTTTCCAATAAAAAAAGATATTGATTCAAGTTTAAAACATTGTCGGTAGAAATACGGTAGCAGACTGGATTCAGTTCTGTGGTATTCGATAGGGACATGTGTAGCCTAGAGATGAAGTGATAACTACACTTGCACACTAAGTGTTAATATGTTTGTGTTTTCAGGAGGGTAACAAACATTATCCCAGGGAAGTATGGCTATGGAAGGGCGCCCTATGTTACTTCACTGCAGACGGATACAGGCCGGGGCTCTAAGATCCCTCGCCCACACAGACACAGACGCTCTGCTGCAGCTAATTCCCACCACCCCACAGCTAGAGGCCATGGTAGCCACAGGTTAAACAACCCTAATGCTTCCAGCAATCTCCATCTCTACAGCAGACCCGACATTAATGCCAGGACACAGCATCCCAGAAATAACCAAGTCTGGGCTCCCCTTTACCAGCCTAGTTCAGCCAACAAGGCTGAGGTCCAACAGGAGCACCATACAGGCAGCCACATGTCCAATCCTAAGCAGCATCAAGTGAGACCTTACAACCCTCTGCCTTCTTCCTTCTGTGCTGGGGAGCATGCTCGCTACAGGATCTGCAACAGTAATGTATGCAAGTCTGCGTTTTGTTTGTATTCTCAGACTGGTTTGTTAGTAATCTGGATTTCATTATTTTTAATGCTCCTTTTGTTTGTGTGTGCAAAGGAAAAGCTAGCATTCAAATTATAAACCATTAGTTTTAACTTTGAAGCCCTATACTGTTTAGACATGTAGTAGATGTGTCCTCTACTACCATAACAGTTTAATTTGGATAATTAGACCTGGTTCAAATGTGTTTAGAGTTTATTAGTCAAATTGTCAATGACTGAGTTGAAGAATTGAACAAGAACACCTAATATTAATTAGAAACTAGAAAGCCTATGCTATTTATTGCACTGTAGTGGACTCATTAGCTTTGGGTGTGAATAGTTTATACTTTTCCAGAGCCACATGGCCACCGCTCAAACTTGAAACCAATCTTCAAAACCATCTCAGAATCTATTTTTGTAAAGTTTTTGATTGAGATACTGAACTTATGAGTGGATGTTTTATAGCAGAGCTCACCAGAGAGCTGCACTTGTCTGTGTGTTTGAATCAAACATTAAACCTTATTTAAATTACTAGGGAAAAACCCATAATCTTAATAACTCATACAGCACCTTCACGAGTTTAACACCAGCTTAAATGCATGAGTATGTGGATAATCTTCTAGGTTATTGAATTGATTCTGTGCATTAAAATGAATTGAAACAACCTCTGGTTCTGCACATTATCTCTATGTTGTGTGATGACAGATATTCAAGTAAAGTAAAGCAGACCAGTCTTGTTTAGACAAATGATATAATGTATGGAGACTTAAAGGAGGTTGGGTTTCACTCTGGAGCCTTCATATATGCTTGGAATCTAAGTGCTTTTGTTAAAAAGACAGCGCTACAAGTGGAGGAGTGGAAACAGTTAAAACAGTGAAGGCTCACTGTAGCAATCAGTAAATCAGTGGCTACAGAGCGTGACAGTGAGACGCGGTTGTAGTTACAAAGGGATTTACCTGTCGGACTTGGTGTTTTCATGGAAAATAAATGCATGTTTGTATTTCACTGGTCCTTCCACAGGCCTGTCCCCCATCCAGCAGGCACATCCGGGCTGTCCAGTGTTCATCTTACAACAACCAGCCTTTCATGGGCAGACTGTACGAGTGGAAACCTTTTAATGAGGGTAGGTTACATTTATGAGCAGTGTGAGCATACATAAACTGTATATATGGTTAGGTTCATAATCTGCGGGACAAAGACAAAATTTCTTGTAGTTTTGCCTCTGTACACCACCATAGTTGACAGTCAATCAGACAGTCGATATATGATCAAAATGTAGAGTTTCTGCTTTAATTCAGAGTTGTCATATAACTTTGTATTACCTGTAAGGATTGTATATACAAGCAGTATGACTTTTTTTCTCTTTAAAATGCAAAACATATAAGCAGGAAACTAATATGTTAGGATTGTACATCCTGACATATTAGTTTTTGTTAGAGACGAGAACGAGATGACTGTCTGTAAGGATTGTATATATTGTTTTTAATACTTGGATGAAAATCCTTTTTAGTCAGTGACCACCTGAGGTCTAGAGCCCATGGACATCATGAAATGCTGTGTTTCCCTTCTGGAGATTCTTTGCCAGGCCTTTTCTGCAGCTGCCCTCAGTTGCTACTTTTTTATATTTCATAACCGAAAAGCATACTCTGTTAGATTGAGATCAGGTGACTGATCCCATTTATTTACCTTGAGAAACTCTTGCAGTATCGACTAATTGACTAGTTGTAAAATAATTTTTCTTAACCATGAAAATAATGGTCATTGTGTTCTTTAGTACTGAGTTGGCCAAAGCACTCCTTCTTTTTAACAATATACCAGATTTTTGATCTGGCTAGTCCTACAGTTTTTTGTTCTCTCTCTGAGGCTTATTTTGGTCTTTCAATCTCATGATGGCACCTTCACTTGCACTGGCATCTGTTTGGGCCTCATATTTAAAATTACAGTGGAATCCTATAAAACACTAATTCAAAACTTTGGACAGTTACAGTTAATGCAGAGTTTTTGTTAAACCCCTTGAAATAAAGCTCAAAGCTCATGGCTTCATTGTCATATAACTGATTTGATTTTAAAATCTATTGTAGTGGTATATAGAGCCAGAGCTACAAATAAATTAATTTTCACTTTATTTTAGAATTAAATGCATATTTACCCCAGAATAACAGATAGCATATAACAAGGACACTGTGTCTCTACTGTCTTTAACTGAGCAAAAAGGGCAAAATTTCCTCACATATGTCAATTTTGCAGTCAGTATTGATTTGGGCTACCGTCACTGTAATGGTCTTGCCCTTGCACTCTCCTAATTTGCAGGTAGATAAAAAATATTCTAATCCTAAGTCTGACTTTTTACTATTAAAAATTTTGAGTTAATGATGCCACTTGATGAAAAGCTGAGAGGCCGCTAACAGTTCATCCTGAGGGCAACATGATTAAGTCAAAAGGCTTGAGCCATGAAATCTCTTGACAGAGACAAACGTTTCAGACTTTGAGACTGACAGTACTCAATTAAGCCCCGTAAAAACTAAAGCAGGGGTTTAGCGCTGTCAATATTAGGATTATTTTTTGCTTCTTTTGTGTATGTATGTCACATACACAAATGACTGAATACCTGTAAAGTGTTGTTGAAGAAGTAATAAATGCTGCTCAAAGTCAGTAGCTTCACCTAACCCCCTGAGGTCATACATTTCACAGTTAACTGCATGTTCACACTGTGTTACACCATCCACAACCTAGACATCTGCATTACTCATACTCTCATAACACATACATATAGGGCCTTGGGGGTGGACACGTTATACAGCATCCACAGGATGGTCTGTGTATTCAAACCCACCTCTGGTGCTGGTGCCCTACCCTCAATTTTAAATGCACTGAGGGTTTTCGGGAGGAGCCTGCTGCTCTCTGGCAGGAAGCACCATGCCCTCCTGTGTTTTAAATGCACTTTAGAACAACACCCAGCAACACTACATATGAGCGGGCGGAGGGAGGTTTGGGGTCTCCACTCACCCCTGTTCTGTGAACCGTCAGGGCTGAGGGGCTGGGAGGAGGTGCTGGCCATTTCTTTTCTTCCCCCCCTTTCTCACCATTTCTTCTCCCCTCTATTTTTTTTCTCTCCCTCTCTTTCTTTCATTTTTTTCTCCCTGTCCTATCCGCCAGTCATGTCTGTCCCGTCTGTAACAACCAAAAATCTAATCAAATAAATACATAATTACAATAAAGGTCAATCATATGGACCAATATGGCAAGGCCATGATGATCCAAATGGTAAAGTAAAGCCGCTTGGCATCTTTCTTGGCCTTCAGACAACAATTCTGATGGCTAAAGATCCAAACGGGACAGGCAAAAAAAAAGAAAAAAAAGCAAACCTAAACCTCAGTTTAAAACACAGAGATGACTAAATACCTGTAAAGTGTTGTTGAAGAAGTAATAAATGCCGCTCAAAGTCAGTAGCTTCACCTAACCCTGAGGTCACACATTTCACAGTTAACTGCATGTTCACACTGTGTTACACCTTCAGCTCCCTGACCCATGACGTATTTAAACTGATGTGTAGCTTGATGTAAGGACTACGGTATGCCACCTGTCCGTAGGCTTACTGATGAATGTTCATACGTACGAACTCATTTAACGTACTCACCTGAAGTATCCAGGCAACAGTCAAAACAACTGACTATCTGTCATTTGTCTGAGCTAATGGAAATACCAGCCTCCAGAGATAATATCCTGTCAAACAGATGTGTATTGTGAGATCTTGTCTGTGTGCTGTGGCCTTAACTGATGGATAAGACAGATATAAAGATTAAATAACCTCAGGTACACATACGAGGTTAAGTCTGGGTCATTTGACACCCATCTTGAGCAGTGCTTAAACATACTCTTGTACATCTGTTTAAGAAATGCCTGGCTTTTGGGCTTGTAGCATATCTAATTGGTAAAGCACACGAATAAAGGAAAGCAGAGGTTAGACTTTGCAGCTTTTATTGCATCAAACATAATCCTTTGTCAATATTAAAGATCTTTTTTTGTAGAACATGTTTAACATTTTAAAGAGAGAGAATTTGTCCTTTTAGTTTTAAAACAGCAGCCAAGGCCAGTCCAGTGCTGTTTTAGTTCTTTTCAGAATACAGCCACAGGGTAAAACTGTAACACTTGTTTTTTTCACAGAACTCTAATGTTTTGGTAAATTATGCGCTTAAACATTATATTGTAATGACCATAACAACTCTTATGATTTAAAAAACTTGGTGAATATGACCATAAAAGGCAAAAACAGTAGTTTAATATGCCTGGTCAGGATGGTGCCTGGAAAGTGTCCAAAAGGATATGTGCTTGAAAAGATTAGCAAATTTAAATATATGATCAAAGTACAGTTACTCCCCATGTATCATATATGCATATGCAATTTATTTCAATGTGGATTCAGTCTTTAAATCCAGCTGGATTTCATGTAGTTACAAAATAATAAATTTAATGGTAAAATCTACGTTTATTTCATTCACACAATGAGAGTGTCAAAACTTTTTACACATATTTAAAGATGGATGTCAGCACATTCATCAGTGATGTGTTGATGTTTTTTTTAAATTTACTTTTGTTTGTGTGTATTGTGAAACCAGCATATTTTCATATCTTGAAATATGTCTTTATATCATGATACCTAAATCTGTTTACAGTTCCTATTGAGCAGCAGTGTGAACTCAACTGCCGGGCCATAGGGTTCAGGTTCTACGTGCGACAGTCAGAAAGGGTGATCGACGGGACGCCATGTGGACAGAATGAAACTTCTCTCTGTGTGGCAGGAAAGTGTACGGTAGGCCACACACTGACCCTTTTTCTGACATACTGTAGAAAAGAGAAGGATTTTGTATTATTTATTGTAATGCTACATGCTACATGATTACATCTATTTACAAGATCCTGCAGGGCTTTGCTGAGATGGGCAACATTTTGTTCTAACTGTTCTCACTTGTATCAAACATAATATGTCATCATCAAGCTCTGTATGTTTTCATGCTGCATTTCTGCTGCATCCTTCATGACCTTAGAGTGGAGCTTCACTTTCTCTTCATGACCTCTTTTTTGGGTAAAGCAGCAGTGATTCAAATGTACAGATGGAGTGTAAAACATTTATAATATAAGTAAACCTTTACACACTTAGGCGGTAGCACTGGTGTAAAGATGGCTTTGAGCACCAGAGGGCAGCACAGCATAAGAATCATGACTGTACAGTATCTGTGACGCAAAGCAGCAAAAATAAAAAAATTACCCTACTGGAAACAGGACGCTGTTGCTGTGTGGGCTTATAGTTAGGTATGTATTCATTGTGCTGGATTCACTGTGACTGTTGTTTGATCAGGGTTTAACTCCAAGAAATGTGTTTAAAACACGGCTCAATTGCAATTGGTTGTGCTGACCTTACTCTTTTAACCCAGTGTCTTTCCCATGAACTGTAATCCAGCAACAGTCTTTGCGACATTAAGATTTAATCAAGACAGAAAGCCTTCTGATCTCACATTTCACTGCTAACGCACACTATTCATCGGCATTGTTATCCTTCACATGGGTACTGTTGAATCATCAAAAATAAATTGTTTTGCGTGTCTGAATCAAAAAATGATTAATCTGCAAATGCCCATTTATGTTCCAGTTTCTCATGTTCTGGCTTATTATTTAAAAACTGAAACTTATAAGAAGTTTTTTCAGAAAAGGAGATTTTGTTCTGCATCTCTTTCTCCACTGAGATTTTCTCAGCTGGTCCAGGCTTCTGAACAGGACATCCCCCCAGCTACAAGCCAAGATATAATGTGAAAACATCTGGATAATTTAATTTAATCAGAGTCATGATTGGAATTTCATATTATTGTGGGAATTTATAAATGTTTGCAGTTGACGCTGAAGGTTTTCCCTCCCCTCCTGGAGGTTACAGGACCTTGAAGATATATACCTGACATATGGAATATACATAATCTCTGAAACAAGAGATATCATTGCAACTATATTGATAAAAAAAGACCACAGTAGAAAGAGGCAGGGCAGGTAGAGGGGAAAAGCAGCAGATCCAATCATAAGTAGCAACAGCAACAGCATGGAGCAGGAAGGAATCGCGGGGAAGTTGGCTGCTTGAACAGACTGTTTGAAGTGTCAGTCATCATTGGTACCTCTTTGGATCAGCTGATAGTCAGCTGGTTTGATGCACTCTGCTTGACCCACATGATACCCTGTAGCTTGTCAAAATGCTGCAATAACTAATTGATAAAAAAAAAAAACTAACCTAAAAACCTTTAATAATAAAGGTAGTTTTTATTACCTTTGGGTGCGCTTTTCTAGGCACCCAAAGCACTTTACAATACCACTATTCATTCACTCTCACATTCATACACTGGTGGAGGCAGCTACAGTTGTAGCCACAGCTGCTCTGGGGCAGACTGACAGAAGTGAGGCTGCCATATCGCGCCATCGGCCCCTCTGGCTAACACCAGTAGGCAAGTAGGGTAAAGTGTCTTGCCCAAGGACACAATGACCAGGACAGAGAGTCCACGGATCGAACCGGCGACCTTCCGGTTACAGATGCGATTCCCAACCCCCTGAGCCACGGTCGCCCTAAGTAGAATACATTAAAAATCAAATCAGTAGCACAATGTTTGTGAAGTCAAATGTATTAGTGGTGTCAAGTATTTCAATAATAAGACTTTTTCTGATGAAGATTGTATTGATCCCCACAGGATTAGTCCTGCTGACATAAATGTGATCCTCTAACTTGATCCTTGTCTTCTAGAGTCACGTATCATAGCTATTGATATTCAGTGGTTTGCTCAGGATATTAAGTCCCACTCAACATAAAATTTTAAAACTTTCTACTCATCTATTTTTTAACGCGAGCAACAGATCAAAATACCAAATTACTCAGTGATTTAGTTTGCTCTGCTGCTGCTCTGCTTTTAAAAGCCCAGTTGGACCCAGGAGCCAACCAACTACTATGCTCTATAGATGAGCAGAGAGTACTGCAAGGTCAGGTCAAGTATGGAAGTAACATTTCCATACCTGACCAGTAACTGGCCTAAAACCCAGATTGGTGATGATAATAATGATATTTTTATTGCCATTCACTCTATATCTATTTTGGATATCCATGCATTGTTTCCTGTTAAAACGCATTATAATGTATACTATTTCTGGCATTTTATTGGAGAGGAAATGTCAATCGTGCTGGTGTGATAGTGGGTAATGTGTTACCTCTGAAATACATAACATTATTGCCACTTTGCTGAGTTTTTTTGGAGATTGAAGCTGCATGATTGAAAGTTACAACAGGAGCGCTTTAGAGTTAAATACCAGATTGTATTTTACGACATGTTTCATACATTCATTGCTGTTTTCAGTTGCTTCTCCATGGTAATCCACATGGAATAGAAAAACACAAACCTTTTTTTTAAATACTTAATTCTGATAATTACATTAGAAATTTTTGAAAGAGACAAGTAAATGTTATAAGACATAAAAAAAACCCAAATGTTTGGCATAAGTCATTTCTATTTCTTTTCCATATGGGAAGGCCAAAAAGACAACAACAATGGCAGGCCAAGATGGATATTATTATTATTTTTTAGCTCATATGGGAAATGTTGGCTCTAACAAATTGAGTTTGGTCTGTGTTTGGATGGTTGTTATAGCACCACTTAAAGCTCTGTGTTTCTTTAATTGCAGTTTTCCGTGTTCTCTTTGTCTCATCAAAATCTGCGTACTTTCTTTTGTCTCAAACAGTTTTCGTTGGCTATTTGCTAGACTAGACTAAATTAATATAAAGTAAACTTAATACTTATTACATTTCTGTGAAGAAAAAGACTCTGACACCAAATTAATCAGAAGATATCTCACACAAAGCTACTGCACAAACTGTTAAACTGTCCCCAAGGCACAGAGAAGTGTTACGGATATACTCCTAGAGCTCTGCCAGAGACTCTGATGCTTCTGTATTTGGATGAGAGCCAAATCATACAATAATTTTTCACCAGTTATTCAAACTTAGTCGATCCAGCAGGTCAGAGCCCGTCTGTACATAGCACATACTACTGTTGTACATTTTTCAACACGTCCAAAGCACATTACCAGAGAAAAAAGGTATTTGTCCAACTGTGTGCTATTCTCGAGAAGGAAAAAATTGTTATGTGTAACGTTTGCTGTTTATAGTTAGTGTTTGTGTATCATGTTTCCAAAGTAAATATTTAAAGCATTCATCATTTTAGCAAATGATACCACAGATGAGAGAGGGGTTCAGAGTGTTTCCTGAAGCACTATAAATACTCTCAAGTCCTGCATTAAAAATGGGTTCATTAAGGGGGAGGCATCGGTAAATATCACTAAAAGTCCAAGGTTCATGCATATTACACCAATGATTAGATCAATAAATTATTGTTAATCGTGAGATAAAGTGAAAGCCGAATATTGTTGTTGTATTTAGTTGAGTTGGAGCAAATGTTTCATACAGGACTGTAGGATCATTTTTATGGATCTTTTAGATAATGTATCAATTTTTTTACTTTTTTAAAAATTAAACTAAATATGAAAAGTGACAAATCTAAAACTATGTTTTCCTTTAAACAAGGGCTCAAACAGTTATCCCATTTTTTTCAGATAACTAATAGATTAATTATTTTTAGTTTAACTCATGTAGTTGTTTAATTTATATCCAATCATTACATTTTATGAATTTTTCTTACTTTTATTGTATAAATAATTGTACTTGTAACTGGAGCTGTTAGATAATTGTCATGCCCTACTAAGTACATTATTTTCCTTTAAATTCTAATAGAATAAAGCTTGATAAGAAGAACACATTTAATTAAATATGATGCTTGATTAAAAGTACTTGCATACGTTGTTGTATATGGATTGTTACTGGATAACTTGGGCAGTTTTTTTTTTACAGTATTGATTGACTACCCCAACACGTTCTCTTACACCTGACAAGATAAATTAATATAACATTTCTCAAATGATACATGGTGTTTTATACATCAAGCTCTTCGTTTTGTAGAATGAGGAGCGCAAATTATTGCCTCAGGTGATTTTTTTAAAATTAATTATTATTAGGCTTATAGTCTATTTTCTGACTGAGTGAACCTTCCCTCTGTTGGAAATTCTCTTTTTAAGCTGTGTGTGAATATGTGTGCATCATTGTGCTGGAACTAGACCATCTCACACATACTGAAAAAGGATCAAAATAACCCCTAGCATTATGCTCAAGGCAACATTATACTGAGCAATCTCTAGGGAGATTACTGCAGCGACTCTGCTGCTGGTAGTTTGATTCCAGTGCAATGTGTTTTATATGTGACCTGTTCAGTAGTGCATGAGATAGTTGGCAAGATGTAGGGCAATTTAACTGTCAAAATAGCATTTGGGTTATTGTAACGTTAATAACAGTTTCAGTGTAACCTTTACCTACATTTTGATTCATCCAGTTTATGGCTTTTTTGCTTTATCTAAGTCCTCGTGGCCGGCAGGAGGAAAAGGCTGCCCACCCCTGACATGTAACAACAGAGATGAGCGGTCAGGAAGAGCAAGGGAACAAAGTCATGAGTTTAAATCATTGTTACAGTCCCATGTTACAACCACTACCTCACAGTTCTTTAATATCTCTTTAAATCTTGAGCTGTTTTTCTTTTTTTTCTTCTTCTTCTTTTTTTTAAAAACAAACCCCACAAACCTTTGCACTAGTGTCTGGACGTAATTTTAGCTGTGGAATTCATATTGGTCTCATTGTGGTTTGCAACCGTGACCACAGGCAAATTTTTGACACTTAATCATAATAATGAAAAATTAATTCATAACATTTGGACTATATTTTTGGGTTAGGAGGAAATGTCTCTCAATGAGTTTGTTATTTTATCTCTCCATATTCAAACCATAAAAGTTATGCGCTTGCTGTGGTGATGATCTGTTACTGATTACAGAGAAAACATGGCCTTTTACCACACAGTTCATAGTTACTGTGGTCCATGACATCTTTGATATTATGCATATAACTGCCCTCCTCTGTTCTTTCTCTTCCTCTGACCTTTGGACTTGGTCACATATTTTTTAACCTGATGGACAAACACCTAATTGATTATGATTTATTTTCTTCTGATTGGACAAATTTATGGTATTTTATTCTCAATTCACTGACTATATTGAAATTTCTTGCTGCATGTGCACTTAAAATGGCATAACATTTTGGAAATGTGCTTGGTTACAGGCTTAACGCATGCCGCTCGTGGGTTTAGTGGTCAGTCTATTATTGTGGGTAACATGCCCCAGAGATTGGACCCTTTGGTTGGTGGCTTCACATGGATCATTTGTTCTGTATGGTAAAGTGCTTGGCAGATTTCAGGATTACTTTCTTGTTCTTGCCCTTGCTTTCCATTTGTTTTTACAGTATCCATCCAGCAATTTACTTAGCCTAAGTTCCAGTTCTCGTCTCATTCATCCTGGATAGGTCAACATTCCTAGAGCCCCCCACAATATTAGTAAGAAAACCCCAACAATCAGATGATAACGTATGATCGAGCATCAGGTGACAGTAGTGAGAAATAACCTCTTTTAAATTGGATGATGCGTCAGCTATCTACTGTGATCACTCTGGGGTGAGGGGTAAGAGAAGGAGAAAAAAAATGAGACCATTAAAGAAAAAGGACAAAATACAAACGATGGGAAAGAGAAGATAAATGAGAAACACAGACCACCATTCATGCTCTCATTGACTCCTACAGCTAGTTCAGGTTCACCAGTGAACCTAACGTGCGTGTCTTTAGACTGTGGGAGGAAGCTGGGCTCCAGGAGTCCTCATGCATGAGGAGAACATGCTAACTCCACACAGAAAAGTCAAGCTAAACAGTTAGTCATTGTTCAGGACATCAACACATAAATGGCTATGGACATGTAATCAAAAGGTTCTTTTGGTTCCATAGGGATTAGGTTAGACTGTTTAACACTTTACATGTGACATATATAATAGTTTAAGAAACTGGTTAACAATTTTGGTAAAATTATAAGACTATGTCTCTATGATCAGAATTTTTGACTTGTTAAGGACATTTAATATCCTGACTGATAAGTTTTTGTACGATCACCTTTATCTTTTAAAAGCCGAAACATTTAATATTTCCAATGAGCTGTATGTGCCATGTGCACATGGGAAAGTCCAGGTCCTATGAATGTAGTTACTCATTTCAGATGAACAGTGAAAGAAAGATCCCTTTATGTTGAGAATTCAGTGCAGCTGTGAGTTCTCTCCTTTTTATACTGAGGAAGTGCATTTGAGAAGGGTGTGTATATTTTTAAAGGGCGATCACTGACCACACACTTTTCTTCTGATGGTGGTGGGCCCACCTGAGGAAAGAAAATCTATCTTTTCTAAACTATTACAGAGGCAGTAGTGGATTTGCACTACTCCCTGCCGTTCAACACAGTTAGGCAGGAACCATCTAAATCAGGAAATCCAGTTCTGAAAGCTGAAGTTTAAATTTTCTTGATCTGTGTGGACAATAAATTGATTATGTCTCGTATTGGTCTTTAAAATATTTTTGATTTGGTCTCTCTTAGGATTAATGTTTGCTGATAAGAACTGAAAGGTTGACCAGGCAGATTCCAGTACAGGTTTTGATGAATTGTTCTTTCCTAATGAAGATGACAGAATTATGGGATATCCAACCCGGTGCAATGGTGAGGTCTTAGCAATGGCCTTCCTCCCTGACTGGCATGTTTCCCAGCATCCAGATCCCAGAGCATGGCTCAGGCCAAAACTCATCAAACAACAGCCAAGGCCACTCCTCACTTCTTTACTCTGACAGCTGCATCTGTTTTATGCATCCCCAACTGTAGTGGACAGACAGACTTGTTAAAAAGGGGATCAGAGCTCTGCAATGCTGCCAACCTGGCACAGACTGGCAGAGATACCTCAATCCCATCTCTGTCAGTACAAGCCCCAGCTGCACACTCATAGGGTGTTCCCCGTCATCACTCACTGCATGGTTACAGAGCCTGTCTTCAGCTAATAGACATACGTCAAAAGATATGATATGAAATTCTTACTTTTAGCTCTTCTGATACTTCAGCATGGTGTATGACCTGGCATGGAGGTTAAAGTGTTTAATATAAAACTTGAAAAAAGCACATTAAGTTTTTAAATGTCTTTTCAAAGCATCACAATTGGATATGATTATGGACAATCACTTGGACCCTGAATTTTCTTTCATTCAGTAGTGGACTTCCTAGTGTCTTTATAATCACTGCTTGAGCTTCAGGGCATGAACCCATGGCTGGACACTATCATCCAGGATTTTCTGGTAGAAAACAGAATTACCTTAATGACCTTAACTGAGAGCTGAGAGGCCTCCAGTTGTTTAGATGTTGTTCTGGGTTCTATTGTGACCTCATAGATGAGTCGCTGATGTGCTCTTGGAATCATTCTGATAGGTCGGCCACTGCTGGGAAGATTCACCATTGTTGAAGTTTTAACCATGTGTAGATAATGGCTCTCAGTGTAGTTCACTGGAGTCCCAAACCCTTTGCAGACTGATAGGTGTGAATTATGCTTGTCAGCTGTTTCTTTAGATTGTGGCATGGTGTGTTGCTTTTTGATGCTTCTGTCAAGTTCCTGGGACTTTGAACCAGTTCTGAGTTTTTGTATCCATGTTTTTTTTGTTTTGTTTGGTTCTTTGGTGTGGTTGGGCCTGCGTTTACTTCTTTGTGTATTTCAGTTCGTTATGGTGTATAGTGGTCCATCTTGCCTTTGTTGTCAAGGCTTTATATTAGGTGTCTCTCCTAACACAGACACAAAGCTCTTGAAATGTGCTTGTAATTCCATTTTTAACTCTGCATTTTCAATTTTTTAAACAAAATGTAGCATAAAATGTACAGAAAACAAGACACAAATTTCTTACAAAATTCCTGAGACACAGGTTCTTGCTCTATTATACAGGGAATGGAACGTCAGGTTCATGTATACAGCCACAGCACTGGACCTACCAGAGTTACTGAGACACTTGTTATGGCACTTGTCGCTGTCAGGGGTCTTGGATATAGAAATTCCAGTTGGATGACAGTTAAGACAAATGAATATAAAGATGTGAGGGAGATGACAGATTAATGTCTTAGTCAGGCCTCAGCTTCCTGGATCTTAATGGGCCCCTGCTGCCCCCCACCGGCTCTAACTGGCCCACATCGGCCTGGTTACTGCCTCTGTGTGACCTGTGGAGCTTCAGCAGGCTTCAGCACTTCAGGTTCGGGGTCAGACACTTGTTCTGCTCCATCACGTCTCTCCTGGTCTCTGCTGGTTTCTGCTACAGCTCATAAAGTCTTTCCTCAGGAGATTGGGGGTATTTAACCTTGGGCCTCAATCAAGCTGTGAGAAAGAAAAGTGTCTGCATTTGATGGGATCTCCATTTGATGTATTTCCTGTATTTTACTTTTGGTTAAGTGAGGAGTTGCAATGACATTTTCAGATAGAATCTTGATAACCTTAGCTTGGTTTTCCATTTGTGGGGTCAGGTTTGTTTGGTTTTTAAATAAGAAAATGTCTTGGCAGTTATTGAATTACATTAATTACATGGCTGATACCTAGAGTGACTAATAATTTTGTGGTTCGTGATTCTTTTATGTTTTGCCATCATATTCAGACAACTGTTGCTTTGATTGGCATTAAATTTGGTATACTCATTAATGCCCACGGTGGGCAATTTTATTATATAATAGGTTTCCTTAACTTTTACAGGACATTTCAATTTGTCCATTAGTTCATGATCAAATGTAAATGAATGCTAATCGAGGGCTTTTTGTTTACTTCAAATTAAGAGAAGTTGGCATATTAACACATTAAACTGAGTAGCTGAACATAGTAACCATCAGTGTCAGTGCTATAAGGTTACTGTAAGAGCTGCTGGACTAGCTGTAGACTTTTGTTGCTGTGTTGTCTGAGTCTTTAGCCTCCACATGGGGCTATATGACCACAGGAAGAGCAAAAGTGTTTGAACTTCCATTTCCTGATCATATTCTCACAGCTCAGCTAAACAACATCTGGGCTGGCACATTAAATATGGGTGTCAGCAGAAATAAACTATTTGTACAAGCACTTTTCCTCTTAAAATACCTTCCCTAGATATTGGTAGATAAATAACTTTACATGATAAGCAACCAAAAACTAAGGAAAACGTTGACTTTTATGAGGAAATTATCATTTATATACTAAATACTTACATAATTGGTTTTATAGAACCACATTGTTTCTCTGTATCTACTGAGCTGTAGATTTAATATTGGTCTCATTTTTCAGCCTGTGATGCTTTTTTTTTTTCACAGTTTGGCACTTTGCCTTCCACTAACTAAGCTGTGGGCTCAACATGTTTGGTTAAGGAGGACACCAGATAGAAACTAACGTTTCTAAATAGCTTTGAATAGTTTTGGAGTTTCTGTATAGGAATGGAATAGCTGGAAAACAAGGCTGTTGGAGGTAGGGGGATAATTGGCTGATACAACAGATTAACAGCAATGAGTGGGCTTTAGCTAATGTATGGTACATTAGATGGATGATAAACAACCTGTTGAACTACAAATGGAGCAATGACTCCTAATATCTCCCGGTCTCCCATACAGGTTTATGAGGCTATACTATATGGATACAAAACTGTATTTTTAGCACTCAGGAGTCACAGAGGTCTTCTTCAGAGAGACGGCTGTTGACAGTAATTTGCTGCTGTCTGGGTGGCTGTCAAATGAAGAGACAGTTGAGGACATTTAATGCCTCATCGGTTTGTTTGGAATGTCAGTGATCTCAAGCACTCAATATGTGGTCAGGAGGACTTATTTTAAAATAAGTTAAGAACTGCAGGTGTGAATAGGTATGTATGGGTTTTCTGTGCTCTCTTCCAGGTTCTTGCTGTTCAGGGTCAAACTCCACCGTGAATACGATTTTATCTGATGACGTCTAATTCTAACAGCTTTATTAATTAAACACCGCCAGCAGATGTATAAACTCATTTGACTTTGACATTAGCTATCAAAAACTCTTATACGCTTTCTTCACTTATCACTTAAGCAGGATAAACACTGTGCAGTTTTGAGCTGCCTCATACAAAAGACAAGACAATAAAAGAATTATAGTAATATCTTTGGCTGTGGTTTCACAACTGTGGTCCATCATACATGGTACATCATAATCACCAGGTTAGTGAGAGAGGTTCAAAGTTGTTTAAAGACACTGACACCAAAGATTATCTGGGAAAAAATTATGACAGAGCCAAAAAATGAAGATACTCATGTGAAAGACTGAACAATCAATTCAATTGTGAAAAGCAAAAAACCCACAACAAACAAAATATGAAAAAAAAAACATGTTTGCCATTAAAGTAAAGAAGTAAAGAAGTCTAGTGTAGTTGCGGCAGCAGAACTTTGTTTTTATGTTTGACAGCAGCTGTTGTCGTGACTGTACTGATGAGAACACAGCAGGAAGACAAACTGTCACTGTTATTGTAGTGTGTGATTCACTAGGTATTATTATAGTACACTAAGCATGCATTAAATCATCGATGTTGCATGAAATCTCACAGTGTGTGGGAGCCCTTAGAAAGGTAGTTTATGTGAACATATTGTGAAGAGCTTTGATTTAATATCTCCTCAGGCTTTGTATTTTAAAGTCTGGTTTAAAAAATGATATCGTTGTGAAGTTTGTTTACGGAATCCTTCGTTAGAGACTTTGGGCTGTTGCATTTGAATGATGTAAACAGGGAGGGTCTAATTAAGAACTATGAAAATACATCATTCCCACATTACATTCCTCCGTCTGCAGTTTCTGTTTTATCTTCATCTGTCTCAGATAAAGGTATTGATATTATCAAAGCAAAAAGGTATTTGTTTGGAATGTGATTGCTCATGCAGAGGCTTCCCATTGCTCCATAAGAAAATACAGGGAACCAACCCCCACCCCACCCCCCTACTGACTTTACTGACCCACTGAATTCAAATTATTATATATCTGCAGAAATATTATTTACTACAATTTGATATTGTCATCTAGTATGGCAACATGTCATTAGGTTAGTCCTATAAGAATCAAAGTAAACTTTGACTCTATCACATCAAATCTTATTTCATTACACAAAAGCATTTGCAGTCATAGCGCCTATAGCTGTGGAATAATTTACCCCTACACATCAGACAGGCTCCTACTGTCAATCTTTTTAAATCTTATCTTAAAACACATTTGTACTTACTGGCTTGTATTACAGCATGAGAGTTATTTGTTAATTCATATTTGGTGTTTTGCTATCTCAATACTCTAAGTTATTTTATTAGGTGTGTTGTATTCTTGTACAGTTATTTTATTAGGTGTGTTGTATTTTTGTACAGCACTTTGGTCAACGCTCCTGTTGTAATAAAATGTGCTATATAAATAAATAAACTATAACTATAAACTATAAAAGTGGGTGGAGTTGAGCAAGTCAAAAGAAGATGAACCTATAACATGAATGCAGGTACTACCTCTGACATTTACAGTAGATGTACAGTATAGCATCAAGCTACAGTGATAGCCACGTAGGAGGACACGTAGTCCATTATGCTAATTCAAACAGCACAGGCAACGATGAGGGACTAATGTTTGACAATGGCTGCTATAGTGTTTAGTGAAGACTTTTACACTTGGCTTTGCACAGCTCGTGGCAGGAATATAACTTCAGCTGCAGAGTCTGTCCATCACAGGCCAAGGACAAATAGAAGCAGCAGCTTACTTCAGCCACACCTTGCCCCTCCCATCCTAACTCCCTTCTCAGCCTGCTTTATTCATTAACTTGCCTTCCTCCACTCCAAACCTGCCTTCTTCAGTCAAACACATTGCTTGAAGGGAACAATCATGGGACCTACATGTCTGGCCTTGCTGACTAATATGTATCCCAGATGCACCAAAATGATGATGTTTTCTCTCCTTCCTACTTTCTGCCTTTTCTTGACTTTTACTGACCAAATTAAAATCAGTGTAAAGTGTTTACAAGAGGTCTATAAAGATCATTGGAGGGGTTGAATTTCTGCAGGTATTCTTCTTTCTACTCTAAAGTAACACAAGGAAAGAATGATGTAAGTGTAAAAGAGTAGTAACAAAGATATTACAGCTGTCAGGTAGACAGTCCCTGACGACACACTTGCTAAAAATGTTTGCTGTCAAGTTTTGGCTACTTAACTTTAGATTTAAATACCACCCAAACAGCAAATGGCAAGAAATTAAAAACATGACAGAGAATAAGAACAGAAGCTGAATACAGGGTTATATGAGCATGTGTCTGTTGGACTCTGACAGTATACAGTAATGTTGAGCCCACCTGCAGTAGAGCATGACTCTGGCGTGTGTGGGCTGGAAACTGGAGGAATCAGTCGCCTTAAGCCAAGCTTGCTTCAGAGCTGACCCACTTGTAGAGGGAAGGATCCTGGGATATACTGGAGAATCAGTCTGGCTCTGTCCAACCTCTGGGCTATGCCTCCGTAATGAAAGAGAAACATCAAGGGAGAAGAAGATGATGTCTGTATGTTCATCATGACAGATGTGCTGCTGAAAGGGGCCATTCCCATCCTACGTGTCTGCAGCTGTGCTTGACTGGAGAGATTATTGTCACTTGGTTGCTTACTGTGCAAGATGTACATGCTGGTTCATGGTATGTACTGTATGTGTGTGGCCCATGGTGAAAAAAAGCAAATCTGGAAATCGATCAGTTTTAAGGAGAAGATAAGTTTTAACTAAAGGGGAAGGTTAGGGAAGTAGTAGCTGTGTTTACAGTTAGAGTGGTTCAATACAATACTTTGTGTGCGTGTATGTGTGTGTGTGTGTGTTTGTGCATGTGTGTGTTTGCTGACATACTTCCAACACAATCGAAGCCAGATGCAGGTGTGCAGATATTTGTTTCTTGGTCCTCCTTGCACTCAGTGCCTAGCTCTGTGAAACAGTTTAACAGCATATTAAAAAGAAGGTGGTGGAAGGGTGTGATTTATTAAGAATACTGCCAAAATACATATCATTACCAAGCAAATATTTGGCACGCTGTTCAGCTCACTTAAAACATGTGACTGCACACATAAATTTTAGGTTCCAAGCTTCATAGTAGCTAATAGTTTTACTGGAAGCAGATTAGGCATGAGCTGCTGTTGAAAGCATTTCAAATTTGCAGTTAGTTGTATCAAGACAAAGCGAGTCTTGGTGTCCGGTTATTCAGTTTATTAAATAAACATTTTCAGTTCTTCTGTGTAAACCTGTGTAGTTTTTTTTATCCTGTTCCTATTTCCTGAGATTGTAGTAGTCTTTTAAAACAAGTTACATATATGTATTTGGTTAAATTTCTTTCCTATCAAGCACTGAAAGGCTTTTAAAAGACTTTCACTTCTGAGGAAAGCATGTCACTAGTCCAAGTGATCAGTGTAGAGAATAACTAAACATATTACAATGCTCTTTCTCTTCTTGCCCCTGGTGGAAATTTACAGGAAGCAAAACTGTTGTACAGTGGAGCAGAAGGAGAAGGGGCTTTTGGCTACAGCTGCATGTTGGAGTGCTTTGTTCTGAAAACCAAAAGAAAAAGAACACACGGCATAATGTGGACAAGAAACTGGCTGACAGAATGGAAAGCGCACACCTAATGGCTGTTGAAAATGTTCACGTCACTGAGTTTTACTATTTACATAGCCACCCCCCCCCCCTCCCCCCCGTTAAAGTAATTCTAACCATTTTCGGAAACAAAAAAAGAGACAGAAACTGCCTTAAGTCAGCTGTGACTGAATCTGAATATGACCACCTTACACTAAACAGTTGTGAGGCAGAATCGCACCTCAGCTTAAGGTGTCATGGTTTTTCCCAAAAAGGAGTGGCATAAATGCTGAAGTCTAAATGCTGTGTTACACAATGATACGATTGTTTGAATAAATGTCTGATTCCGTTTCTTGCAAACATATCATGTTTTCAAAGTAGTCACATGGTATTCATCACAAGGCTCACAAATACACATCACTGTCAAAATCTTTGAAAACAAAGAATCAGTGAGTGACTGGTCGTTTGTAGTAATTACAACTCATACCTACAGTCTCCACACACTTTCACAATACAACATAAATAACAATATGTTAGATATTAAAACATAAAGTCTTGAAATAACTTGCTGAACTTTGGGCACAAGATTTAAGGGCTTTATCAGTTTAGTTTTTCTTTCTGTTATTAAACAGAATGTCTGACCTTTGTTTGCTCATCAGAGGTATAACCTTATAGTCAATAAGCCATTTGCAGCAGCATGTTTCCATGGTTTCCATGTGCCTTTTCAAAATAGAAAAGTTTTCAATTATCTTAAGCTTATTTCTGGCCTGTGTTTGCAAGGGTCTCTTTGTGCTCCGATAGGTCCAGCCACAACGGCCCCAATGTGCTTGTGCTGTGTATATTATATTATGTGAAAACCAACTGTCACATAGTATGATGAAGAGTGTCTTCCTTACCTCAAAATGTCCTGGTGAATTAGGATTTAATGTTGTGGAAACAATGGTGGTGCAATATAGGAAAACCATATGATGAGTCAGGTCTTCTTGGCTGCAGCAGTTATCCTTCCAGCGCTGCAATGTGGCTCCAATAGGACACAAGAATCTTATTGTTTTTGAGTTGTTGTTCGCGAACAAAATGTGTTTTTCATATGGGGTCTTTTTCACTTGTAGGTGAAGTTTTTTCTGCATTGTATCATTGTAGTATTAGCAACAAGCATGAAGGTGAACTTCTACTTAAGTGTGTAATTCTGTAATTGACTTTTTTTGGCATCTTTTGAAGATTGCATGCCTACCTGTCGTAGCACATAACCCTGCGGGTTATCTTACACTTTCATTTTAGACCCTCAAGAATTTCCTTCCTCTCTTTTTGCCAAACTGAAAAAAAGTCTTCAAAACTTCCTCTCTAACTTCCAATTTACTGTAGCTGCCACACTCTTACACTCTGCCTGCTTTTCATCTCTTTTCTCTCTCCCTCCAGTTCATTCTCTACCGCTCACCCTCCCTCCTCTAAAAAAAAAAACAAAAAAAACCTGGTCCCCCTTACCTCCCCCAGCTGCACCTCCCCCAGCTCAGTTTACAAGGGGAGCTCATAGAGATCAGTTCAATAGTGAGAGGGTTCTTTTGGCATTCTCTGAGCTACAGCGGTATAGAAGAGGCTGACGGGAGCAGCCACTGGACCCGTGTGGACGCCTCAGTGACCGCTTGAACATTTCCGTGCCCACATGAGAGAATGCTGTCAGGACTGGCTCTTCTGCTGCTCGTCTGCCTCCACATGCGTGTGCAGGGGAAGCTGCGGTCACAGGTAGGATCTGCCTCACCTCTGAGTCCTGGGGGAACCTGGTAGAGAGGGGCGATTTTCATTGATACCAATACTCTGGCCATGACAGAAGGGGGATTTCTTCATCTTTTTCAGTTTGTTTTGTACTCTTTACAGTTGCTGATATGTTGCTGATATGTGGCTTCATGCCTGTCACCATGAGAAATGCTATTTACTTTATTGATTAGAGGTCTGAGTAAAACATCCAAATCTATAGAGTTAGTTGCAAGTAAGCCTGGTACTTCTTTCCATCTAGTGTCCTGTGGTTGCAATTAGTACTGGGCAGTGTCACTCCATAACTTGAACTGTCATTATAGCCCCATGATCTTGTGGTCCAACTACTGAGTGGAAGTATTTACAGTATTGCTGTTCTCACTGTGGCTCTGCTTGCTCTCTGGGCTGTTTATTTTTCCACAGCACATTCACTGGCTGCTTGTGGAGTTAGATTTCCCTCCTAGTGGAAGACTCAGTGAGTCAGGCCTGTCTTGGGACTATAAAGATGTACTTAAAGCTCTATTAAGGATAGACTGTCATCCTGCATTAGCCTGTCACCACTTGTGCATCAGCTCATCTGGTTTTACATCACCTGTATTTGCCTGGAATTAATGAGGCCAGTGTGAGATGCCTGCGGGTGTTAATGTAAACTCATGATGTGCCAACAGGCTTGATGAGGATGTCTTTCCAAATTTTATATGACTTTAAACTACATGCCTATCAAGCTTAACCCTCTGTAGAACCTGGGACCATTTCGTGGCCTTTCCGTTTTTTAATTCCACGCCATTTCCACTGTGTTTAATGGAGTATAGCCAAATTTTCAAACATGTATTTTTTTCCCATTTTATTTTAAAATTTCAGTCTGAGTTTTTTAAATGAGCTTAAATGGCTGAATAAAAGGCATACATCCACTATCGAACCTCGTGGCCGATTTGTGCCCCATTGAAACCCATTATAAACGCTATTTTTCACGCCAGAAAAATTACGGTCAAAGGGATCGTCAGGTTTCCAGCTTAGGTTTCGTTTTGGACTACAGGCCTTAGAGTTGTAATTTTTTTATTTGTCCACCGGGTGGCGCCCTTGCTCCACATGTGACGCCTGCTGGAACATACACATGTTCTCCAGCGGCCTGCTCGAGACAGATACCCGGAAAAGGCAGACTAATTTCCCGCGTACAGCAGCAGCTTGGCCCGCTGCTCGTTCCGGACCATTTTCTGACCTTAGGTTCGTTTGAGGGTGCATTCATTTTTTTTAATCAACAGGAAATGACGTATTTGTTTTCACGTGGTAGCGGAAGTGTGTGCTGCAGACACGGGAACCGAACCATATGCTCCGGCGCTGCGCGAAACACACCCGCGGCAGAGGCACTCCTCCCCGGGGGAGCAGGAGCAGCAGCGCCGCCTGGGGACATTTTTGGCTTCTGCAAAAAAAATTAAAACCGGATCGAAATTAATGTTCGTGCCAATCTTTTGTCCATCTAAAGGCCTAATTATAATAACAATAAAATATTACTTCAAATGTTTTTTTTGGAAAATATTTTATGTTTTATGTTTTATGTTTTTGGGGCAAAAAAAGCAGTGCGCTCATGTGACGAAACCGGGATATAAAGGGTTAAAATCCGCGAAATGTAATTAAAACTTGACATGAATATTTCAAGGAGAAGTAGGTCTAAAAGATTGGCTAATTTAAAGTGGAATAAAATATTAATATATAAATTTTTTATAGCACTTTTTGGGCGTGGTCGATAGTGTGCATTTTATGAAATGCGCTCCTGGAAAAAAAATAAAAGGCGATCGAAATGACTGTTGGTGCCAATCTTTAGTCCATCTAAAGGCCTAATTATAATAACAAACAAATATTACTTCAAATGTTTTTTTTGGAAAATATTTAGTTTTTTGTTTTTTGGGGCTAAAAAAACAGGGCGCTCATGTAATAAAACTAGGATTTAAAGGGTTAAAACAATGAAAATATAATTAAAACTTGACATGGATATTTTAAGCAGAAGTAGTTTTAAAAGATTGACTAATTTAAAGAGCACTTTTGGGGCGGGACCATTTTTTGGTCCCGAGGTTCACGAAAGGATGGGATTTTGAGGTTCTACCAAAGGTTAAATAAACATTATAATATATCAGTACATAAACAGTTGGTAAGACGTGGCTGAATTGATGAAAACCCCTTTGATGTTAATTTACATTCTCAATAACTACAGGATAAAGACAGCTGACACTGCCTCGTGCAGGAATAACTCTGTTATATCTACTATTTGCCTGTATTTTCTGTGAATATCTATATGATATTAGACTGACCCCACTGCTCTACTTGCAAACACAACATTTAAAATCAACTCAATTCATATATTTAGTTTTCCTTTAGATAGTTTTATTTTGACTTTTTTGTAAACCAGATATGTTGACAAAACAGTAGAATACAATGATTTTACTTGCCACAAAGCCATTCACAGATAATTGCAAAACAATTGTCAGTTTCATCCTGATAAAACTGGCTGATAAATGTATTGCTGAGGAAACCCCCAAATATACTGGCTACATTAAGCACCCACTGTGAAGCATATATAATGCGTAATGAATGTTTTGAGGCTGATTTTTGTTAAAACTGGGACAGTAATTGACAGATGGAGACAACAGAGCAATCAGCTCATATTCAGTTTTTGAGTTCTTAAAGGCCACCTGAAGTCTCAGAGGCCCCCAAACAGAATATTATGGTTACAGCAGTATTGTGGTTTATATCACATACGTTTTACTGGCACACACTGCAAAATTCTGGCAGTATTTAGTTTGTTCAGCCCCTGTGATTAGTCTCTGTCTTTTTGTGGATGTTCTCAGCAGGAGCTGTTCAGAGTCTGTGATTCTCTTTCCAAAGCAGTTCTTCTAAATCAGGGCTGTGAAGTCAGGAGAAACTCTATACGTTTTAATGGCTGTAGATTGATCACACTTCTATTTCTGAGTGTTTTACAAGCATGGATGCCTTTAGTGAAGTAACTGTGCCCTTTGCTCTATAGTCTGTGAGGGCATTTTGTGGTTTGGATGAGGCTTCTTTTTTACTGTTGGGATCAAACATCTTGCCACTCTCTCTGTACATAAAAGGTTACAGATGTGCTTTCATGCAGTAGCCTGAAATCAAGTGTGGAACCTTGTAAATTCAAAAATAACATTTTGGTAAGTTGCTTATTTGTTTATTTTATCAGCAGAAACAGAAATGCAATGCAATTTGTATTTTTTTAAACCACAGGTGTTTTGTCCTTACTGCTTATCCAATGTTACAGTAAATACTTTAATTCCAGCTTGTCAGCCCATTTTGGTTGAACTTTTTTTGTTATTGATTTCAAAACATACTGTGTTTTGGAGAGTGGAAGGCTGAGTGATTATCATAAAAAAAACCCACTAGAGCTTTGGTTTCTATTTATGGCTTCAAACCAGCATATTCGAGATAGAAGCAAAATCTGAGAAAAAGTTCTAAACTGATCAAATCTGCAAGTATTGAGATATTGATGAAGTGATAGCTATATCTCTCTATAGATAGCTATATAGCTATCTATAGAGAGATATATAGCTATCTATAGAGAGATATATATCTCGGGTCCTCTACCAGAGGCCTGGGAGCTTGAGGGTCCTGCGCAGTATCTTAGCTGTTCCCAGGACTGCGCTCTTCTGGACAGAGATCTCCGATGTTATTCCCGGGATCTGCTGGAGCCACTCGCCTAGCTTGGGAGTCACCGCACCTAGTGCTCCGATTACCACGGGGACCACCGTTACCTTCACCCTCCACATCCTCTCGAGCTCTTCTCTGAGCCCTTGGTATTTCTCCAGCTTTTCGTGTTCCTTCTTCCTGATATTGCTGTCATTCGGAACCGCTACATCGATCACTGCGGCCGTCTTCTTCTGTTTGTCTACCACCACTATGTCCGGTTGGTTAGCCACCACCATTTTGTCCGTCTGTATCTGGAAGTCCCACAGGATCTTAGCTCGGTCATTCTCCACCACCCTTGGGGGCATCTCCCATTTTGACCTCGGGACTTCCAGGTTATACTCGGCACAGATGTTCCTGTACACTATGCCGGCCACTTGGTTATGGCGTTCCATGTATGCCTTGCCTGCTAGCATCTTGCACCCTGCTGTTATGTGCTGGATTGTCTCTGGGGCATCTTTACACAGCCTGCACCTGGGGTCTTGCCTGGTGTGATAGACCCCAGCCTCTATGGATCTTGTGCTCAGAGCTTGTTCTTGTGCTGCCATGATTAGTGCCTCTGTGCTGTCTTTCAGTCCAGCTTTGTCCAGCCACTGGTAGGATTTCTGGATATCAGCCACCTCCTCTATCTGCCGGTGGTACATACCGTGCAGGGGCCTGTCCTTCCATGATGGTTCCTCGTCTCCCTCTTTCTTGGGTTTCTGCTGCCTGAGGTATTCACTGAGCACTCGGTCAGTTGGGGCCATCTTCCCAATGTATTGCCCACCGATGCCTTCTTGTTCCAGTAGCCCACTTTTCGTCAGGGTGCCCTGGTTCCTCAACACCTGACGCGGACCTTGTTGATCCGGGCGACGTCCGAGCCGGCATGCCTTCATATTTATCTGTCTCACTCATGTCTGCGGTAGGCTCGCTTAGCATAGGGGGTCTAGCCTTAGGACCCTTACTGGATACAGACGCCCCAGGCAGGAATCGAACTTGCGATAGATATATATATATATATATATATATATATATATATATATATATATATTTATTTATTAGTGGCAATTGACCACTTGCTAAGAACATGCACTTTCTAGGTGACTGGTGTAACTATAATGAAAACACATTGATTGCACGAGTCCTCAACCCCAACTTGTCATGGCAGATGGCTGCCTCTCCCTGAGCCTGGTTTCTTCCTGTTAAAAATGAGTTTTTCCTTCCCACTGTTGCCAAGTGTTTGCTCTTAGGGGCTAATTGTTGGAGTTTTCTCTGTAGGGTCTTTACCTTACAATATAAAATACCTTGAGGCAACTGTTGTGTTTTGGTGCTTATATAAATGTAATTGAATTAAACAGAACTGAATATGATTGTTATCTTGAAATAATTAGGGTTAGAGTCAGTGGACAATCTCAGTTTGTTTCTTTTCTACCATGTACACTTAATGTTTAATTAAGCTTAAAGACGGGCTGTTCAGTGTTTTTTGTTTTTTTAAAGGAGAAACTTGTAAACGAACTCTTAAATACTGCATAAGCTTGATAGCTGGACACATTATATTGTGTTAAAAGACTCTAGCTTTCCCTTATAAGGTGACCTTTGCAGGTTTTTGTTTTTGTGCAAAGCTGTGTGATAAAGAGTGTTTGCTGGAAGTCTGTTTACTCAGCCTTTTGTAACTTTGGTTTTTAATGAATATGCTATCATCCAGCACTAGCTGTCACCGCAGGGAGAAATAGTAAACAGTGTATGAGGTATCAGAGTGGGTCTTTTTTTTTTAACTGTAACTTGCTGCTTTATATTTTAATGCAATTAATATTCCTTGTCCTCCTTAACTAAGGCTCTGCTGGTAATAAGCTGAACAATAACAGCTTTTTGTTTTGGGGTTTTAAAGGACACAGAAAAGACTATCCTTCAGTCTCTTTAAATTCTTGTCTGAAATACTACAACCCCAAGGACACAGACATGTGGACAAACTCAAAAATAAAAACAAGGCAAACATTGTTTAGAGGACTGGCTTAGAGAAAAGTCATCTCTTTTTTTATAAACCAGATTTCCAAAACTAAAATAAATCTGCAAGTTTTGGTCATATTGTTGATTTACTTCCAGAAAAGTCTATTATTAAATATAGAAATTAGCATAAAGGTTAATGTGATCTGCAAAACAGTGAAGGAGGATTTTCTTTCTCTGTTGTTAAACTAAATTGTTTACACAGGAAAGACTAAATCATTCGGTCATGTCAGTTTATGTTTAAGATTGTCATGCGAGAGCTCAATAGTAATGTTAACTCCACAGATACAGATGTGTTTGAAGTGCTGACTGAGATAAAAGCAGTGTCGCAGGCCTTTCCTCATTAAAGCCAATTAAAGTTCCATAGCATCTTAACATGTGGGGGACAGATGCTACTATGGTCTGATGTGCGCTTTGTGTATTTAATTTAAATCCAAACCAAACCTCCAACCATATTTGATATCAATCTTTACAGATTTTTTGTTTTTTGGTCCTAGAAATGTTTGTACAATATCCATAATGTCATTTCCAGACACAACATCACGTCTTGAAATGACTTCCACTGTAAATTCTTTGTCGTTGGGATGATACTGCCTCTGTATTCTCAACCTGGAAGCCAAGTCGGGGCTGTATTGAATTTCCAGATGAACTTGAGCGTCACAGCTGACCAAGTCATGATCACTTCATTGGCCATTTTCCAAAGAATTTTACAACCTTTCTATGTGTGAATCTGTAGAAATGCCCAACATGTGCACCAAACAGGCTCCTTTAACCTTATGCTCATAAATATGTTTTACAGTACTGGACTAATTCCATCACAGGATGCAGTTTTATGTAAGAGTAGTTTTATTGTGAGAAGCGTCTTGGTGGAAAGCACGATGTCTAATTCATTGTCAGTTAAAGAGTTAAAACCTCCACTTTTGTGTCAGTTTTGTTTACACAAGTGTTAGTAATATTGCTTTGGTATATTTGGTATAATGAAAATAGAGAAAAGGAGACAGCAGTTCATGGCTCACAGTATTGTTATTTTGCTTTTCTTTTGGGGTTGATAGGAAAGCTGAGGGAAAAACTGCCAAAACACAGGTTAAAAGGTTATGGTGGGGATCCAGTGTGGATTCATGTGGATTAAGACTTGGGGGGGCTTAACCACCGCAGCCTCTCCAGACTGAGAAAACATCCTTTTATTCATAACCGCCTCCATTACATTTTTTTTTCTCTGCAGAGTTTGGCCAAGCAAGATGTGAGTTATTCAGGGTAAGAAAGTCAGACCTGAGAGTTGTAATTTTAAACTCAAATTGCCATAAAAAAAAAACCAACCGCAGAACAATGTGATACAGCCACTATGTCACCCTCTGGCTTATGACCGTCATTGTTTGATGCTCTGATTTCTTTTTATTTGTTTTATGGGGTTTTTTTTCAAGCCTGGAGGAAGCATATTTTCAAGTGGAGTTCTCCGTTATCAGCTAACACTATAGCTTAAAACAATAACACAGTACATATATCGACTGTGGGTGCGTCCTACAGGCGTGTGTATCGTACAAATAAAACAAATAAAACACTAGAATTTTACTCACTAAAACAGAGCACAGGGGTCTTGTACCGCCTGACTACACAGTGTGACAAATTATCTGTCATATCATTATTTTAATGCTAGCTTTTGAAAACAGTCTCAACTGCTATTTCAAGGAACTGCAGTTTTACTCACTTTAAGGTTTTTTCGCTTTCTTTTCTTATAACTTGCTGCCAGCTGTCTGTGCTTTCTGCCGACCCTTTTATGTACTGTTGAAGTCAAAATGCTTTACTGCATTCATATCATTAAACAGAAAGAAGAAAGCTATAGGAATGACATAAATATCATACTTGCAGTAGCTGTGTCCATGCTATGTGTGTAAGACAGTTGGACAGAATTTACTTATATCTGGACATAACAAATAAACAAGTCTTTGAAGCTGAAATATGCAAATTTATATTGGCAATGCATAACATGTAAATCACTGTGTTATGTTGAGCCTAAAACTGAAAACACATCAATGGACCTCATGTAGTCTCCTAGATCCTAGTTGGTATAGTGCAGCTGCCCACATCTGGATGCTACGTTGCAGTGTAGCTCGGTGGTCTAGCCGCAAGCATGTGCTGCTGTAAGTCAGTCTGTCACCCCAGGACTGGATGTGTCTGTCAGCTGCAGATGATTCTGTCTCAGCACCCTAAACACCATCTGACAATGTGCAGAAACTGGTGCCTTTGTTTTCCCAAGCTTGGAGCTTTGTAGTTCGGGTAGTTTGTAAGAAATAAGATGTAGGCCACTGCCTTCTATAAGCCTGTTAATGTCAAGAATTTATTTCATGTGAGTAAATCATGATGTTGAGAAGTAAGCATCATTTCAACCAAGGATTAAATTGCTTTAAATGTGTTGTCAGGCTCCAGACATGTGTCACAAAGAGCTGTTATCCCTGTTAATATGTGGCAAACTTTCAAAGTGCAAAAACACAAATAACCCTGCCTGGCGAAACCTCACAAAAGATTTAGTTTCTGCAGCAGTTACAGTGTTTTTCTGCTTTGAGAGGTTCCTCTGCCAAGGAGTGCCTGTTTTCCATGACATTTCTTTTCTTTTTTCTTTTTTCTTTTTTTTTGTGTCCCGTTTGGATCTTTAGCCATCAGAATTGATGTCTTAAGGCCAAGAAAGATGCCAAGCGGATTTATTTTACCAAGTGGATCATCATGGCCTTGCCATATTGGTCCATTTGATTGACCTTTATTATAATTATGAATTTATTTTAATTTCGGTTGCTACAAACGGGACAGACATGACTGGGGGATAGGACAGGGAGAAAGAATGAAAGAAAGAGAGGGAGAGAAAGAAAACCAAAGGGGAGAAGAGACGGTGAGAAGGGGGGAAGAAAGAAACCAAAAAAACCCCACAAACAAACAAAACACCTGGATCACCTGTGTGGAGAAAAAAAACAGAAGAGAAAGCAAACAAAGAGCAACATAATAAAAAAAACAGCACCATCACAATAAACTAGCTAGCAGTAGATAACAGTAGATACTAAATAATAAACGATATTGTGCAGCACGCACGATAGACAGCGCACAATGTGCTTTGAGGCAGCAGCCAAGAAAGGTGTAGTCCGCATCAGTGAACACCCGTGTGTACACCTGTGTGCACATCTGTGTGGATCAGCATGCTTGTATTCCAAAGGTTTCTCCATGTAACGATCTGCTAGGGAGTGTGGGGAGCCATAGCCCCGTCCACCAGGGTATGAAGCAGGTATGGAGGAGATCCAGGCCCCAGATATCCAGAGGCCCCAGAGTACAAGGACCCGAGGAGGACCACCAAAGGGGGGGGGGGAACCGTGCCACCCTCCTGGGAAGAGCTGAGTAGAGCCCCAAAGGAGAGGTCATCCCACAGCTACGGAGCAGAGACCAGAGGGGGTTGCAGTGGCGTGCCCGCGGGCTCTGCCGGCAGCCAGCTGTGCCAGAGAGGACCGAGCTTCAGGCCCAGAGGCCAGAGGCCTGAGGGCACCCCACCCCCCGGAAGGAGCCCAGCCGGGCCACAGGCGCCCGGCCCCGCCAATCGGCCACCAGGAGTGAGCCGGTACAGCCCCAGACGACAAAGACCACCAACACACCAACGTCTGAGGGCATCAGCCACCGGCAGGGAGTGTGGTGAGGGGAGATAGGCCTTCGTACTTTAGAGGGCCTGAGATGTACCCAGAGAGGTTGAGTCTAAGACCCAACCTGACATATAGACACAGACGAACAGGCGCACGCGGACACAAACGGACACAAACAAAATTGAGAGTAGGGCACCAGCGCCAGAGGTGGGTTGGAGTACACCGACCATCCTCTGGATGCTGTAAAACGTGCCCACCCCCACCCCCATGACATTTCTAACTTGATTTACTACAGTACAGATGAGCTACATCTAGCACTGTTGTTAATTTCAGGATGATATCATTCAGAGCATTAACTTTTTATTCATAATGTGTAGCCACAAACCAGGCCTCCAGCATGGATATTATTGCAAGGTAATTGTAAAATTATGCCAGCTGCTATTAGGAAGAAAATATCATTTCTTTGCATTCTTCGCAAATCTGATATTTTATTCATTCGCTCCCTCTAAACATGTATTGCCCTTACAGCTGCGTGGCCTCTGTAAGAGCAAAATTGCAACAAACTGATCATGGGCACTGTGTTAATCATTTACTGTATTGTCCCTTTATATCCTTTTAATATAATGTTAAACTCATTAAGAGACTTATAAGAATTTAGTTGCAATGTTTTGATAAAGGTTTTAGTTACAATAACAATAAAGAGTAGTTTATATGAGCACATGTGACATCAGATTTGCATATTGACTCTTTTAAACACTTTATAACTTCAATAATCATTATTTTACATTAACAGTGCACAACGTGTCTCTGCAGTACAGTGTACAGATTTGCTCACTTTGTATTTTGGTTTTCTGTGCCAAAACTGTAGATAATTCAAATCCATTTACTGGTTTTCTTTTCTTGTTATCATCCTAATTTCTAGGAAGTTGTTGTTGAAACAAAGATACAGCACTGTGTGGTGATAAATCCACTGCAAATTATCACCGTGGTGCCAAATTGTAGACTAGAATGTTTAGCAGCTTACTGGCGGATATAGCAGGACATTTGTTCTATCTGTAATTATTTTAAATTGACATTTAACTTCATAAAATAATTTTATTGCTGTAGTTCAAAAATGAGAATTTTTAATCTACACTAATGGCTTCTGTGGGTTTTTTTGTTTTGTTTTTTTGTTGTTTTTTTGTTTTTTTACAAAATGTTCATTTTGGTTCTCAAATTCTGCAAATATATATGGATTAGTCAGTTACAGACATAGATGTATACCTTTTTAAGTCTAGTCTGTCACCAGTTTTTTAGTCATCTGGTTGTTAGGTTAATTAAAACAGTGTACAAAAAAGATCCAAAAATAATATATATCTAGTAATGTCCTGCTCTAAACTATAGATCAGGACACACTCCCTTGTTGGCCTCGTATACTCTCTATACAGTACTGTATACTGACGGGAGTTTAGATAAACTGGAATATTAGAAAAAGCAGCTGATTATGGTGGTCTACAGTCACTGTTATCACGTGGTTGATGTTTAAAATTGATAATTTTTTAGGTCAATAATTATAAGATAATTAATATAAAAATTGTTTAAGAAATACTTTAAGTCACAGGAAGCCATTTTTGGGTTTGTTTAATAAAAAAGTATATTGTACTCATAAATGTACATTGTTAATTATGGCTTCCAACAAAATGATGCATTAATTGATCCATTCTCATTAACTTGGAATGAATCCATTAAAAATACAATGGTAGGGGTGCTGGTTTGTGCCACGTTGCCCACCATCAGCGCCTGAGATGGGCATCACTGTTGTATTATTATAGAAAGAAAGAAGGTATACTTCCTCTCTGCATTTAAACCATTCACTCAGTGAAGCAGTGGGCAGCAATGTGTAGGGACGGTACCTTGCTCAGGGGTATCTCAGGGTAGCCATTCAGTGGATTCGGACCACCGACCTTCTGATCATGGGGCTTCCACCCTACCTACTGAGCTTTCCCTGTTAATAGAGTGTTAACCTTACAGTATACAGTGCCTCAGGGCAGTTGTTGTTGTAATTTGGCACTATATAATTAAAACTGAATTTAATTGAATTGTTCTGCCTAATGGCTCTTTATGTATGTGACTAGATAGGTAGAAACGTTCTAGGTAAAGGTAAAGGTGTAATTGAAGAGCATTGGACTCCTTAAAGAATTTGAACCGTCTGTCCAAAGTAAATAGACGTGAACACACATTGACAGCTGACAGCAGATCGAAAGCCTTCCCTCAATACAGATAAACAGAGCTCTACAGACGCCACCATAGCTAGGATTATGCACTTTAATTGAGAGGGGAAAACAGAACTTAGGTGACTGCAATCTGCAGTCTACTGACATCTAGTGGTGAGATTTTACACACTGTAACGTTTCTATTTTACATACTTCTACTACAAAATCGACTTAATAACAAATCTAAAATAGAATTATATATATTGTCTTGACCTATTAAAAACATAAATAATCATCTGATGACAGCAAAGTTATAAAGCTGGAATATGAACAATAATACTACTTTTAATGAACAAACAGTGTCATATATGAGTGGCCGTAAGAAGAAGACATGTATTGGCTATGCAATAAAGCATTAAAGCAAAGGAGTACAATAGATTATTGGGTTCAAGAGGTTAATGTCTCTGCATTTACATGACGTCATTAGTGTTTTATTATTTATTTATATTAAATCATTTTAGGATTTTCAGTCATGACCACAATACTAAGCAGTGGGTCCTGAGGTCTCTGCTCTACTGTTTTTCAGTATTCAAATATTAAAGCTGCAGCGAGAAGTACATTGAAATATAGGCCACTAAGGATAGACTTGCTATTCAATAAGAAAGAGACTAACTTCTCAGGCTCACTTCTCAGGATCTGTGTCTAATTCTAAATGTCTTGTTGTGTTTTCTGGGAGTAGATGATATCTCCAGTGACAAGTGCCTTTGGCAAAACTGTGTAGAATTCAGTTTGTTACAGAAAACTCTGCAATGTGATGACTTTAACCCAACTGCATTGCATGGGAAAATATCATCAGGATCTGCTTTAAGATGATGCTGTTTTCAGTGTTCATGAGTTAACTTAAGGTCGACTCCACTGTCCTGACACATGTAACCATTTCCAGATGAAGGTGGGCTTTAGCGACATTTTCAAAATCCTGTTACAGTTCCACTAAAAACAGGGTGGTTTTCCTCAACAGATGGCACAAACCACCCACAGAGAGAAGGCGAAAAAAACATTGACGTGTTCTCAGACTAGGGTGAGGTTTAAAAGTTGTCTCTTTTTTTTTAACAGCCACACTGAGATTTCTGTTTGAGTTTAACTTGTAGCAGCTAGTGATATATAGATGTTAAAGATGTATTAAAATGTCACCGTCTTCACATCATTTTGATGGACTCATGTTTGTCAGAAAAGTATGCAGAGCAATGTTAGTGCTTTGTACAACTTACAAGACCAAAAAAACCTTGATTTTAATCGAGATATCGATATCGAGAAATTCCTTACCTTTCTAATATGTGTACAGAGTGTAGAATCTCTTGGCCCTTCCTCATATCAGAAGAATGAAAATCCTGATTGTTTTTACATCCACAGTCACATAAATTCTCCACTCCTACATTAACGTGTTTTGGTTTAAACATTTTCCCATCCAAACGTCCACAGATAACCTCTCACCATGTCAGCATCTGTTTTATGAGAGGAACTTTTTTCCCTTTTTCAGGCAAATGCTGCCTCGCTTCTATAATGGTGTTGTTTTAGTTTGAAGGGATTTACGATGAAAATGGAGATGCAGAGGAGATATTCATTCATTGGTAGTCATTTAAACAGACAGCCCTACTTGACTCCATTTTAATTTGTTTTCCATGGTAGATATGCTGTGCTGTAGCCAGTTTAAATGTCCTCAGATGCATTTTACCATATATTATGCATTTCGTTACAGCCAGATTGTAGCTTTTGAATTGCTCTGTATTCGTCGATCTGTAAAGTGAGATCATAAAGTGCAACGGTGCTTCTCTGAATGTTATTCTGTTATGTTTAGTGATTTTCATACAGAGTTTCCAACATAATTCCATGCTGACCACCAAAGCTTTTGGGAGTTTTATTTAAAAAAATTTCATCACTCTTAGTTTGCTGTTCTTTTCTCCCATCACTTATTTCCTGTGTTGAAGAAGGCATTTCATGTTTGCTTTGGCCCAGCTGATGCTTTGGCCAAGAGCTGACTGGCCTGCTATGGGTGGGAGAGAGCAAGAATTTCATTTTGAGTTCACCCCCTTAGTCCACCCATGGCCACTATTTCTTCTTCCACCTCTCCGTTCTCTCTCTTTTCATCACTTTCTTATACCCTTCTCCACCTGTTTCTCCATTTTCCACTGTGTTTCTGTATTTTCACTGTTCTGCAACTGATTTATGGTGATCTATTTCTGCAAAATCCATGGGGATGATCCTATTTTTTTCTTATATACTTCCTTTATTTTTGTTTAGATCATTTCACTACAGGAACATATGTGAAATGGTGAAATCGACCAGTATTGGTCTTCTTCGTTGAGGGTTATATTTAACAGTTTTTTATGCTGAGTGGAGTATGCTGGGGTTACACCAAGTGGAATGCATCAGCTGCATCTGTGAATTTACATTAACGCCTGGTGAAAGTTGTAATCTGATTTAGAGTTTTGAAGGTGGCTCTTTCGTGTCACAATTTCTTTCCCTACCGTTATGTTGGTAAATGTGGTTGTACTGGACTTAAGCTTGTCAGACATGCTAAAGCTTAGCATGTCTGACTGTACGGTAGCGCACTGCAACCAGTTTTGACTTCTGGGCCACCTGTTTAACAGCGACAGACTTTTACTGCTGCTTTGACTCAATTTATGGATTGCTGATGTTAACTGTTCTATTTTTACTGTGACCAAGTATCCTGTAATTTATTGCCACCAGTGTGATGAAGAAACCTCATACTGTCGAGAGGAAATTTGCCATCAATTCAGAGGCTGTCATTCCAAAACGATGCCTTCTGGAAAGTAACGATGATCATGCTAATTAGCCTTTCTTATGTTATAGTTAAGTAAATGACTTCATTGTGTTTATTTAGCAGATTTTTTGATCTATATGATCTGTGTTTATTCTGCATAATCTCTGTTATTCCTATTTTTTTCACTAAAAATGTTTTATGATTAGCACACTTTACTGCTCTTTCACTAAGTAAAGATTATCACTATATCTCATTACCTCATTACTTCTCTCTCTGTCCCGCAGAGTCTAGGATGCGATGAGTATCTCGGATCAGGAAGGGTGGTGGACAAGTGTGGCGTGTGTGGAGGTGACAACTCAACCTGTAGGCTGGTTTCAGGAGTGTTCAAACATAGTTTATCCAAGATCGGCTATCACAAGATAGTGGAGATCCCAGAAGGAGCCACCAAGATCAATGTTACTGAGATGGTGAAGAGCAGAAACTACCTAGGTGGGTGGTAAACATACTCACAGGATACTGTGCTGTGGCTGTACTGACGAAGAATAGCCAGTTAGTGCAGTTTTGTCTTCTTGCTCATGGCTGGTTTCCTTAATTTTATTCTAGCTGCTGTATTGCAGCTGGGTGAATGTATAAGTTAAGTTTAGCATTTTAGCCAACAGAACTGCTTTAGCATTTCACTGTTTTGATTATGAGCACTAACAAGTAATTTAAAGCACCTAAATTAAAATTACACCCTTTTTCCCACTTTTTTGTTACTCTTTATTAGTTCAGCATTCGTTCAGGCAGTCAAGATCAGTCATAATCTTCAGTGGATCTCAGCTATGCTCTATATCAACTAATACACTCTGTGTTTTAAGCTGCATTAGCCTGACCACAGTTGTGCCTGAAGTCGCGTTGTAACTCCCCTCGACTCCATCTTCCTTTCATGTTCTTTCGGGGCCATACCTGTTGTCACTGAAGCCTGATGTTCTGTACAGTCTTACAGCTGGTATCTCCTCCTGTGGCTTTGTGGAATTGTGGAGACGTGTGCTCTCCTAATAGAGCCAAAGAGAGTGTTATTTCTTTCTACAGTAATTTAAATGTTCTTTTGACTACAGTGGCCCTGAATGACCTGTAATCTAAAAGCCCCACCTTCCTCCATAGTGCTTACTCCTACTCAGTCTTTACTCTCTGCCATGCTGTGCTGGGCATATTCTTTATTTAAACGCAGATGCCAAATATAAAAATGTTTCCGTTCACATCACATTATATTTCATTGCATATGTGACAGCTAAATGAATTATGTTTGGGAAAAAAATAACAGAGATCGTTTCTTAGCAGCACATCAGTCATACTATAATAATATTTTGACATCTGCTAGTTTGCTTGAGAAAAGAGGTTTTAGGTATTAGTTGCTAAAACTGTGTGAACAGTATAGAAATGCTTGAATGTTGGCCATATACTTTAAATAAGAGGCCTCTAAGAGTGCTTGTCGTTGGTAACTGCTAATTTAGCTGTCTCGCAGCAAATAGAGCATTTTAGTTTCCATCCTGGTTTACAGTTTCATTAGTCACAGTTTGCTGCAGAGTTCTGCTTTCAGCAGCTCAGAACATACGTCAGAAAACCGCCATCTGCCATGCGTAGTGTTACATGTATGACACCAGTGAAAAGAAAGTCATGAAAAGAAATCATTAAATGATGAATGTGAGAAATGTTTGTTACATTAGCACTAAATAAGCCTGAGCAGGTAGGAGCTGTTTTGTTACATTTGTTTTATTAAACAGCATTTTGCTTTTTAGGATTTCTTTGGCCTTATGCCTATATCGCCACCCACTGTGTCTTAATGTTGTTTAGTGGAGCCTTTGAGTGACCCACACTTTTTACTGAGGTGCAACAGTGGGACAGTAGAGGCTTATTTATTCAGAAATGGCTGTTGGAATGTCAGACATTGTTTAATGAGAACCTTGCCCTGACTCAGCATTGGGTTTAGAGGAAGAGGAGAGCAGTCCTAGTCCACCCCACCACCCCCCATCCACCCACCCGCAACTGCTTTCCCTGAGGAAAGTGCATAAACATGCTTTCATCAGAGGATCTTACCCTTCAGGACTCACAATCTTTTTTAATTAAAGTGCGGAATTTCACCACCCAATAAAAAAAATAAAAAACTGGAAACATTAAGACGACGAATTCAGTGGCTGTCTTTCAAACCCCAGCTGCTTAGATGCCAAGTATGCTCAGCTTTCTTTAATTTGAACTGACCATTTATATACACAAGTACACAGAGTTATGTACAGACAAAAAATACTAGTATTTATATGAAAAACTTTGCTGCACCTTATACAGCATTTACAAACTCTTCATTCTTCATTCACACATAGCAAGAAAAAAAACGTGTGTTCTCTAAGTGGATATGTTTTCAGTTTAAAAATCTGTGGCACATTTATAAAGGTAAAATAAAGAGGAATGATCTGAAGGTGTTATGCATTGAATTTATAAAAAGATTACACAGTTCCAGGGAGCAACATATGTTTTAAAATGCAAACAAGACTAGAATCAGGCAGGAGCCATCAACTATATCCTCATCACGTCCCTGATTTTCCCTTCAATAGGCCTTTGTTCTACGCTCTGCATCTCTAATAGTGCTTTTACTTGTCCAAACACTCTTTTACAAGCCTGTCTAATGTTACACTTCTAATGTCTTTCTAATGGCCCTTTTGTATTTAATCCATGAAATCAGTGGAAAAACCTCTTGGGAGATTTTGTTACAGGATTTGCATGAAAGATTTGCCAGCACAAACAGATTGTCACATTTGAAAAAGACATTGCTCTGAAAGTGCATGTGAGAGCTTTTATTCAGTTAGCTACTGTAATTACCTTTTTGGGTTTGAGCCACTTTTAAAAAGAATACAGATCCCATTATGCCAAATAGTTTTACATTAAACAATAATTATATAGAAGAGCTTTTTGGTTACATGTTTTTCTCATGTGTTTGTCAGTCTTGATTGTCAGTCTCTCTGTGTCTACCAGCTTTGCGAAGCCGATCAGGGCGATCAATCATTAATGGAAACTGGGCAATTGACCGGCCAGGAAAGTATGAGGGTGCAGGGACCATGTTCACCTACCGCCGACCCAATGAAATCAGTAGCACAGCTGGGGAATCCTTTCTCGCTGAAGGCCCCACAAATGAGATTCTGGACGTTTATGTGAGTAAAAAAATCAGCTTGAACCCCAAGAAAGTTACGGTGGTGGGTCTCCTTGTTTTGTTTTTTTTTGTTTGTTTGTTTTGTTTTTGCTGACCTGAGAAACGGCGTAAAATTTTGAAAGTGCAAATGTTGAAAGGCTTACAGTTCTGTTTTGAAATTGTTGTCTAAGTCTCATCTACTTTCACTCAGATGATCTTCCAGCAGCCAAATCCTGGTGTTCACTATGAGTACATTCTCCCATCTGAGAAGCTCGTGAGCCCTCAGCAACCAAGCCGCAGGCCGGAAGGTAAATAAGACCCACTTTTGGCCCCTCCTACTGTGTACAAACGACCAAGCAAACAACCAGTGGAGAAAATAACTTTTAGATAAATTAATAAGTGCGTGTTCGTTGCAGGCCTATATATAGCTAGCTATATCTATCCATAGAGTATATCAAATTGATGACACTTCACATCTTAGGGAATGCTGTGAATGGACAGGATGGATACGACCAGCAGAATCATCAGGAAAACTTTAATCCAGCTGGCAGTGGAAGATATTCGCCTCCTCCCACTGAAAACCAGGTACCCTCCGTACAGCCACCCAGACGTGAGAGAGAATACAACTGGAAACTGACTGGTGCTACAGAGTGCAGTGCTTCCTGTGGTAAAGGTCAGTTAAAGAAGTTTATGTTGAGCTTTTTTTTTTCTTTTTAGTTACAGAGAGAGTAATAAAATAACAAAACGGTGAAAAAAGTTTGCTTGAGGTTTTACAGTTTTTTTTTTTGATGTGTATATATATCTGTTTGTGATGCAAGTCTGCATTTATATGGCATTAAAATTATGTTACATCCAGTTATCAATTATGTAAAAATTATGTGTCTCCATGTGCATGTTAAACTATACCTAAAGTCAAAACTCAAAAGTTGCATTGCTAAAACATTAATCATTTGGTCTTTATGACATTGAGTAAAATATGACTTTACTGAACTTTTAATTGCACAAAAGATTTTCCCATGCGGTATATACAACAATCAAAATTTGTTTCAGGAGTTAGTGCCTAAATTTCTACTTTTTAGGTTTCAGATATTCCATCTTTCACTGTGTCAACCGGCTGACTCAGGTCCAGGTATCGGACTCTTTGTGTGACAGCAGCAGCCGACCAAGTCCACAGGAAGAGGCCTGCAACTTGCAGCCCTGCCCAGCATTGTGAGAAATTTATCCTCTGTTTCTAGAGTGCAAATTGCAGACGTCTAAATTTAAAAAGTGTTTTTTATTCTACATGCAAGTTGACTTAATAGTATGCATGTACGCAATGAAGCCTTAATATAAGCTGTAAATATCACCCCAAGGTTCAATCCTTTAAGCAAATTTTCTATCCAGGCATTTCAGATCACACTGAGAGATGACGAGGAAGAATGTATTTTAAATTTTACCATCCATGTGGAAATATTCATACAATTTTTTTTAAACTGTTGTTTTAAAATATAGAAATGGATGATTTTCAGGTGAACCAAGTTTTTTACATCCTCTTAATTTTGTACAGTTTCTGTCCCTAAAGGAACAAATCACAGAAAATACAACAAATGAATGTCGCATTTTGGACACTAATGCTTTTCATTTTATTTAATAGCTGGGATATTGGAGAATGGTCAGAGTGCAGCAAAACCTGCGGTCTGGGCATGCAGCATCGGCAGGTCTTGTGTCGCCAGGTTTACGCCAACCGCACCCTCAATGTCCACACGAGCCGCTGTCGACACCTGGAGCGGCCTGAAACTGCCAGTACCTGCCAGCTAAAGATCTGCAGTGAGTGGCAGATTCGCTCAGAGTGGACTTCTGTGAGTGGCAGCAGTCAGACTTAATTTAACTTACAAGACTTTTCTGAACTGACCCTGAAGTTATGAAAGTTATCTTGAATCTGTACTCCTGTTCTCTACTCTTATATCTTATATCTAAATTGAGCAAATAAGCACACTCATGAAAAGAAAATGGTACAGTCTCCTTAGCTATACATACCTCCATAGTACAACACTATCCATGTAGTATGTATCTTCATAGTGCTCTGTGCCATGTGGGCTGGGTCAGAGGTCACGAGAGGTACACTGTGTCAGCAATGTGGGCGACTTTGTTCCTGATGAGGAGTGCAACATGAATCTGCGGCCCAATGATGTGGAGAACTGTGATATGGGAGCTTGTGCCAAGAGCTGGTTCTACACTGAGTGGGGCAACAGGGTAAGTGTCAGCAGGAGACACAGTAACTTTCATTCATTTCTAATAACAGAGCTAGTCTTTGTATACAGAAGGTCTGTCTTCATCACTCAAGTAGCTATTCTTGATGGCCAGCTGATATAGATACCTTTTGATGATTTTGGCAGGGAAACATACAACTAAGGTCAGGTAGAAAGTTTCATGCCTATGAGGAAAACTATGAGAAAATAAAATCAATAAAGACAGTGGTTGCCACGCGATCATAGGCTGTGCTTTAGGCTGTTCCTGCTTTCAGGTTACATTGCATGACTTTTGTAAGCAGCAGAACAGATTAGCCATGAACAAATATTAAGTTCTTGCAGGGAAAGGAAGACCTCGGTGGATGACATGAGAATCCAACAGAAGCACGTGTTTTTTGTTTTACAGTGATGATACCATTTAACTTTACGGCAATACAATAGGACTAAAAGAAGAAAGTGAATGACTTTAATTTTGCAGGATTGCCTAGATTCCTCTTGATTTGAAACATACGAACTACAAAGCCAGCTAAGATATGAAGTTTCAAAGTGGGCACAGTTAGGTTCTCTATTTCCTCCTCACAAACTCATACCACCTTTGCACACATTTGACTTGTGTGCGTTCTCTTTAATGTATTTTTCACCCTATGTTTCTACTTTGTGCAAAAATTTGACCTAAACTCTAATACGTTTTGCTCCACAGTGCTCAGCTGAATGTGGTATGGGTGTACGGACACGGGGAGTTCTCTGCCTGACCAACCAAATCAGCAGTCTCCCTCTGGAAGGATGTGGCAGCGAACGGCCCGCAGACTCTCAGGTCTGCAACAACGGTCCGTGTGAGAATCGAATTGAGTGGTTCACAGGACCCTGGAGCCAGGTATGAACACAACTGGAGGTTACATTGTACGTACGGGGAAGTTGTCAGATATGTAGGACTTTACATTAATATGTCACATGGGTTTTTCTTTCCTGATTTTGTGTTTAACTGAACATAGTGCTCTGCAGAGTGTGGCACCGGCACCCAGCAGAGGTCAGTGGTGTGTTTGATGAAGTCAAATGAAGGATTCACTGTCATGCCACCATATGAGTGCTCATCCCTGGACAAACCTCTCAGGCAGCAGAGCTGTAGCCTCAAGGCCTGTGGAGCAAAGTGGTACCACACTGACTGGAGTGCTGTGAGTAAGATATAAAACCCTCTATCACAGTTTAGATGCTTAGAATCCTCACAGTGCTTAAAACGACTGATAAGAAATCACTTTAAATCTATCGTAGATGGTTGTTTGAGTTGTACATAAAAGTGGTGTAGGCACAGTGATGTCACTCATTGGTTTGTGGGCACTTTGTTTTGAACCCTTAGGTACTTTTTTAACCGCATATCACAACTGGTAGATCTGTCTCTGTGGAGACTTCATAGCCAATAGCAGCGACTTGCCAATCACACATAGCCCTGCTCTAAAGCCAATCCTATTTTTGTCATTTATTTTACTCTAAATAGTAATGAATGTCAAGCCTTATTAAAATTTCTTGAAACTTGCCCGTGAGATTGCAAACTCGTCAGGATTTTGAGTTTATATATATTATATATTATAAATTATTTTTTCTTGGCTTTTATACTATCTGTCTTTTTAAAGCAGAGGAGTCGCTCCCTGCTGTTCATTAAAAAGATTGCAGGTTTTAGCCCCTTTCCCATTCCGAGAGCTAACTATCTGTGAGAGCTAGCTGATGAGTCTCCTGATTAATAGGTAATAAGTAGGTTATAAATATAGGTTATAAATAAGATTTATAACCTATATTTATAGGTATCTTATTTTATAATAAGATTTATAACCTACTTATAAATACTTATAAATAAGTAGGTTATAAATCTTTATTTGCTATGTACCATTTTTGTTACCGTTTAATATGTAACAGTTTTATTTAAACCCTCTAAAATGTGTCCTGGTGTTTTTGACATTAAATAAATGTAAAGTTTAATTAATACTAATTAAAGGACATCAATAGCACAATTTCCCTTGAACCTTTCTTTTCAGGATTCTGACTGGTCAGATTTAACTGACAGTACCCAAGCAGCCCACTAAACTCGGATTGGTGCCTAGCATCACCTTTTTACATCTGACACCTCAAAACCAGATTATCCCATTTTCCCTATTAGAAATTTAATTGAAATAGTTGATCAAATTTTGATCGTAATGTTTAGAATATTCGCTGTGATATCCTCACTGACTTTAGGGCAAGCATATGAGAATGATTACTGTCACTGACTCTTGCTCTTCAAGTGCTCCAAAACATGTGAAGGAGGTTTCCGTGTGAGAGAGGTGCGCTGTCTGTCTGATGACATGCTGTCCAGAGAGGGCTGCGATGTGCAGTTGAAACCAGAAGAGAAGGAGGACTGCAACCCAGAGCCCTGCATACCTCTGATAGGTCAGTCAATGTTTTATACGATTGACCTGAATGAATATTTATTGATGATTTTTAGCATCAACACATTGTGAGCATAATAAAGGGAATGTCCTCCCAGTTTCCCTGAAACTCTGTGGCTCCACTGCCATATCTTTATTGAATTATATTATCAACTCTTATTTTGTATTCAGATGAGAACTGCAGAGACAAATACTTCAACTGCAATGTGGTGGTCCAGGCTCGCCTCTGCGTGTATGATTACTACAAGACAACATGCTGTGCTTCATGTTCCCGGGTGGCCCACAAACAGTCGACCTATCGCCGACAAAGCTAGCGCTCTCTACCAGGGTCACTCCGCTCCATGGTGGTCCAGAGTCAGTACCTCCTGGAGGCCCTCTGGTCCTGTGGCAGCTGGGAAGAATAGACTGGCTGGACCTTGCCTAAAATAGGCACTTGTTGTTTTTGCCAACTGTGGAAAGTGAAGAAGGGACATTTTTGTTGGTTTATTTGAAGACAGCTGTTATGAGGGGAAAATGGTGTGTGCCAAGAATCCACTCACTGCAGATGTCAGCTGTGGTGAGAGGCATCAGTATCAAAGTGGAGAATCTAAAACACTTAAAGGATTTGATCTGTGTCTTATTCAAAGAATCCCTCTTCTTTGCTTCAGTGGGAACAGTTTGCAGGTACTGTTTACCGACAATGACGCTTGTGGATTACTTATGAAGAGGAGAGCACGAGCTGACTGTGTAACATGGACCATATATGGTTACACAGCAGAACTCAGATTTATGGCAGTTAATGTAATCGCACATGTTGTCAGTTATTTCGCATCCACTGCTGACCAAAGATATGTAACCTCACCAAACTGCCGACAGTAGCAGATCACCACCTTTTCCTGAAAAACAAATACTGTGCACCTTCCCTGCTGCCAATTGCATATATTTGACTGTTTTCTGGCAAACCATGTCTTTTTCTCCCTACACAGCTACGAGGTCCAAAAGCAGCCTATGTAATATGTATGTATAAATGTATGTATGACAATGTGAATGATAAAAAAAAATGGTTTTCAGGCTTCTTGGACAGCCCAACACTCTGCCAGTAACTGAAGAGAAAGAAAAATCTCCCTCTTTATTTATTTGTGTGGTTCCCTGTTGTTACATGAACCACCCGTGGCCTCTTTTTAGCTGTGGTGATAAAACTTTTGTTGCCTTTAAACTAGTCACAACTTTGAACTCGGTGTAGGCATTTCACAGCCTGCTGGATGACAGAAGCAGATAATCAGAAAACTTTTGCATTTTTGGAGAGTTGAAACTAACTGTACATATTTCTTTATTTCTAGTGGGATATGATCATTCCACACTGTGTAATTCCTATGAAAAAAATATACTGAATTATCTATAATATATTATTTACATTTGACTCTAAAGAGAAATCATTTCAATGTTTTACAGTTCTTGATATGGTGATACATACATCTGGTTTGCATTTATAGTAAATCCTTATTAGTGACCAATCTTTTTCTACCATAAAACAGCCATTTTCAGTTTTGTACAAAAGTGCACACAGTACCTCTGAAATGCTCGGCTCTTGTTGTAAATGCTATTATTGTTTCCCTCCAAGAAAGATTAACTTACCTCTGATTCATAAGTACTGTATCCAGATATTTTGCAGATATTTTCCTCTATCAGAGAAATAACTATTTTGAAGTGTCAACATGATGGCATGATTTCTTTTAAATCTTAATTCAATCATGAAACAACTGAATTAAGTATTCAATATATGACTGCAACTAATAAAACATCTGTATTTGCTTTATTTTAGATCCCAGCTGTTCCGATGTTAATTTTCTTGAGGAAATTTTCTCTAATAGGCAGTAGACTTTTCAGCAGCTTTTCCTTGTGAATCAGTTTCACATCACATTGTGCATTCTTTTTTTGCAGCAGTTAGAGTTTGGCATGTAGACCCTGAGCTCAGCACTCCCAACAAATATAATCAGCACAGCACAGAAATTGTGGTAGATCCTGGAGTGATGGAGAAGGAGCAATGCACTAATTACTTATAGTCTTTCCTATGAAGATATTAACACTTTAAAACATTGAGCTTAAGCATAAGCATTGAACTTGCAAAAGTGTTTTTGTTTTGTTTCTGGTCGATTGAAAAGATTAACAGGTTTAAACTAATGACATTTCACTCTGCCATCTAATCTGTATTTATTGTATTACTGTAAATAAAATTAGTGAAGCAAATTATTGCTCACAATATGAGCCATTAATATATCCACTGACTTAGCCCTGGTTCACAGCATTTTTCTTCTGCTAGTACGCATTCAGTAACTCCAGTGGAGCGACAGCGTTTCTGTATTTAGCTGTCGAAATTGTGGAAGTGTGCAAAAATCACCACAGAATGAAACCATCTGTATTCAGAGCTCAAACAACATCTAATCTTCCCCTCACTCCTGCCCTCATCATGAACTTCTTCCTGCAGCTTGACCCCTTTTTATTGCCCTCTCACTTCTGCACCAATCTTTTCTCTATTATTGATGACACATCAAAATTCCAGGAACAGAAAAGTGCTTTCATCCTCTACTGTCTTGAAACATTGGCTATTAGAGGAATATTTACTGACTACATGTTGTGATGCAGACAACCATAGAACTGTGTTCTGTTCTAACCTCAGGGTAACCTCCTACGTCTTGCACATTGGCGGTCAGTAGGTGTCTTAGACTATGAGGCATGAATACAGAGCCCACGGTGAAACTTCATTATATCCTCCAAACTGCCATACAGAATAATGGTCTCCACAATCTCTTCCGGGTGAATTCTTAACCAAGTGCAACCTTTACCCAGTCTGTGTATGCATGAAGTACTCTTGTACGGTCAGACTACAAACTTCTTAAATAAAGAGCAGAAACCCATTTAACTTCTTTGGAAAAAAAAACTAAAATTAAATTATTTCATATATAGACCATGATGCAGGGATTAAATCTTTGCTTAACCAGTGCATAGTATCATAGGGGAGCTGCTGACAAATACAGTTGACAAGATAATAATGACCTCAGGTATAAAAATTTGATAAGACAAACAAATACGTAATACAATTTTACCAGACTGTACATTACTGTAATATAGTGTATGACTTTATTTTGAACATTTTAAAATAATACAACAATATATATAGAAAATATAATACTTATTTTTTATTTATACTTTCTTTTAATCCCGGCTCCTTCAGTAAATAATACCCAGTTTTTCTTTTTGTTCATGCCCCACCCTATCATAAATCCTTTCTTACAATTTGTTACATGTATTTGGTTGTATAACTCCATTAACATATAAATTTACAGATATTTAATACACATACACACAGATATTAACTGTAAATGGCACAGTAGTAGTTATAATTAACTATTTAATTTAACTACAGTTTTGTTGTAAATCAAAATATTGTCCAAATTATTTTTTTAAACAAAAGTTATGATTTCCATTAAGCTGCATATTGCATTTTTAGAATTGTATGCCTCTAAAAAAGAGTGGCATTTATTAAGAAAATGTGGTTTGCAGGACTCTTTCAAATCAATTTTTAGCTAATAAGCAGTTAAAAAATGATGTTTTGTTTGTTTGGACACAAATATGCCACGTTGATGCAAGACAACTTTTCTTTTGAACAGTTTAACTGGCACATGAAACTGTGTGAAATTTTGCTATAACTGGCGTATTAATACTTGAGTTCCCAGTAAAAATGTGTTCTGCAAGGTCACAGTAGCCCTGCCCAGATCATTTCATTACTGAGGTCGAGTCAGCATTTGTCTGAAATCTGAATAAATATCTGAATAATTTTCCACATCACTAAGTGACAATGTGTTCTGGGATTAAAACAATTAAATAAAGTATTTCAGTCCATAATCATATGGATTGCAGTCCTTTAAGTGTTTAAGTCTTTCTTAGATTTTAGTAAAAAAAAGAAAAGAAAAAAGAATCCAACAACTATGCCTCTGTTTTTTAAGCTCTCCATGACCGAGAAAAACACTCCAAGAAATATTCATTACTTGTGGCCTTCATTCTAAGACCAAACTATGACTAGAAGCAACATCTGAAAACACTTCTTCCATGACAATGCTGTGTGCTGACAGTTAAAAACCTTATGTCCCACAGATATTTGATTACGACAAATCCCTCCAGTAGTGTTCCAGCTTTCTGACAAGCTGAAAGGTAGAAAAAAAGCTAAAAATAAATAATAATAATTTATCAAAGGAGAGATCAGAGAATACATTTCTTTTTTTTATAAAGGATTTATACTGTCCTCTTCCGCCTCCATTCTTTTTAAAAATTAATTCACTACTCAATCTTTTATCATCACACGGTCAGGCACATCAAACACTTTTATGGCTCTTGACAGCAACATGTGGTGTTTTATTGTCTTCTCATTAGTTTCCATTGGTAAAATACACCGCTTATTATCAATTTTAATACTCTGTTTGTCTAGCCTTCACATGCTTCTTCTTTTGTTGGGGGAAAATGCAATCATAATACTAGATTTGAACAAATCACAGTCTATAATGAGTTTATAAGGTGGTGTATTTGCTATTAGTTGTTAAACAATTTACTGTTACATTATAGTTCAGTTGTAACCTATTGATGCCAACATTATTACAATGGAAAATCCTCCTTGTTTTTGTAGTGAGCTTTTTAATATGTTCAGTACAACAACAAAATTCTCACTGCTAAGGGATTATTAGAAACTTAGAAGCACAACCCCATTCATTAGTGGATTTAATAGCAGTATCATCACTCAGTACAATCAAAAAGGCATGTTTCTATCAAAACACTACATCTGAATTAAGTGAATTTCAACATAAAATTAATAAAAATCTTCCAAACCTAAAGCAATAAATGTTTGCAAATTTTTTTTACATTGAATATAATTTTGTCTTTGAGCTGTACTATTATAGAGCATAAAGTGCCCCATTTTAAGTGATATTAGTCTCTGTTTTTTCAGGATTTGTCTTATTACACACGTGATTAAACAGTCCATTCGTTTACTCTCATAAAGATAATAAAGTTACACTTCTGAAAACATTAGGAAATGATTTATTACTTATTAATAGTATGTATGAACGGCCTTAAATGTCTTATCAGAAAGCTGTGCCCTGGACTCAAATGCTTTGTTAAAAAATATTTAGCATAATATCCTCATCCTGTTGATGAAGGCTATAGTGTATGTTGCTTCAACAGACTTTTTACGATGTCATTCCTAACATCACCATGTGATGGCGCCAGTGTCAGCCTGATTTGCCTTACCTCAAAGTGGATTCCCTGCTCCTGGAGTGAAGCCCCTGCCACACGAGACTTTAACATTCAGATGCAATGTGGGGCTCGGGGAGAACTGTGGCCTGCCAAGTGAAGTCCTTATCTCATGTGTGGTTAAGATTTTTTAGAGTAAACATAAAACATTTCAAGGAACTCAAAAAGTACAAACCCTGAGGAGCCTGAGCAGAGTTTTCAAAAAGTTGAGAAAGTCAATGAGTAAGCCCTCAGGCACTAACTGATTTACTGTTTATTATTGCACAGCTCCAGAAGAGGTCATAACTGAAATTTCGTGAGACAGTATTGCAAATATATTGCTCTAATGTTACAGCTTATTGGTCAAAGGCAATTGTGTTAACTGCTCTGCTCTGAGCACTTGTGTCAAGTTCAAATCAATACCACTTAAACAGTTTGCAGCCTTATGGGATCCTAGTATCTTGATTCATTTAAGGTATTCCGTGTTTTAGTAGCTATTAGGAAGGTTTCTGATGGGAAACCAAATATTTGGATTCTTACTCGTTAAAAATGACAGAATTCAAGAATAGAAAGTAGTTACAAGTTAATCGAGGCAATGCTCAGCGTACACTGACAGCTTTATTAAAAAAAAAATCATGAAACATTTTCAACAAAGATATATTATTGCCAGCTTTGACAGCATAGTTGGTACTATTTTCAACTTGTGAGTTTGTCTGCAGAAGTGTGTACGTTATTCTGGCAAAAGTTGTCCTGGAGGCGCTGGTAGCTTAGTGTTTTGAGTTGGCATTTTATGAATTTGTCAGTTCAGTTCTGCTAAAATTGCACAAAGATATGGCTATACGACTAGAAAAAATGAGGGCTGAATTGCAGCGTGTGATCTGAGATTTCACTGGGATTGGAGCAAAATGGTTTTAAGGTCTTTTCCAGGCAGCAATGCCACCTGAGTGCTGAAAGGCTGCAGCTTTGTGTATAATTTAAATGAAATGCTGTGCTAAATATATTTGGCTAAAAGCAATTAATTTTTAAATTTCACTTTTGTAATTGAAATGAAGTAAATGGATTAAAATGGATGGAAGGTCTGGCTACTCACCTAGAATTTAGTTGAAATTCATATTGTATTTTGTGAGTCTTCGTGACTATTTTCCTGTAGCTGCTATCTATATATCATGCATACTCACACACCTATACATAGTTTGGGGTTAATTTAGGATTTAAGTAAGGTACATCAATATGTGCGCTAGAGAAGCCTGTCCAAATGTTGATGACCTCCTCTACTTCCTGCCACAGCCACCCTTGTTGTCCTTTGTAGAAATGTCATGGCTCATGTCATATCATCAAGGTTCAATTACTGCACAGAAAAAAAGGTCACATCAGACCTGCAGTAAAGACCAAAACCAACACAGACTTGCATCACGCTCCACCTCATAAATGGCCTTTTTCATGTTGAAGTGGTCTTCAGGAACGATCCTGTCAACAGATGCAAACACAACTGATAAAAGTGCAATAAACTACAGAAAGAGCTTAGTTTCATATTCTTGTTTTTAAAAGAGGTCATGTGATAGTATGGGGGGATAAAGGATCCGTGTGAGGAGATGAACTAAATTTACAGCATGTGTAGTCAAAAGTGTCATGAGATTATTTGGGTGATAACATAAAGACTTTGCCTTTGAGCTAGTTCGCAGCTGACATCTGTGGACTAGCTGATGATGACTACTGGCTGTGCACACAGCTCTTGGGGGATTAGTGTGACTTACTTTCATCCATATTGTACAGCTCTCATGCAGTTTTTTTCAAACCAAAAGGATGGATTTGCAAGAGGCCCCGTCAGTGGCTCCTTAGCAGTCATGTTCAGTCACTGCAGTACTGCTGATTCACATTTTGAAGGATATTAATAGGCAAGTAAAAGATCCAAATGTCCCAAATGGCTTTAAAGTATAAAGTAAATATCCTACAATATTAGATGGGGCCAACCAACATGATTAGTGGTAAAGCAGTCATAATTGTCAAAAAGTGTGTGAGAAAGAAAATAGGAGAAAGAAAATGAGAAATATGTGGACCATAAAAGAGATGGCCTAAACAGAATGCCAGTCTCAATATAAGGAAACCTATTTCCTCTTCCTATAATGGCTCAGCAGATGGTTTAGTCCACTTGTCTGGGTTTCTGTGTTAAATCTTATGTTAACTTCACTGTGTAGACAGAAACCTAAATAAAGATGCTGGGAAATAATGTGTTGAGGGGGGATAGCTTAGTGTTTAGCAGTGTTTGTGCTAACAGGGAGGGAATGAGTAGATAAGTGAATCCATTGATTGAATCATAAAAACTGTATCCCAAGAAAGATGATTTTAATTAATATTAATACTTGTGTTTTCCACCAACCTGAAACATCCAATGTTGAAACAGTACACACAGCTGGATTTCAGGATATTTCAGAATATTGCTTTTTAAATCAGCAAAACATTATAACATGTATAACTGTGGGATGCCCTACAACCCAGCCAGAAGTCTGGCTCCCGTGGACCTGCCAACTCGTTATGTATATAAAACACAACTGTAAATACATAGACAATAATTTCCTAGAGGATTAATAAAGTTTTCTGATTCTGTTGAATTAGTTCTAACCTCTAACATTCTAACCTCTCCATCATTGTGGGCAACACCAAAAAGCTGTCAAAGGGCATTGCAGATCTGCACAAAGCTGGAATGGGCAAGAACCTGGCGAGAAGGTAACAACTGTTGGTGTGATTGTTCTAAAATGAAAGAAATATAAAATGAAGGTCATATAAGCTATTAAACAACAGAAAATACTTGAACTCACTGTTTCCAAGCTAATATTGACTTAACTTTGAAGTGGTTGAGTTACAGTTGTAATGGTTGCAAATTAATTCTGAACTATCAACTTGTCTTGGACTCTGACATCCTGGAAATTCAATAATCAAGCTTGCAATTTAATGTCAGATGTGTCCTACTTAGCATGGTGTCTGACATTTTGTCAAATAAATTTAATTTCAGTTTCAGAATGACAAAGAGGATATTGATCAGTGCTTTCTGTGATGGATTCAATTATACACAGTTCTGTATATCTGACATTTCGGTTTAGCCATCAGCAAAACGGCTTGGAAGCTGCTTTAGGGATACTTTACAAGAAAATGCAGGTTGTGGGTTTTGATAATTTATTTAATTGAAAAATGACAGACCCCCAGACTGAAATGTCTGAAGTGTTTTTCTCTCCTTCACTTTGATAACATGCCAGACAGAGAATTACACAAGTATGAATAGCTCATAAAGGGTTTTAGGAACAACTGTACACAAACCCCTACAAAGCTGCAGAAGTGAGCCAGCACTTGGTTGCTGATGAAGCAGTTCAGGGAAGGGTTAGCGGGGCCTAATCCAGCAGGTAGTTGATGTCTGAAGTATATGCCAGGCTCTGCTATGCTGATAACCCTCTGATCCTGCACCAGGTGGCCCATCAAAACAGTGCCAGTTCAATATGCTTGATGCCCCTAAAAATAGGTGAAATAATATTATTAGTTTCACAATTTTCATAAAATGTTGGTGAACATTGATGCAGCTCCACTGGAGTAGCTGTTTTTCTATCTTTACTTGTCAAATGGGAGGTGTTGTGTACAAATCCTCCAACACAGCATGAAATCAGACAACTTGTTCCTTGCAGCTTGGCCTCTTTTTGTTCCCCTCTCACTTCTGCACCATTGGGCTCTTTATTATTGATGTCGCATCAATATTCCAGGAACAGAAACGTTTTCATTCTCTACTGTCTCGAGAATGCTACAGAAACAACTACTGACTACTTGTTGTGATGTGGGCAATCTCAGAATTTAAGAATTCTGTTCACATGTAACCTCATACATCATACACATCCCCAGCAAGTGTCGGACGGCACAAGGCACGAATACAGACCCAGTATGGTGACCTTGATCATGTCCTCCATGCTACAGGCAGCTTTACATGTTACTTAGGACTGTAATTTGCAAAGACGTTACTTTTCAGATCACTCCAACTTTTGTGAATACAAAATAATACATATTTAACTGTACTTAAATCCTGAAAATATAATCCTGGAACTATAAAGACTAATTTTGGCCCCTCTAGGGAAGGACAAAAGATTCACTTTTAATGACATTTCCTTAAATCTGGTTGTTAAATGAAGTGTCCTTAGTAAAACCGATAAGAATATGACCTGACAGCAGTGATTACAGTGTCTAAGGATTTCAGGATGGGGTCTTAGATGGTCCTCAGGTCAGGGTTGAACTTGCTGTTGGTTGGGAAGGAGCACATGATAACAGAGGGGTAGCAGTAGTACTCTCCACAATCTCAAACAGACTGCTGGGCACAAAACATCAGGTCATTAAGCAGACTTTATTTTAAGGGCAAGAAATGTAAATAGATGGCAAAGGGACTTAACAGCACAAGAACAGTAACAATAGCGCTTGAAGGGATTTGCTGAAGGGTATTTTAAAAAGACTGCTGGTTGGAATGTCTGGCAGTAATAAAATAGTTCCTCATTTAGGAGAATCTTTATCATGTTTAAGTTTAAAGCAGGAAGCCTGGAGTGCTGAAAATCATTGAAAAGTACTACCATATCTCCACCTGTAATTGTCTTGTCAGTGGGGAGAGCCTTGATGGCCATATGATAGAAAATTATTGCCCCTAGTGGGAATAAATAAATTAAAAAGAGAAATAACAATATAAAACTATTTTTCTTCAAAATGAGAGAATAATCTAAAGCAGCAAATGTATTCCAATCTCATGTTTCAAGCTATTATTCTAAACAGGGAAATCATTTACAAATATTGACCACTAATCCCTAGAATGTACATATGCATGGACTTAAATAGTAATGGCAGAGCATGATTAGCACCGTCTCACAATTTTTCATCTTGATGCTTTTTCATCCAGGTACCCTGTTAAAGGGAGGATGTTAATATAGTGTTGTAGTGATAAAGATTTAGTTTTGACCACAACTCACCTGGAAACAACAACACAGTGCTCTCTAAAGGTAGGAGTAACAAAGAGACTTGTAATATATTCTGCATTATGCTAAAAAGTATATTTTTTTTCACAAGAGTGCCCAGTGAAACAGAAAATGTATGTATAAGGTGCTCTAACATTGAGCTGTAGTCTTGGAGACTAGTTGATATGCTACAATTGCTGGAATTAATTTGTAAATTAAAAAGGTACAACTCGTCAACTTGGAGTTAAAATGTAATATGCTGCAAATACTGACATTTTATTTATAATTCAGTAAGACAAATAGGGATAGCAGGTATGTACAGATAATGTACATACTTCCACTGCAAAATGTAAGTATAACTTCAGTCAGTTTTAATTTGATTGCACACCTTTCTGATGTCAACCGAAATAAAACAGGCAATGAACTAACTGATAAACCATTACATTGTACAGAGGCAGGGTTATGAGTTGTGTCAGTAGTGCTGTAACAGATTGCAAAGAAAGAAGAGAAAACACTAATCAGCTTCTGTTGCCCTTTTTCTGACTCCCTGCTTTTTAAGAATTCATTCTGCACACAGTCTTTAATCATCACACTGTCAAGCCCATCAAACACCTTCGTGGATCAAGCTGTGTAAGATGTTTAATGGTTCCTCCATGTAATCATGCAATTAAGTGAGCATGATGGAAAGCCGCTCTGACATAGCAATATTAAAAACATGAACAAATCAAACTGAAATAATTAACCTTATCATCCTTTTTTTATTTTCTATTTCAAGCCTCTGACTAAATGTTATAAGCCTGTGTCTGTTATATGTCTGCTAATGAGTCCAACATGACCACAACCATTTTCTGAATCTAGATCAAATCCCTGACCAGTTCTCTGTTTCATGTATTCTTGGCAGTTCCTGATCTATCACAGACATTACAGGCCAAACATTACATAATACTGTACCACACCTATAACCACGGCAATTATTATTTATTTGAATGTAGTTAAAATATTAGTAATATGGTATTAGTAATATATCTATCTATCAACTTATCTATACATACATACAGTAGATGCATTTACATAAAATATGCTTCATTGAAAGTGTGGTAACTTCATTTGCATTGAAGTTGTATAAAACGGGACTAGTTGAAAGTCAAGTCAAATAAGGACTGCTTTAATTCATGCATGCACTGATATAGCCAGAAAAGACAGATATTGTCATGTCGTTCTTGGCATCCCAGTAAATACATATTGATTGGTGGGGAGCTGGAAATATTTCAATCCACTATAAAATGTACCAGTATTTTTTGCTTAAATCAAAACTTTGCTTTTTTCAACTGCTATCATTCCATATTGTTCTTATTTGTTTCTGTGTTCACTTGTGATTCAAGATTTCTACACAAATAAACCACACAACTAGTACAAGGCACTCATAAGAAACATTTAACTAATTAAAGCCTACCAACAACAACAAAAAAAAAAAAAACCCTGCAGGAAGAGGGATCAGAGGGTTCAGTCAAGCCTCGCTCCACATGAGCTGTGCCTGAAAAGCATTTCTCCTCATCACAGGCAGGAAACATCAATTCATCTGGAGAGTCCAATAATGCCAAGGACAACCAGGTGAGCACAGAGTCCATTATGTAGTTCTTATTCTAAGAGGGGGGAAAAAGGACAACAACAACCAAAAGAGAAGCTCCTATTTCTTATTATGATGGCAGACACATAATTACCTGACCGGGCTCCTGTAATTGCCAAGGTTTGCAAGAATCCGACTGATCAACCTCTTAGGCAAAAACCATTTTGCTCTTATCGCAAATGGGCTTTCTTAGTAATACATTTTAATTACTTACCATTCCACAATGACTGGGTGTATAAGAGTGTTGTTTACTAAGAAGCTAGTACAAAAAAATAATAACAGAAAAACAACAAAGGATCACATTATACTTAAAAATGCAATATGGTACAAATGGTTACATTTCGTTTAATAAAACAACCATCTCAGACTTTTTTTCCAAAAGGGTTTAGGGTCAGATTGGGTTGATTTAAAATTGTTAGCACATACAGTTAACAAAAGAACAAATACTAGTGCAAAGAAAACAACAGTAACATCATTATTAATCAACAAATAAAACAAAAGTAAAAATGCTTGCTTAATTTAATTATATATGAAATTATGTTAATCATCAATACTCAGTACATCTAAGAGTTTGCTGCATCCTTAAATATAAATAGAAAAACAAGATCAGCAAACAAATTATAATTATGTTTATGCAATTTGATGCCAATTAAACATACTAACTAATCCCATCAAAGGAGTTCTCATGGCAGATGCTCCCTCTATTTGTATTTTGACGTCACTGCAGAACAAGAATGCAAACATGCAAACAAGTCATCGTGTCCCCATCAAGAGCGTTCAAATGTTTACAGGAATCAGTGGTTTACATTTGTTCTCACACCACATCACAAAAAAGAGGTAATGGGAGTGAAAATGTTTGAGAGCGATCTACTAACAATGCAGCAATTTATATTTGCGTAATGACTAACACAGTCTGTGTAGATCAGTCCATAATTACACATTCTTACAAAAGGGTGGAATCTTTAGTGAGACGGGGGGAGAACTGGAGAAACCAGATACCCAAAGAAGGGCTGCTTTACAAGCAAACATTATTTCTTATCAAATTCTGACCAGTCAAGTGTTTGTAGAGTTAATGCATCTGTTCCCTATGTTCAGAAAATATGGACTTTATAATGTAAAATACTTTCATCTTTTTAAAAACTAGCTTCTTAGCTGGGTAACCCCAAAGCACTGTCCACATGTCATCTCTACATTATGTACTCCTGTTGAGGTTTTACATACTTCCATAAAATATATTCACCAATAAATCAAAGTTTATGACTTTTCATGAATGTTCATTCAAATTTTAAAAAACGTGTTTTATTGAAGAGATGCACATGGAACAGGACTTACACTAATGATTCATACAATCACAACTTCTAGAAGATTGTAGTACAAACACTATATCTGGTGCCACAGATAATTTTTTTTGTTACAAAGAGGTACAATTGAAATGACCACTTTCATATTTACAAACACTATTACTGTTTTCCAACATGAACTCTGGATAATGTTGGGCCAATCAGATTGGGAGAATTTTTGAAGTTGTCCTCCATCAAAGGATAGGATGACTTGTTTCAACCACATTCTCACCAAAGGAAATGTAGTTTAGAATCTGGTAGAGCATACAGGTAGTACGGAGCTAGCAGGTTAAAGACAATTTAATCAAAATTCTCTTCATAGTCCTGGGTCGGAGACCTAATGTTTTAAGCTCTGGTGTTATTCTGTATTATGGGTTTTGTTCTGATTCTCTAGTATTGCTGTTTTTGTTACCTGGTGTTTCTGTTTTATTCCCATTAAGAGTTTAGCTCTTAGGTTTTGATTCTGTGCTCCCTCTGTTCAGTGTCTTCTTTGTCTCTGTGCCTCCCTCGTATGCCTGGTGTCTTATCCCTAGAGAAGGTTTAGTCTGTTCAGTTTTACGTTATGTGCTTGGTGTTAAACCTGTCATGTCCACGTCTCTGTGTCAAGTCTGCTTTTGTCTCATGCTTCCTGTTTTTTTTGATAGTCGTCAGTGTGCTAGAAGCAGATCTAGTCACTTGGCAGCCCTACTAATAAGGCCATAGTTATCTAAGTTTAACTTTAATTTTAGTAGTCACCAGGATATAAAAACTGATGTATATATTCACCAGTAAAATCTGACAAAAACTGCTTAAAATATTGTCTCAGTTTCCCCAAAATAATGTTTTGGGAAAAATAATTGTTGGGGAAAGCTTTCTTCAGCTGGAAGTTATCTGTCTACCACAACAGAATTCAACTTTGGATTCTTTGAGTGCCATTTCTTTCTCTTATAATGTCTCTGGTGGAATGTAGGGTAATGTCTAGAAAAGTTCAAGGATGCGGCGCAAGTGTTAAAAAGGCTTATTAAGGCACTGATATCCTTTAAGATATGTCTTAAGTTATTAAGATATTAACATTAAGGTTCAGTAATGGCACAGAAAAGAAGGTCACACTAGAACAGCTGGGCTTTAAAGATCATGACAGACATTTCTTGTATTTATTGCATAATATAAGAAATATAAAATGCTTTTTTCTTTACACTGTATGTCAAGTGAAAATAAAAATGAACCTTTAATATTCCAAAATATTTCTGGTCAAAACAAAATGCAAAGTGTGCAGGCTGGCCTACAATTTTGTTTCAGAGTATAGTATGGTGATTATGAGTCATAAGGAAATTTTCAAACCCTGACTTTGAATAGGTGAGATCGTTGTGCACTCTAATAAAATAACCTCTGAGTGGCGCAGTTATCATCGACATGACAATAACCAGCCAGCAGATAAGTCTGAGAAAACACAGACATCTGATGCTCTTTACCTGACTCTTGTGTCCAAAAAGAATTCATTGTAATTATATCTCTGGATGTCAATAGAATATTTTTTTCTGGTTGTTTTGTTTTTTTGGTCATCCTGCCAAAGGACTGATGAGGTTCTGCAACGGCCAGTCATCCATCTGTTTGTCCCTCCAAAATTCACAAGAACTGCTAGTCCTTCTAGAGTTTGTCAGATTTCAGTGAAATGAATTAATTTGTTCTGAATTGAACTGTTTGTGAACCTCCTTGACTTCTGAATGGATTTTAATTCTTATCTTCTCAGCTAATGTCTGACTTACCTGGTCACTGGTAAATGTCCTGATGATCCAATCTGCTAATCTAGTAGATGGATTAAAACCACCTGCCTGATCTTGTGTAGATCTCCCTTGAGGTCAACTAAACAGCTCTGACCCACTGAGGCATGGACAGGGGACCTCTGAGAGTGACATATCTCTCTGGCACCAGGATGTTGCCAGTGGATCCTTTGGGTCCTTTGAGTTGTGGGCCTGGGCCTCCAAGGATTGGGCTTGTTTTGGTGCATAACACGGATGCTTGATCGGATTGGGATCCAGGGAGTTTGCATCATCAGTGCCCCGGGCTCTTTATTGTTTTCCTCAAGCACTGCTGGGCATGTAGATGCCACTTGGGAGTTCTTGGAGTTAGTCTACAACATTTTTTAAGTGGTTAGTTTATGTCAAGGTAACATCCACAAGAATACCAGAATTCAAGATTTCCCAGCAGAAACTGCACTGTAAAGAAGTGATCGCTGCTATTCACTGCGCCTGGCAGTGATATTAATCTTTTGGCTGACTGGTATAGATGTTATGTGATGTTATTATTTCATTCCACAATCAATATTATAACTATTATATCCAGAGTAATTACTCTGCTCAGCAAAGATAGAAGCTCTAGCATGTTTTTAGTTGTAGCTGGAGGTAATCCACAGGATTTGTTCAGTAGAGCAAGATGATACTCAGTCTGACCTTCCTTCATGAAGAGTGAAAACACAAGATATGGACCCATCAACAAGCAGGTAGGTGAGGTTGTAAATATAAATCTTGGTGTCTGACTGGATCTTGCCTGATATCTGATTCAAAAGGATAATATATGTTCTCATAGAATTTCATGGCTGGCAGGTTTAGGTGTAATTCTGGGTTGAATGAGTTTGGACGTCTGTGAGAACAGTGACACCTCCATTAATAAGCAAGGTAGACACAACAATGTAGTAAATAGTAACCCAACCACCCTTCATGGTAATAGCCTAGAAATCAGGAAAATACATTTTTGAGTAAAAAGTGTATAACTGAATTACCAAAAACAGGTTACTTTATTTTCCTGACACCCCCCCCCCCCCCCCCCCCCAAAAAAAAAAAAAAACAATGTGCAAAGACACCAATAGAAAATCGATCAGGTTATTTATCACCAAGGATTCAGTCAATAAAATTAATTCCCCTTTGATTTGCTGACAGTCTAAAGCAATTTTCACATTTTCTTTATTAGGCTCTGGGACAGCAACCTTTAATATTTAAATGAATCTCATTTCAGAGCTCTGCGGTTCTCAAATTAGAAATACACAGCAGCGAGAGCACACTCAGTGTTAAAATAGTAAACTTAAATTAAAATGTTTATTTCACCGCTGAGCTAACGATTTTCTGCAGCATTAATTTCTTCTGTTATTTGCAAAAAGGCTGCATTTTACTGCTGTATTTTCAAGTTCTTTATAGATTTCGAATTAGGATTACCCCAAGGGGGAAAATGCATCTTAAAATTGAAGCCAATGTGGGAGTGTTAAAAACTGCAGTTTCTCTGAGTGGGACTAGAAGCTAGATGCAACTTTACAGCATTAGAAAGATTTAAATCCTGGTTTAGAAATAGTTGGTGCTCTATGGATAGTTTTTGTCTTCAATTTTATAACTCATCCACCTTGATAATTGAGTTAGGGGCAGGGCCACATTGATTGACAGGTGTCCTGACACTTCACAATGCAGAGTCCAAAACCAGTGATAGTTATTACAGTAGCTACATCTCCTATACTCTCTATGAACCCCTGAAGTGTTCCAAAGATAGATGTGAGGTGTCAAAAATGATAGAGAATGACAATGTGAAATTTCATGCTTCCTTTTTGTGAAATGCTAAAATTCCATAAACTCTTCAACCTTACTTTTAAATGTTTTTAAAAAAATGTTTTGAGGGGTCACACTCATTGCATATACATTTTTTATTGGATTTTTGAAAATTCACCATCTGATGCAGCAGTTTGTGTCTCTTCTCCAATTCTTAGTTTCAGAAAATAAAGTTAATATTTCACATGCTTCCAGTTTGACCTGCTCTGAAAATTTAACTTTTATAGACAATAAATAAAATACACATTGCGTCTATAGTTTAGAAAGGTCTGAATGTTTAGTGATGATAGATTTATCTGGCATCATTTAATTCACAGATAACTGGCATCTACAGTTAAGCCTATAAGTTTCTGGACAATGTGACAATGTTTTGTTTTTTAAAATATATATACTTTTGTCACTTGATTTCAGACTTTAATAAACAGTAATTCTTTGTAATTTGTTAGAACCCATTAGGGAAGGCTGAAACACTACACTTTAATCGGAGCCTGGTTGTTTGATTTAAAATCTGCTGTAGAGGCAAAATTACAATAAATTAATAAAGAGACAAATCTAACTCAAGTTGGCACTAGAGGAAAAACACTTTGGGGCATTTCTGTTGGCTTTATTTTTCAACTCAAGAGTTTGTCTCTTGGAATGGTGCAAAGCCAGAAAGGTAAAAACAACCTTTTCATTAATGTTGTCAGAAAGACCTGCACCAGCTTTGATCCATGAACATCAGAGAATGCAAAATACAATTGCGTGTTTAAATTACCAGACACAGGCAGACTTGTCCAAAAAAAAAAAAAATTGTTAAACCGATGAATGTGGCTGTATCCTGATTTGACATAACATCAATATTCCAGCTATTTCAGAATCCAGAGCATGTCTCGAAAGCAAAAGGCTTGAATAGCAATATTATAATAAAGCTAAAGGAGAGCTGAGGGAGCTCTCAGAATCCATGCATCATATGTGACTATCAATTTGCCTGCTCTCTTTTGCTCACCTATCCTTTATGTATGCAAGATACCCACTTTTCCTGAAGAATAGACTCCTGGTGTTATAGAAATGTAAAAAAAAGAAAAGGTGGAGCAGAGGGGTATCGAAAGAAAAACACAAAAGACAAAGGTGCAACTTATTGTTGGAACAAGGGCCAGTCAGGGAACAGATCAGCCATAAACACTAACAAACATTGTACATTGTGTATGAACTGTTCAGCACTAAGTTGTACTGAAACCTTTGATAGTTAATAATCTAACACACATAATAGTTTCAATAATTGTGTAATTTATCTATTTGTACAGTTATGGCCACAAATGTTCTATCCATATTCACGCATAGTTTGAGTGTTTATTATTTACCAAAAACAATAAATAAAAAAAACTATAAAAACATGTAAAAAGTGAATATGGCAGAAAATAGAAAATCTAGCCCCCATCCTGAATTTGATAAGGGGCTAAGATAATCGATGGATGAAAGGATGAATGAATGGATATAAAACCTAGATAATTTCTTCTGTGCTTTTCAGGTCCTTGTTTTTAAGCTTGTTTGGATCAGGAATAAAACCCCCAGGAACTATTCATTACGCGTGACCTTTATACCAAAAGGTTAAATCGAAATTAGAAGCAACATCTGAAAACACTCCATCCATAACAATGCTGTGCGCTGACAGCTAAAAACCTTATGTTCCATGGATACAACAGAGGTACTAAAAAGTGATTAAACAAATTTAGCAAATCGGAGAAAATTGATAACTATCAGTCTTCCTGCTTCTTTTAAAAATTTTCATTCAACACTTAATCTTGTATCATCACATGGTCAAGCACACCAACACTTTTGTGGCTGTTGACACCATAGCAAAGCCATGTAGAGACATAGTTTGTTTTCCCATTCTCCACTGCTTCATTCACGTTTCATAATCATTTAGTGCAGGTTTCACATGCTTCATGACTTACAGTGGAAAAAGTAGAAAAATGAAGTGTTTTGCAGTCATCGACTACTGGGCCAAAACACACCGCAGTTTAAAGTGAATTTGTATTTATTATTAATAATAATAATAATAATGATGGATTGGATTTATATAGCGCTTTTCAAGGCACCCAAAGCGCTTTACAATGCCACTATTCATTCACTCTCACATTCATACACTGGTGGAGGCAAGCTACGGTTTTTTTATCTACCTCGGGAATTTACATCGGTCATTATAAGTGCCGTTTATATTCCACCACAAGCGGACACGGTCACCGCCTTATGCGAGCTGCATGAGGCACTCACACAGCACCAGACACAACACCGGGACGCTGCGCTTATTGTGACGGGGGACTTTAATAGCGCCAACCTCAAACGCGCAGCGCCGAACTTTTATCAACACATCTCCTGCCCCACCAGAGGTGAAAGGACACTGGACCACTGCTACACTACAGTCAAGGACGGCTACAAGGCACAATCCCGCCCTCCTTTTGGCAAATCTGATCACGCCGCCATCTTCCTCATCCCAAAATACAAACAAAGGCTGAAACAGGAAGTTCCGGTTCAGAGGAAGGTCGCGCGCTGGACGGATCAATCGGTGGCCGCGTTACAGGACGCACTCGATGACGCAGACTGGGGCATGTTCAGAAACAGCTCCGATGATGATGTCAACGTGTTTACGGAAGCGGTTGTGGGATTCATCGGGAAACTAGCGGATGATACCGTGGAGACAAAGACTATCACAACGTTTCCCAACCAGAAGCCGTGGGTGGATAAAACCATCCGCGACGCTCTGAGATCCCGCACCGCTGCCTACAACACGGGACTCATGACGGGGGACATGGACCCGTACAAAGCCGCGTCATATAACGTGCGGAGGGCGGTGAAAGAGGCGAAGCAGCGCTACGGGAGGAAACTAGAGTCACAACTCCAACAGAGTGACTCTAGGAGCCTGTGGCGGGGACTAAGGACAATAACGGACTATAAAGCACCAACAACTGGTATGACGAACGCGGCCGTGACTCTGGCAGACGAGCTGAACACTTTCTATGCTCGCTTCGAGGCTGCAGCTAAGGACTCCAACAATGCTAGTGTTAGCGGCGCTAACGGCTGCAGACAGGAAGATACTGCCAGCACCGGAAACGTGCTCGTCATCTCCGAGCATGAAGTAAGGAGAGCCTTCAAGAGAGTGAACACCAGGAAAGCAGCTGGACCAGACGGCATCCCAGGTCGTATCCTAAGAGACTGCGCATACCAGCTAGCTCCTGTGTTCACTGAGATATTCAACATCTCTCTATCTCAGTCAGTGATCCCCACATGCTTCAAAGAGTCCATCATTGCTCCTGTCCCGAAGAAACCCCACCCTGCTTCTCTCAATGACTATCGCCCTGTAGCCCTCACCTCAGTAGTGATGAAGTGCTTTGAACGCCTGGTCAGAAACTTCATCATTTCTTCACTACCAGACACACTGGACCCACTACAGTTCGCTTACCGTCCAAATCGTTCCACAGACAATGCCATCTCTCATCTCCTCCACACATCACTCACTCACTTGGACACTAGAAGGGGGAATTATGTTAAAATGCTCTTCATAGACTACAGCTCTGCATTTAATACCATAATTCCCTCCACACTCACCACCAAGCTGGAGCATCTGGGACTCAGCTCATCTATGTGTCTGTGGATCTCCAACTTCCTAACTGGCAGACCACAGGCAGTAAGGATGGGCGGACATGTCTCAGCCTCCACCACTCTCAGCACTGGAGCCCCCCAGGGGTGTGTTCTGAGCCCCCTGCTGTACTCTTTGTACACATATGACTGTGTGGCCACTACCAGCTCCACCACCATCATCAAGTTTGCTGACGACACCGTCGTGGTGGGCCTGATCTCTGATAACAATGAGACGGCCTACCTGAAGGAGATTAGGAATCTGGAGAACTGGTGCCAGAGGAACAACCTCCTTCTAAACGTCAGTAAGACAAAGGAGCTGATAGTGGACTTCAGCACTAAGCAGGAAAGGAACTACCAGACCCCTGTCATCAACGAGTGCCCAGTGGAGAGAGTGGACAGCTTCAAATACCTCGGAGTTCACATCACGCAGGACCTGTCATGGTCCTGTCACATCAACACCGTGGTGAAAAAGGCCCGTCAGCGTCTCTACCACCTCAGACGCTTGAGAGTCTTCCAACTGCCCTCCAAGGTGCTCAGGAACTTTTACTCCTGCACCATAGAGAGCATCCTGACGGGAAACATCTTAACCTGGTTCGGGAACAGCACCATGCAGGACAGACGAGCTCTACAGAGGGTTGTGCGGTCAGCTGAGCGCACCATCCGCTCCGAGCTCCCTGACCTGCACTCAATCTACAGCAGGCGGTGCTGGACCAAGGCCAGGAAGATCGTGAAGGACCTCAGCCATCCCAACAACAGACTGTTCTCTCTGTTGAGGTCAGGAAAGCGATTCCGCTCCCTGAAGACCAACACAGAGAGACTGAGGAGGAGCTTCTTCCCGCAGGCGATACGGTCTCTCAATCACACCACCACACAGTACTGACCCACACATACAGTTCTTACACACACACTGGACTTTCTGGACTTTGTTTCACTTCATTACTTAAATCACGCTGCTGTTATTGTGTATATATTTATTTATATTTCTTCATACATTCTTATATAGTTCTATATTGTGTATTTTGTTGTACAGTTATTTTATTTTCAACTTTAATTTATATATTTTATCTTATTCTCCCAGTTAAATTTACCCTTCATTCTAATTTGTATTGTACAGTTATTTCATTTTTAACCTTAATTTATATTTTATTCCTTCCTAGTTAAATTTACCCTTTTTAATTTTTCATATTTATTTCCTATCTTATTCATAGCCTTTTCCTTTTTTGTTTTCTTTAGGTCACGAGCAGTTGTCCAAGCATTTCACTACATATCGTACTGTGTATGACTGTGTACGTGACAAATAAAATTTGAATTTGGTTGTAGCCACAGCTGCCCTGGGGCAGACTGACAGAAGCGAGGCTGCCATATCGCGCCATCGGCCCCTCTGGCCAACACCAGTAGGCGGGAGGGTAAAGTGTCTTGCCCAAGGACACAACGACCAGGACAGAGAGCCCGGGGATCGAACCGGCGACCATCCGGTTACAGATACGCTTCCCAACCCCCTGAGTCACGGTCGCCTATTAGTTAATATTGATGCTTAATTTGAGCATAGCATTTTTGATTCTAACTTGACAATGGTTACATTATTTACTTATATAATTAATAGGTGAATGAAGTAAAAAAAAAAAATATGTTGATTGACTTCTAGCTCAACTATGCAAGGTCTGAGCACTAGTTTAATATTAATTCTTCTCACTAACATGAGTTACAAATAATAGAATAACTGAAGGCCCTAATGTTATTTATAGTGATGTCATGGCTCATGGCATTTCACTTCACATCACCAAGTCCACTTACTGCACAAAAAAGTCACACAAGATTGACAATGAAAACACAATATGAAATTGAAATTTCCCAACATGGTTCTGACACAAAAATAAGTTAGTTTTACACCATTAGTTAAAGCTAATTTGTGATTCTCCATAATCATTTCCAGCTCATAAAGTTGTTTATAAAATCTATAAAAATCTAGGTTCTGTTATGACTTTGAATTGATCAAAAATATGTTAAAATGTTAGTTATTCAATTCATTCACTACATGCAACAGTGTCTGACTTGTCCACACCCAAAGCAAGTGATTATATGCAAGTGTGTGTTTAAAGACAAGACAAAGTAAAAAGACATGGAAAGTCAGGCCTGATAGACATATTTTAGAGATAGTTGGGCTTTAAATTTTAAACTCGCTGATGTATTCATGCTTAAAGTGACATTATCCTGTCTTTATAGCTTTTTTCTTCAAAGTTGCACATGTGGCCTTTAGCAAATCATGAAAGAATACCAATCCTGACATACTGCAGTACAAGTATCAAGTGCATACTTTGTGCTGAATTCATTTCTGTATTAGTTGGCCCTATGTTCTGTTACCATATTGGTCCAACATAAACAAAAAGAAGCATACTAATCCCGCCAAAACCAAAGAAGTGAGCCAGCACTTGATTGTTGATGAAGGAGCTCTGGGCAGGGTTAGCCAGCCTGGTCCAGCAGGTGGCTGATTAAGTATGTGCCAGCCTCCACCATGAGAACCATCCATTCTTGCACCAGGTGGCCCATCAGAAGATTCCTCGATCCAGGCTCGTTAATTCACTCAGTGCCCTAAACAGTAAATAACAGTAGTGGTGAATGTACACTGACTAAATTGAGGCTTTTTTTACAGTACAGTAAAGAAACCAGACTTTCTTGTAGTTTTTATATTGGTCTTTAGCAGCAGTTCCCCAGGATTCCTGAAAGAATTCAAAGCTTTTCTCTGGGTGGTTTTGCTCATTTTCAGAAGAAGGTTTTTGTTTGTTTGTCAAACCATTTAAGAATGATCTGTCATTCAAGGATTGATCTGGCGGCTGTCAGAAATAACGCAGATTTAAGGTATTTCCACACTCGGTTTCTTTTTTTTCCAATTCAATTAAATTTTATTTATATAACGCCAATCACAACAACAGACGCTTCAAGGTGCTTTCTATTATACAGTAGAGCCTACAATAATAGATACAGAGAAAACCAAAACAATCATATGACCTCCTATGAGCAAGCACTTTGGCGACAATGGAAAGGAAAAACTCCTTTTTAACAGGTAGAATCAGGCTCAGGGAGGGGCGGGGCCATGCTGCAACTAGTTGGGGTGAGAGAAGGAAATTATTGTAAATTATTGGTATTTTACTCGGCCCTGAAAATCTTAGAAATATGGTATATAACCAGATTCTTACTCTGGATGGCATTACCTTGGCCTCCAGTAACCCTGTGAGGAACCTTGGAGTCATTTTTGATCAAGACATGTCCTTCAATGCACATATTAAACACACATGTAAGACTGCTTTCTTCCATTTGCGCAACATCTCTTAAATTAGAAATATCCTGTCTCTGAGTGATGATGAAAAACTAGTTCATGCATTTATTACTTCTAGGCTGGACTACTGTAATTATCAGGAATTCCTAAAAACTCCCTGAAAAGCCTTCAGCTAATCCAAAATGCTGCAGCAAGAGTACTGACAGGGACTAGAAAGAGAGAGCAGATTTATCTTGTATTGGCTTCCCTTCATTGGCTCCCTGTTACATCCAGAATTGAATTCAAAACCCTGCTCCTCACATACATGGTCTTAAATAATTAGGAATGCTGATTGCATTCAGCTGACCCCCCCCCCCCCCCAAAAGTGTGTTTCTCTTACTGTTGATTTTAGCTTGTGAAGATTTAGCAGTTCTACTGGAAATACTGTTAACTGTCTTCTTTATTTACTGCATATCAGTACAAATCCCTCCACTGCAGCATGAAACTATTTATGTTCACAGTTCAAACAACATTTTATCTTCCCCTCACTGCTGCCCTCATCCTGAACTTGTTCTTCACAGCTTTGCCTCTTTTTGCTCCTCTCTCACGTCTGCACCATTGGTCTCTTTATCATTGATGACACATCAATATTCCAGGAACAGAAACGTTTTGATCCTCTACTGTCTCCAGTCTAAGACTGTCCTGGAAATAACTGCTGACTAGTTGTTATATTGTAGGCCACCTTAAGAATTTATGAGTTGTGTTCTAACCTCAGGGTAACCTCCTACATCCTCCACATCAATACCCAGCAAATGTCCAAGGCCATGGGGCATGATTACAGAGCCCAGGTGGACCTTCATCATGTCCTTCACGCTGCCATGTAGGATGCCAATCTTTACAAGTTCTTCCAGGTGAACCCTGTCAGCCAAGCCGTGCATGTCGGTTCACTTCACACCTTCGAAATACACATTTTTGTCAATAAACAGAAAAAGTGTTAAAAATGTAACTATGCATGTTATTTAAAATTTACTGAATTGTCAGTGTAATTCACAAGGACATTATTTTCAAGACTCCAACTGTATATTTTTCTAACTACTGAAAGATTTTAAAAAGACATCACAGTTATGATTTGTACTTAAAAACAAAAGCATATTTCTATAATATATTATCATGTAACCCTTAAGTTTTTCTACATGACCATTTCCATAGTTGATTAGAAAATAATATAACCTGGTCTGATCGCGGCCATTACAGCATGTGAAGATTTCAGGATGGCCTCATAGATGGTCCTCTGAACCTGCCGTTAGCTAGGAAGGAGCAGGTGATGTCTGAGGACAGCAATAGCACTCTCCACCCATGTCAAACAGACTGCATATCTTACATGCTTGAGTGCAAAAACGTGTATAGATTTCAGAAGTCACTAAAGGTCACAAGAACCGTAACCATGTCACTTGATGGCCTTCACTAAATATTGTTGAGTGGAAAAATTCCTCATGTAGGAGAAAAAGCCCCCACCCCCCAAAAAGGTACTCACCACATATCTCCATTTGTAATTGTCCTGTCATTAGGAGCCCCAGGATGACCATAATAGATGACAGACGGATTAATGACACTGGTGGGAATAAACAATGCATACATTAAAAAGACAACTAGTAATAAAACATAAATAACTATTAATCTTCAAAGAAGAGAATACATTAAAGCATCAAACAGATTCCAGTCTCTTGTTTTAAGCTCCTAGTTTAACCAGGAAAAATGCTTTCATCTACGGGCAACTAATCCTTACAATGTTCACAATACATGGCCTTTAACACAAAAGGCCAGAACATGATTAACAACATCTCCCAATTTTTCACCCATAATGATGCTGCTAGGTCACAGCTAAAGGGGGGATGTTAATGTATTTTTTTTAATGAGCACGGTTTGTTTTGCCAACAAGTCACCAGGGATACAGAAGAGATGCATGGAGCCTGCTCAACTATGTCATAAACTCAGCATTTTGTGCTCTAAAAGAACAAAGGAACAAAGTATGTGGTGCTCTAATGCCTAGGGCTATGGTCTCAGGGTTAGCTGCTCGAATGTTTGATCAATATGCTACAATCACCGACATTAGACTCCCAAAGACAAAAACACTACATCAATGATCTTTGTTCATTAATTTTTGCACCAGGAGGATCAGACTGAAAATACCTTTTTAACTAACTTAACCTAAAATGGTCCAATTTATTTCACGTTTATATTTACTAAACATCTTCTCGAGATTAATAGATTTTATATTTGAGGAGTCGTTTGTGTGGCTGTATTTTGTTGACAAAGATGGTCCAAAAGTGAAATCTAAACTTTGCACCAGTTGTGCTCAAGCATCTCAACAAACATGGCATCATCTAAAAACTGAAGGCTAACTTTTTGTCTGTCTTAGAGTGCCACATTTGGTGCAGACATAAAGCAGATATAATTAATTATATCATTGCAAGCATTTGACTGATCTAAGTGCAGGTACATCTGTACTTTCTTTGTTTGTATGAAGTCCTTAGAAATAAATCAGGTAATGGATCAATTAATAAATCCTCATGATGCACAGATACACATAAGTAAATAAGTAAATAAAGTTTATTTATATAGCACCTTTCACAGACATGTGTCACAAAGTGCTTTACAAGAAAGGTAAGAAAACACAATACAGTTATAAATACATCATAAAAACCCTGGTCTAATTAAAAGCTTTTTGAAATAAAAATGGTTTTAGCTGCTTTTTGAAGGTCTCCACCGACTCCAGACACCGTAGAAATAGTGCATTCCACAGTCTGAGTGCAACAGCTTGGAAAGATCGGTCCTTTCGAATTCTAAAACGAGTGTGGGGGACCATTAAAAGGTTTTGATTCGATGACCTCAGGTTATAAAAAGAGGTATGTGTACGAATCAAATCATCAATACAGGGAGGGGCCTGTCCCTGTAGTACTCTAAAGGTTAAAACTAGAATTTTAAAATGGAACCTAAATCTGATTGGTAGCCAGTGTAGTGACTTTAAAACAGGAGTCATATGAGCTCCCTTGTTTCAAGTTCACTTGTCCTCTCCTGGAAGAAGAGCACACATATACGAATTGTGACACATTTCTCCTTTAGTGTAGCAGTAGAGTTGGAAGAGACTGCAAAGAAGAAAAAATAATTTTTAGCAGAAGAACTTTTGCTGTCCTTTTCCTGACTCCATGCTTTTTAAGAATTCGTTGAAGTCATTCACTTTTTAACCACCACATTGTCAAGCACAGGAAATACCTCAGTCGCAATACTCCACACCTCACCACTGTGCTCATATGTCCTGCACCACCCTCACATACTTTTCTGCCACTCCTGACTTCCTAATACAATACTACAGTCCCTCTCCTGGTACCCGATCATGTGCTTTCTCTGTATTTACAAAGGCACAATGGCATTGTGATATTCTCTTGATACCTCATATCTTCATGGTATGGCTCATCACTTCATCCATAGTTACTACAGCTCCTCTCATCACCATTGTTCCACTGCACAGTATGTCCACAGGACAAACCGTCTTTCCACTCTTGATCCTCTTCATTGTTGCCCTCACTTCTGCCTTACTAATCCCTGTCCACTTTCTGATTCACCAGCTTTCTCTTATCCATCCTACTCTCTGTTTCCTTCATTAATCAGCTATTAAAGTGTTCCTTCCATCTTTTCACTCATTAGTACATTTCCATCTCAGTCCTTAACCACCCTGACTGGCTGCACCATCCAGCAAAATCTCTTTGTCTAACCAATCAATACAAGTCTTTTTCTCCTTACTTAGTGTCCAGCTCAAATACAACTCACTAATAGCCTCTTCCTTTTCCATTCCCCCTTTGGTATGCTTAGCTTCCCAGTGCTCCTGTCTACTTTCATCATCTCCCTGACTATCCCACTTTTTCTTTGCTAATCTCTTCCAATGAATGCTTTACTGTACTTTTGCATTCCACCACCAAGTTCCTTGCCCTCTTTCCTCTGTCCAGATGATACACCAAAGACCTTCTTGGATGTTTCCCTCATCACTTCAGCTATACTTTCCATGTCATCTGTTGACACTTTCCTACCACCCAGAGCCTGTCTCAGCTCCTCCCTGAACTCTGTGCATCATTCTTCATCTTTAAGTATCTACAATTTAATCCTTGCCTCTGCCTTCACTTGCTCCCCATCCACTGCTGCCTTGCTACATGCACCATTTCCACCACCCTGGAGTCACCTATCTTTTTCAGACTGTGCTGTCTGCATAAGACCAACTCCACTTTTGTAAAAATTACTCTACTTGTACATGCTTCCCTTCTTCTGGAAATTGCATTACCTGTTACCTCAAGAAGATTATTACAGGTAATAGTTCCTCTCACATGGTAAACAAAAACAAGTCTCATGGAAAGCTACTCTGACGGCAGAGTATTGAAAGTCAGCCAAACTAAAATAATAGCTTTTATAATAAAATAAAAATAAGCATGAGCCAAATAAACCGAAATATCATTTTAAATTGCTTTTCTGTGTTTTGCTCTAATGTCTTGGCTTGACTAAAAGCCATAGGCAGCTAATTCCATATATACATTCACTGTATTGTTGTGTGCGTACACACACACACACACACACACACACACACACACACACACACACACACACACACACACACACACACACACACACACACACACACACACACACACACACACACACAACAATACAGTGAAAGTGTCTGCATAACATCTACATAGGTTAATGTGGAATAAATCCATTTGCTTGTGCTTCCATGTCTTGTCACTAAACACAGCCCTTACATCTTTCTAATGTAAAATGTAAAAAATAATAGTAATATTCCCATTTACCTCTCTATTTCATATTTTTCTGCCCCCCTATTTTTAATTAGGGGGGCAGAACTATATGCAGTTATCAAGCTTGAAAATTACTTGTTTCTGTTTTTCCTAAAAATGATTTCCAATGAACATTAAAGAAAGACGTAAGGAATTGCTTTAGTGTTAAAGTTTATTGGTCAAATATTATCACAAGGATCCTAACACCTTGAATCCTTTCTTTTTGAAATTTTGGTATGTTCAAGGATGGTTTGTTTAACTCAGGAGGATCTAACCATTTTGTGGGCTTCGCTGGAAATCCTGTTGGTGTAGCACAGGACCTCCAGCTCCATATGAGACGGCTACAAACAGAAGGAGGAGTAACCAGCTGTCTCTCTGACCAGTAAACTCAATGCACATTACAGTGAATCTACAGCCATGCAATAAATAGAAAACAACTCTTACACTTAAAGAAAACTTTCTTTTTTCTAAGAGGGGGCCCATATTCCTGTCTTTTGAGGAAAAAATTGTTGCGATATAATTTATGGAGTCAACAGTTTGTGTCAAAGCAAAAGTGCTTGTTTTTGTCTGTGACAGGTTCAGATGCAATCTTGAAACTTGCAGACACAATTAGTTTTTACAGCTTCTCTAGTAAGCAGACACATCAAATGGGAAGTTATGCACAGCTTTTCACATGCACAAAAAAAATGTAATATGTAAGTAATGTATAACAAATAAGAATATGTTGGTGGTTTATTCTGCTTCAAGTATCCTCAATAGAGAGCTGTCCCAAGTGGCTGATCTTTGTGTGTACTTTAAGTGATATATAACAGAGTTATTAAATGGCACAGAACAAGCATTTATACTTTGACACGGTCAATTACCCAGCAGGATTACATATATACCACATTGTGGATTACATTATAACACAATCAGCAGCTATTTTGCAGCTGCTGATTGTGGTATTCAAGCTCAAAATGACACCGATTCCACACACCCAACAGACATAGTTTGAAAAAAAAATGCCAACACTTAGTGCAATATTTGTACTCTAAAGACTGAAATAAACCTAATATAAACTGCTAAAAGAGGAATGGTACAAGGACCATGTGTCACACAGCTTTTAAATGAGATCTTGTCATTCCAGTGGAAACTTTGTAATCGACTGCTGCAGAACTGATGAAAATGTTTCAGTCCACAACTAATGTAAGTTTTAGACCTAAATCAAATTTTTCCTGTGCTTGCTGATTCATACTATTATATTTTTTTTTGTGTGCGCATGTTGTAGCTTATTAATGAAGCGAATTAAAGTTTTTTTTCCCCACAAATGAACAACATAAATAACACAGGGCACTCACCCCAAACACAGGCAGTAATTAACGTAAAAGGGAAAGAAAGCCCATGAAAAGATAGCCATGCAAGCTGGAGTAAGAAGAGGGGGCAGAGGGTTCAATCAAGCCCTGCTTCCCAGGAGGTGTGCCTGAAAAGCATTCCTCCTCATTTTAGAAAATGTCAATTCATCTGGAGGGTGCAAACCTTAATGCCAAGGACAACCAGGCAAGCACGAAGTCCATTACATCTACACCGACCCACTCATAAATTGAGAGGAAGGGGAAAAAAAGAGACGTCTATAAGAGAAGTCACTGTTTTTGATAGCAAACACGCCATTACCCAACTGTGCAGCTATAACTGCAGAGGTTCGTGAGAGTCTGACTAAATACAATCTTAGGCAAAAGCTTTTTTATTCTTATCTTAAGTGGACTTCTTCAGTAATACATTTTAATTACCTACCATTGCATTCATGAGTGGGTTTAAAAGACTGTTGTCCACTTGGAAGCTAATTAAAAAAAATAAAAATGAAAATGTTTTACTGCTGTTCATTATGTCTTGTCTTGCAAAGCACTTTGTAACATTGTTTTTGAAAGGTGCTAAAAAAGTGTATAAATAATAAAAATAATAATTAAAGTAATAATCAACAAACACGAGACAGCTTGGTTAACTGAATTACATTTCAAATTTAATTAGTCAGCAGGAATCAGTATATCAAGTTTTCTGCAACATTAGTTAAAAAATAAAAATAAAAACATCCATTACGAAAGTATAATTATGTTGAGTTATCTTGCTAGTTGGTGAAATTAAACATACTAACTCCATCAAAGGAGGCAGATGGTGAGGCAAATGCACCCACTATCTGTATTCTGTCCTCACTGCAGAAAAAAAATACACAGACAAATAAGGTATTATAGTGCCATGTTATGCACTCAAAAGTTTATACAGCATTAAAAAAGTTTTTGGTGTGTATGGTTAATTTGTTTTTTTGAAAACTAAAAAAAACAAATGTGATATTAGGGCTTAAACAAAGGTTATATATATATATATATATATATATATATATATATATAAATGAGTTGGGAGCCAATTTAAAGTAGCGTGCAGGAGGGTGATTAGTGCAAAAATTACCAAATAGTTGCACACTTATTTTCAGTGATTGGTACATACCAGTGTGAGGAAAACTGCTGGTTTCAGGACACAACATCAGCTATCTGCTGTTCAGTGCAGCAGAATTAACAAGAACAAATTTTCTGCTACTTTCAGGCTGCAGAATAAAGGTCATTTTAGAAGGAACCATTGTGCCTATGTGGCCTCTCTAGCACTCAGCAGCACACTGAATGATATAACTCAAAAGACTTTATTACTCCTCTGCCAGCAGCCTAAATGTCACCTAATAGATTCCTAATTCAATGCACACAGATAATAAAGTGATATTTTAGTACTGTTACTATTATTAATAAAGCTAAAATTATTTCTTGTATTTACTGTATTCCAACCCTCTTTATCCTCAAAATCTAAAATCCATTCATCCATTCTAGCAGCTTAACTTCAGTTGTATTAAAGAAGGCAGATGGATTTTGAGTTTTGACTTAAATAAGGGAAGAGAGCCAATATTCCAGAAATCTGGAGGAAGTGAATTTCAAAGTTGAGGGGGCAGAACGGCTGAAAGCTCTGTGCCCCACAGTGGTGAGTTGGGCAGAGGGAACAATAAGGTAAGTGGCGGACAAAGACCTAAAGGAATGAAAAGGAATAGTAATGTGGACTAAATAACATAAGTAGGGAGGGGCCAGGTCACGGATACTTTTGAAAGTGAGAAGTGATATTTTGAAAGGCAGCCAGTGAAGCAGTTGAAGAACAGGGGTGATGCGCTCTCTGGAGGGTGTGCAAATTATGATCTGGGCTGCAGAATTCTGCCGGAGTTTCAGTTCATGAAGGGACCTGTTAGGGAGACCAAAGAGAAGAGAATTACAATAATCAATCCGAGAAGTGACAAGGCTATGGAAAAGCATAGCAGCAGCATGGGGCTGGGAGGCTGGGGACGATTGATGTTATCTAAGTGGTAGTAGGCGGATCGGTGATGTGATTAATATGAGACTGAAATGTCGAAACTGTCGAGGATGACACCCAGACTCTTAACCTGAGGGGAATGAAGGATGGAGGAGTTGTCAATATTAATGGAAAACTTGTGGGATTTGGTTAGTGTGGAAGCTGTGCTCATGAGTAGTAGTTTTATTACTAATGAGTTTTAGAAAATTGGAGGAGAACCATGATTTAACCTCCATGAGACAGTCAGAAAGGGAGATGGGTGGAAGGGTGAAATTGGGTTTGGAATAAATATACAGGTGAGTGTCATCTGTGTGACAGTGAAAGTTAATGTTGTATTTCCAAAATATGTGACCAAGTGGAAGCATGTAAATAATGAATAAAAGAGGCCCCAATACTGAACCCTGGGGCACACCAGCAGAAACAGAAAATGAACCTGAAGAGTAAGATTTGAGTTTAATGAACTGAGAGCGATCTGCATGATATGAGGTGAACCAGGCAAGGGGGGTATGATTAATGCCAATGAATGCAAGTCTTTTCAGAAAGATAGTGTGAGAAATCATATCAAAGGCCGTTTTAAGCAGCTTATTATTATTATTTTTTATAATAAATGCAATGAAAGAGATTTGATGTTTTCCATGACAGAATCATGTCTGTCACTTGAAGAACTGAAGATCAAAGGCATTCGATTCTGATTTTCAGCCTTGTCCCTTGCACACAGTTATTTCTCCAGATTCGCTGAATCTGTTGATGATATTATGTACTGTTGATGTACTGTGCAATAGTACTGTGCAATGTACTGGTTTTTTTGGGGTTTTTTTTGCCTGTCCCATTTGGTTCTTTAGCTGTCAGAATTGTTGTCTGAAGACCAACAACGATACCCAATGGATTTATTTTGCCAAATGGATCATCATGGCATTGCCGTATTGGTCCATTTGATCGACCTTTGTTTTTATTATTTATTTAATTTTATCTTCAGTTGTTACAGACGGGACAGACATGAGTGAGGGATAGGAAAGGGAGAAAGAAAGAGGAAGGAAAAGAAAAACACCTGTTGAGAGAGAAAGAATAGAAAACAAGCAAAAAAAACCAAAGCAACATACTAAACACAACACCATCGCATTAATCTAGCTAAGTGTAAACAGCAGTAAATACTAAATATTCAATGTTGTTGTGCAGCACGCAGGACAGACAGCACACAATGTGCTTTGAAGTAGCAGCCAAGAAAGGTGTGATTTAAGTCTACGAACAGTGAACACCCGTGTGCACACCTGTGTGGATCAGCGCGCTTGTATTCAAATGGTTTCCACATGTAATGGTCTGCAAGAGGATGTAGAGAGCCATAGCCCTGTCCCCCAGGGCATGAAGCAGGCATGGAGGAGATCCAGGCCCCAGACATCCAGAGGCCCCAGAGTGCGAGAGCCCAAGGAGGACCACCGGAGGGGCATCCGTGCCACCCTCATGGGAAGGGCTAAGGATCCCCAGACAAGGGGTCACCCAGTAGCCACCGAGCAGAAGCTAGAGGGGGCTGCACCGGCGTGCCCGCCGGCTCTGCCGGCAGCCAGCTGTGCCACAGTGAACCAAGCCGCAGGCCCAGAGGCCGGAGGCCTGAGGGCCACCCGCGCCCCGGAAGAGGCCTGACCGAGCAACAGGCACCAGGCCCCGCCAAATAGCCACCGGGAGTGAGCTGGTACATACCTGAGCGCCCAGCCCCGGACACCAAGAACCACCAATGTACCGACCCCTGAGGGCATCGGTCACCGGCAGGGAGTGTGGTGAGGGGAGATAGGCCTCCACCCTTTGGAGGGCCTGGGAGTTCCCAGAGAGGTGGAGTCTAAGACCCGACCTGTGCAATGTACTGTTGATGTACTGTGCAATGGTCTTCATAATTTTACATTGAGGAACTTAATTCTGAAACTGTTCCACAATTTGGAGATGAAGTATTTTGGAAACCGATGAACCTCTGCCCATCTTTACCTCTGCGAAACTCTAACAAGTCCATCCCCAAGATGCTCTTTTTTATCTTCCGTTATGTTACTCTTCTGGTGCCAATTAATCTAATTAGTTAGCAAAATCTTACTCCATCTGTTTCTTTTAAGTATCAGCCTTTTACAGCCTTTTGTTTCCCCCCCCACCCCAACCTTTTTTTAGACATGTTGCTGCAATCAAATTCAAGATGAACTTGTATTTTTAATGAAATAGTAAAATGTCTCACTCGTTGTATGTTTTTATTTACATTCTGATCAGCTTTCCAACTTTTCTGGCATTGGGGTTATAGTTTATGAATGAAAAACCGTTAATGTTAGCAGTAGTTGTAAATCTAAGGAGTAAAACACACATCAGTCAACTAAAGCAAGATGAAAGAACTTTGAAGTCCACGGAATTCTTTCAACAGCTTATTTGCAGCCAAGAAGGCAAATGTAACCTGATGGATGTAGAACTGCATCTATTATTTAAGAGAGCCAAAGATATGGAAACTAAAAACACTCTCCCAAAAATAAATAATAAAGATGAAAACCAAATACTTTTACATCACAAATTCAAGTATTTAAAGGTAAATTGCCAGAATTTTAAGCAGGGTATTGCCCTGAAGTATGTGTGCATGAATACCTCCCAAGTCTGAGCACTGCCTAAAATATTCATGACCTGCTTTGGATAAGAAAGAAATATTGTCCTCCTCTTGGTTTGTCTATAAGTAGCACTGTCACATGAATGCTGAACACCACCAACTCTGTCTTTTCTAGATCTCAGCTGTGGGTCATGCAGTTTACTTTTTCCAATTTTACTTGCTGTGTTTAGCTGGTATTACTTCATGGAAAAACTGGCAGATGAGTTGTGTCTTAACTTGTGATTAATAAAGGTATCTAACACCCAGGCAGGTACGAAGATGTAAAATCACCTGAAATATAATCTGAAGAACAAATCATCAATAGGACAAAGTTTAAATATGGAAATAATTGTAAAATTATGTGATCATTTATTACCAATTTATAGGCAAATTTTCGGCCGTCAATGCTCTTATATTGTACTCTGCATATATTTTATGATTTGTTAACATGAACACCTCCAGAATAGCTCTGGTGCTGTCAATCCACCAGTACAGCTCCCCTGGGAATCTGCTGTCAACACTGATAGACATAATCGTTTTCCCAGTCTCTCAAAACATGCAATTACAAAGAGCCTGAACTTGATTGCATTTTTCCCACTGGGCTGCCAAAATGAAGCAAATTAAATTCCACGTTACAAATTTAAATAATAAAATTCAATATAAAAGTCCCCTAAGAGTATTGGTGGTTGAGATCTTTCACCATTGTGCATTCTAATGAACTGTTGCACCAAACGGATTGTTGCTGTGATGCTCCATGTGATTTGGGGGAGCCAAAAACTGGGTTGTGAACTGTCCTCTGGGATTTCACATCATCCCACAGAAATATCAGCACAGGTCCCTATTATCATATCACAGGTGATCTTAAACTTTTAAATGCATGTTCATTTAAAATTTCAATAACATGACTTTCTCACAAGATATAAATGAAACGGGACCTGCCATAACAAGGCATGCATTCATGCCTACTGTAGAAGAAGTAGCACAGTGAGGATTCTTTTTCAAAAGCAACATCAGCATTTTTTTTTTATTGAAAGTTTTGTAATTATGACAGTCATCCACATGAAAAAAACAAAAACAGTAAAAAAACCAAACAAACAGCTCATGATCATCACTTCACCCTCATGGTGTGTTTAGACCAAACACAAATCCCTCTTTTCCCATGATTACATATAGAGATACAAAATTTGAGCCTCAGTCATCTTTATGGACCACCAGCCCTGTATCATTCAGCTTTGATATGAAAACAGAAAAAAATAGGAAGGGAAAAGTTTGTAAAATCAGAATTCATCATATATCTCACAAATTTTCATTTCTGTGCAGATTGTACCTTCTTATTTTCCTTTGGCTTTGCTAAAAAATAACGTCTTATTGCAGATTATATTCTGCCACTGAGAACCTCATAAGCTCTTTTATAAAAAGGTACTTTAATTTAGCAATACACACAAACAAACAAACAAACAAAAAAACAACACCCCCCCCCCCCCCAAAAGAAAAACAAAAAACAAAAAAAACAAACAACCAAACAAATAAAGATACTATGCACTAACAATAACATAATGGCACAGTGAAACCCGCAGATCAGGTCCCATGTCGTTGGGTTTTTACTACTGTCCACTCAGCACTTTACAGTCCATCCCTGATCATTTTCAGAAGGGTATTTCCAGTCTCTTTTATAAACTACCTTAAAAAAAAAACAAAAAAAAAAAAACGTGACCACGTCCTTAGTAGACCTTCCATCTTCCAGTAGTTGCATGAATATCTCATCCCACGTTACCACCTTCAACAAATCTCTCCCACTTTCTCCAGTTTTTATGAAATTGGTCCATTTTGAGGTTAAAAAAAAAGTAAGTTTTTCCATTCTATATATTTCCTCCATTATTCCTATCCAATCTTTCTTTGTTGGGGGCTCTTTCTCCAGCCACCTCCTGGTAAGCGCTTTTTTGCCAGCTCCCAACAGGATGTTTATCAAAAATTTGTCCTTTAAGGAGGCTGCTGATGGGATATCGCCCAAGTACACAGTACAAAAATCTAAATTTAGTTTGAGACAACATCAGCATTTTTAAACACATAAACTTCTGAAAAATGTTAGGAGAATCAGATTATTACACTTTTTGAAGTTGCCCTTTATGACAGCCCCAGGCCTTGTGTCAGTCTTGGTTTTTGGGCCTGCCTGTTACCTCCTTATTTTTTAGGTCTTAATTGACAGCTCTTCCATTCTAATAGAGGAAATTATTTCAGCTGCTTGGGAGCCCATACAAGCCCGTGGCCTTCCAAGATGTCTCTCTCACACTCTCCCTCTCTCTGACTGATCCCTTTCAAGCACCCAGATGTGTTTTGCTTTGTTTTGTTTTTTTTGGTTTGCTTTCATTTGCTTTGGTTTGATTGTGTTGTAGTTATCCCTAGTTTAAGCCACACATGCCCTTAGGCTAACTCCTATTCTCTTTCACATTTTTTATGATTATGATTAATACATTTTGATGTGGTGAATATTGTTCCTCTTTGGAACTCCCTTCTTTATTATAGTTTAAATGAGCCAGGCATAACTTCTCACATGTGGCACAGAGCAAGAAATGGCATATATCAGCAGAGCTGTCATAACTGAAAATAGTGCATTTAATTTAGGCTCAGATGCTGCCTGGGTAGAGCATGCAGGAGGCAGAACACATCAAGGCCACCTGCTATTTGTGAATACACCCGACTATTAACTGTACTTTTCACACATCAGTATAATTATACATCATACTGACTTTGTACCGGGGAGCTGAAAGGTTAGACTGTTTAATCAATGTCCTTCTAAAAGCAAGTCTCACTATTCATCTTGAACAGCTCTAGGCACCAATTTTGATTCATTATCTAAATTACCTTTAATTTAAATAGTTACATGGATATAAAAACTGATGTATAAAAGCAGAAGTCAAATATGATAAAAGTTGTTCAAAGAGTTTCTTACCTTTGCCCCAAATTAAGGTTGTAAGATGCTTTGACCACACCAGAGAGGCTGGACTGTAGAACCAACACTGACAGACTTACAGGTGAAGTACACCTCATCAACAGCATACTTCTCCCTCAAGTGCTCTTTAGGAAAGATCGTGTCAAAAAATGAAAAACATAAAACCGACAAAAACAAGTGCACTTAGCAAACTATACACATGAAGTCAAAGAGATTTTAAGAGGCTCTCTTAAAACAAAACTGGTGGGTTATGTTATAACTTTGAAGTCCAGTTTTGAGGACAGAATTCGGAGGAAAAAAATAATGCAGAAAAATAGTGCAGAACATAAAGTGCTTACCAAATTACTTTTGAGTGACAGTTATTATTATTTTTTTTATAATAAAATGACAAAAGATTATTTTACGTTTATAGATAAGGGAAAAGCAAATGGTCAGATGGTCAGTATCACATTATAATGTTGATCATCTTAAACACGTTAACAATCGATGTGGAGCAACATTTATTTAATCCATAACGTGTCACATTCACAATTTTTAAAGTGGAGCGATCAAATTTGCAATTTCACATAATTTTGTAGCTATTTAAGTAAATAAATACAAATGTACTGTTCTATGTGAACTTGCAATTCTGCAGCAGTGCTGTAGTCAAACAGCCCTGAGGCAATTTAGATAATGATACCAAATATTAAATTAAATTTGGCAATAATAATATTGAAGGTTCAGCTCACTGCTATGGACTAGCTGGTGATGGTGTTGGCCTTGTACACAGCTCTTTGAGGATCAGTGTGACTCACTTTCCAATCCAAGCAGCATAGCTCTCGGGCAGTTTAGGAACAAAAAGAAAGGAGTCCACATCAATGGCTCCTAAGCAGTGAGCCTCAGTCACTCCAAAAGCCCGGTGGAAGAAAGACTCCTGTACAATTCAAGAATCAGTTACAGGATTAATGAGCTAGCTTTGTTCAAAAGAAATATAAGAGCTTCCCATTGTCAGGCCACTTGTGACATCAAAAATAACCTTCAATATGGCAACTGATGTCTGTTCAAATTCACGTGGTGGAAAACCCAAGATCATCGCATCCACTTAACACACTGTTTACTGCTACAACTACACATGTTTCTTTTCCAGCTATTTATTTATGAGTGACTTATGTATGTATGTATATATATGTATATATTGTACTATTCTTAGTTAGCGTATTGTCTGTCTTGTCTTAATGTTGGTTTAAAATGGAGCACTGTAACAAAAAATAATTTCCCCCAGGGATCAATAAAGTATTCTGATTCTGATCATACAGATAAGTGATTCCTATACAATGTGCAGGTTGGTCTGCATACTTGTGACAGAGTATGGTTGATTATGAGAACTGGAGAAACTTGCAACTTGACTTTCACCAAGTGAGGTGTTTATCCACTCAAATCAAATGCACTCTGGGTGATCAGACACAACCAAGAGCAAACTCACTGCTGGCTTAAGGCCCGAGAAAGAATGAATAAAACCAAAATTACAAAGTACCTACCTGTCTAAAGAGGACATCTGCAGTACCTCTGTGCCTTTTCTCCTCCCTGCAGCACCACTACTGACTTTGGCATCACACTATCTTTGGCTTTCAGCCCCTGGCACAGTCACCATCAGTTCTCGATAAAAAGGGCAGAGAACACCCTCAGGGTGTCATTGCCCAGCCAGTAGACAGGTCTGAAAGGACAGAAAGACAAAATATCTCAACGTGGCTCAGGGTGGAGTAGAGAAAAGGATTCATAATTGAAGTCTAAATTATAACTGTCCTGTATCAAAGAGCACAAGCCTGCAAACACAATCACCACACTGACCATGCTGCTTGCATCATTTACTTATTCTCTGATATCCTGATATTTGTATCACACTAAGATTAAACTACTTTTAGCTGCTCCCTTAAATGCGAGCGGTCACCACAGCATGCAGTTCTGCATATTTGTCTTTGCCAGACTTTTATGCAAGATGGTCCTCCTAATGCAACACCCGAGATATGATTCAGTGTTGTCTTCTGATTTTCTCACAATAGAATTTGGTTTCCCAAAGAAACCAAACCTTTCCATAATTCCATTATTAACCCTTTTATGCATGAATTATGACAACCTCAATCAGGATTTCTTAAGTATTTTTATTCATCTTTAGGCATAAAAAGATCAAAGCAAAAATACTTAAGAAAAAAAATCTGATCAAGGTTGGTAAAATTCACGCATGAAAGGGTTAAATAACAACAACTACAATAAAACACATCCTACATCTATAGTAACATACACTGCCACCAGTGGGTTGCAGGGTATGGAGTGACACATCAGTGTCCAATGTAATGGTTTATGTGCAAGTATACCATCAACACTGACACAAATACAAGAAAACAGCCTTTGAATAGCTGTCCACTGTTGTGACCACTATGCATGAAAGCGTTAATGTTAAACCTAAAATGCAGCAATCAGCCAGCTCATTAAAAACCCTGCATTATAGTATTTATGTCCACCTTGTGTCAGCAAAAGAAGTCTGAGCCATCAAGACATGTACATGCAACCTCTGAAGGTGTTTTGTGGTGGCTGCACCAAGACATTAATCCTTTGGGATCCTTTGGGTCCATAGATTGTGAGGTTAAGCTTTTAATGCAACGGCTGATTGGTGTAGATGCTATCTGATACTATCGATTCCACAGTCATAATAATATAATAATTGTATTATCTAATAAAATGTGAGGCTGTCTGTGTAATAGATAAAGTCTGGCCCAAACTTAGTCATGCAATAGGACAATGATTCCATTCACAGCATCTCAAATCTAACTGAATGGCTGAAAAAAGAAAAGAATCTGCGTGTTGCAGTTGCTCATTCAAAGCCCAAACCGCAATGTGATTGAAATGCTGAAGTGCAACTGAATCACGAAGTGTAATTAATTTTTCACACAATGCTTCTGCATTTTGGCATAGCTTTTTTTAATACATAATGAGATGGTGTAATATGTAATGTTCTATAGGTGTGAAAAGTCAAACATATATGCTGTAGTAGAGGGAACTTACTGATAAGCAACTGGTCAAAGTGGCTTATGTGGAAGTAATTTAGTGCACATTCCAGTTATAAAATACAGTTAAGTATTATTATTTTATTTATTTATTTATTTTATTAACAGGTTGTGAAATTGAAGTAATTTCACAAATGGAAGACTTGCATCAGTTGCATGTAGTTACTGTAGCATTTTTAAAGCAAAAGATGAAGTTACTCTGGGGAGTTTATATCTATATATAATTTCTATTTGGATGCACTAAAGAATAGCAGCATGTTTTTAATAGCTGTTATCTGTGTAAAATTTGTGTGACCAAGTTGTCTGATATCGAAAACAACTGCACACTTGGAGAATCAGCAGGATGGCTTCATGACTTCTCGAAAGAGGTGCAATTCAGTGCTTGCCAAACTATTTTGAATAAAATAAAGCACTTCAGTTCAAAAACAAATGAACTGCAGCTTTTTTTAGTGTCATTTCTTTTTAAAGTTTTATCTAGAAAAACTAGCCCCCCAACCTTTATTTGGATAAGTGGATGGATAGACGGACGGATGGAAAACCTAGATAATTTCCCTCTGTGTTTACCAGCTCCTCATTTTGAATCTCTCCCTGACCAGAAAAAATGAAAGAATTCATTACACATGACCTTTATTCCAAAAGGCTAAGTCATTATTAGAAGCAACATCTGAAAACACTCCACCCATAACAATGCTGTGCGTTTTGGGGAAATTAAACGAATTTAGCAAAGCAGAGATCAGAGAACACATAAATCTCCTGAAGGATATATTCCTGCTTCTTTTAAAAATGTAAATCAACAGTCAATCCTGTAGCAAAACACGGTTGAACACATCAAACACTTTTATGGCTCTTGACACGATCGCAAAGCTGTGCATAATGATGAGCTCACACTTCATGGCGCGCCAGTGCCTTCCCAGTAGGTTCTGTTGGTAAAACACAGCACTTATTGCATATTTTCATACATACTTGTCAAGGTTTCACATGCTTCAGAACTTACAATAAAAAAAACAAATGTAATGTTTTAAAATACAATCACTGACTACTTGGCTAAATAAAAGACAGTTTATAGTGATTTTGCATTTATTGCTAAATAATAAATTTACTGTTTCATATCTGATTCATTATAAGCTATCAATGAGAACAACTTTAGGTGGAGCGATCTTTTTAAAACATTAAGATGAGCTTTGCCTTTCTACCCTCTGGAAACAGGCTGCAGGACAAAAATCCAGTTATTATCTTGAGCTAACATTGCTGCAAGCCTACGAGTTATTAAAAATTAAAGCTCGTCATGCCTAATTGCTCATCAGAAAATCAGAAATCAGCTGTGTATACCAAATAAAAACACAAAATTCCT